>NW_016107380.1:3511733-3773885 GCF_001604975.1 Cebus imitator | reverse complement strand
CCTTTATTTTGAGCCTATGTGTGTCCTTGAATGTGAGATGGGTTTCCTGGATACAGCATGCCAATGGGTTTTGACTTTTTATCCAATTTGCCAGTCTGTGTGTCTTTTGGGTGGGGCATTTAGTCCATTTACATTTAAGGCTAATATTGTTATGTGTGAATTTGATCCTGCCATTTTGATGCTAGCTGGTTGTTTTGCCCATTAGTTGATGCAGATTCTTCATTGTGCTGATGCTCTTTACCACTCGGTACATTTTTGGAGTGGCTGGTACTGATTGTTCCTTTCCATGTTTAGTGGTTCTTTCAGGAGCTCTTGTGAGGCAGGCCTGGTGGTGACAAAATCTCTGAGCAATTGCTTGTTTGTAAATGATTTTATTTCTCCTTCACTCATGAAGCTTAGTTTGGCTGGATATGAAATTCTAGGTTGAAAGTTCTTTTCTTTAAGGACATTTAATATCAGCCTCCACTCTCTTCTGGTTTGTGTGGTTTCTGCTGAGAGATCTGCTGTGAGTCTGATGGGCTTCCCTTTGTGGGTAACCCGACCTTTCTCTCTGGCTGCCCTTAGCATTTTTTTCTTAATTTCACCTCTGGTGAATCTGACCATCATGTGCCTTGGGGTTGCTCTTCTTGAGGAATATCTTTGTAGTGTTCTCTGTATTTCCTGGACTTGAATATTGGCTTGCCTTACTAGGTTGGGGAGGTTCTCCTGGATAATATCCGGAAGAGTGCTTTTTAGCTTAGATTCATTCTCTCCATCACATTCAGGTACACCTATCAAATGTAGATTAGGTCTTTTAATGTAATCTCATATTTCTTGGAGGCTTTGTTCATTCCTTTTTACTCTTTTTTCTCTAATCTTGCCTTCTTGTTTTATTTCATTGAGATCTTCAATCTCTGATATCCTTTCTTCTTCTTGGTCAATTCGGCTATTGAAACTTGTGTATGCTTCGCAAAGTTCTTGTGTTGTGTTTTTCAGCTCCATCAGTTCATTTACATTCTTCTCTAAGCTGTTTATCCTTGTTAGCATTTTATCAAATCTTTTTTCAAAGTTCTTAGTTTCTTTGCATTGGGTTAGAACATGTTCTTTTAGCTCAGAAAAGTTTGTTATTACCCACTTTCTGAAGCCTGTTTCTGTCAGTTTGTCAGACCCATTCTCCATCTGCTTTATTCACTTGCTGGTTAGGAGTTGTGATCCCTTGGAGGAGGAAAGGCATTCTGATTTTGGGTGTTTTCATCCTTTTTCTACTGTTTTCTTCCCATCTTTTGGATTTATCTACCTGTGGTCTTTATAGTTCATGACTTTTGGATGCAGTCTCTGAGTGGACATCCTTTTTGTTCATGATGAAGTTATTTTTTTCTATTTTTTAGTATTCCTTCTAGCAGTCAGGCCCCTCTGCTGTAGGACTGCTGGAAGTCCACTCCAGACCCTGCCTGCCTGGGGATCACCTGCAGTGGCTGCAGAACATTAAGGGTAGCTGCCAGTTTCTTCTTCTGTTTTCTTTGTCCCAGAAGGATACTCGCTAGATGTCAGCCTGAAATCTCCTTTATGAGGTGTCTCTTTGGATATATGGCAGTTGGGAAGCTGCTTAAGGAGACAGTCTGTCCCTTATAGGAGCTCAGCTGCTGAGTTGTGAGCTCCATTGTTCCGTTCAGAGCTGCTGGGCAGGTACGTTTAAGTGTGCTGCAGCTGAGCTCATAACTGCTTTTTTTTTCTCAGGTGCTCTGTTCTGGGATGGTGGGGCTTTATTTTTAAGTTCCTAATGTGCTTCTGCCTTTTTTCAGAAATGCCCTGCCCAGTGAGGATGTAGCCTAGTCACAGTCTGCCAGCAGAGGCATTGCTGAGCTACTGTGGGCTCTGCCCAGCTGCTGTGTGAACTTCCTTGTGGTTTTGTTTATAGACGTATAGTTAGAACTGCCTCGGTAATGGTGGTCTGCCTCAGTAATGGCAGACTGCCTCAGTAATGGCGGACTGCCTCAGTAATGGTGGTCTGCCTCAGTAATGGCAAACTGCCTCGGTAATGGTGGACTGCCTCAGTAATGGTGGACTGCCTCTGTAGTGGTGGACTGCCTTGGTAATGGTGGACGCCTTTCCCCCACAGAGCTGGACTGTCCTAGGTCCAGCTGCGCTTGCTGTGAAACTCTTAATCCAGAGCGTTTCAGATTGCTGGTCTTTGTGGGGGTGGGACCCAACAAGCCAGATCACCTGGTTTCCTGTTTCAGCCCCTTTTTTTTCAGTTGAATGGTGACTCTGTCTCCAAGGTGTTCTAGGCACCAGTTAGATTTGTATGAGTTTTTGTGCAGAAACCCATGGCGCTGGCTGAAACAGCCGTGCTGGAAACTCGTGGCACTTTTCAGCCCAGGAATCTCCTGGTCTGTGGGCAGTTAAAACTTGTTTGTAAATGTGGTGATCACTCACCCTCTGCATTCTCGCTAAGAACTGCACTGCAGAGCTGTTCCTATTTGGCCATCTTGCCCAGTGGATCTTTAACTCTTCTTCTATGCTTTGCAAGAATTTTTGGTATGGCAATATGCTCCCTCACACAGTTTCTTAGCATTATTTACTATTCTCATTGATTTATTGTGAATGTTTAAATATTAATGAGTTGTATACAGTAATACTCTTAAGTGATCTATCATAAGTGCAGTGCAGAAATATTTGCAAATTTGATCTTTTTTTTTTTTTTGAGACGGAGTTTCGCTCTTGTTACCCAGGCTGGAGTGCAATGGCGCGATCTCGGCTCACCGCAACCTCCGCCTCCTGGGTTCAGGCAATTCTCCTGCCCCAGCCTCCTGAGTCGCTGGGATTACAGGCACGCGCCACCATGCCCAGCTAATTTTTTGTATTTTTTTTAGTAGAGACGGGGTTTCACCATGTTGACCAGGATGGTCTCGATCTCTTGACCTCATGATCCACCCGCCTCGGCCTCCCACAGTGCTGGGATTACAGGCTTGAGCCACCGCGCCCGGCCCACAAATTTGATCATTTAATGGTAAATTCAATTTTTCTTTTCCTTTTGTATTTAGTAGGAAAAGTAGTGTAACAATGTGATAGCAAGTAAACAATAAAATACATTCACAAAGATAATTTAAAGAAGTGGGTATTTTTGCCATTTCCACTTGAGATGCTCTTGGGTTTATCTTGGGTACTTTGGGTAGCTTTGAAGTTTAAAAATAAAACATTGCAATCTGTAAATACATAAAGCAAAGCAATATTTTTGTCTGTCACCAAGTAGTCCTATCCTTTTGCTACCTATGTGTGTAAGTCAAGACATTCTATGGCCTAAGAACTCTTCTTTGACCAAATAATTTCTAAGGAATCACATATGAAAAGGAACATTCACCAAGTTGGTCAGCTTAACCTGATCAACCTGGGGTTCCATAGTGAGCATGGTGATTTCAGATGTCATTACTAGGTCACTTTCATATCTGTGTGTATGTTATATGCAAGTATTTATACACACCTGTATAAACTCTCTTGGTCCTCCACAGTAAACTACAAACATTTTTCTTTGTCATTATCTGTCTTCCTGCTCCCTTTTGTTAAGTGTGATCACTAAGGAATTGCCAAGCAGAACAATTAAAACCTAGATACAGTACATTAAATATCCTCTAAAAGTATTTGTGGCATTTATATAGCATGACCACCTGGAGGGAATTTTCAACAACTGTCTCAAATCACAATCTACTAAGTGTTCCCTTGTTGTGTCCACAAGATGAAATGAAGTGTTAAACATTTATTGGATCAATTTAAAGATACTTGATTTTAACTTCAAGCATTTCATCCTCTTTCACTCAAATTATAGAAACCATTTTAGGCAAAGGAGCTGAATTACCTTAATCCTCACGTCTGTCTTCTATATTGATTTGAATATTTCATTAGTTAGACATAATTTTTATTTTTCTTTAAAACAATTCCAATGCTTAATTATTTTCCTCAGTTGCCAAAAGAGCACGGGATGACATTCTGCCTTCTTCACTAGCTTAATTTTATGTTGTAAAGCTACGCAAGCATAATTCTACCTACATTCCTGCTCAGGGTGATGCAGGAATTTTCTCATCCCCTTTGTCAGACTTGTGAATGCTTACTCAGCTTGCCATGCTCAACCCAGCGTGAGGTAGCATGTGAGTGAGCAAGTGTAGGACTCAGTTGGCTGCTCTGGGCACCAGCAGGAGCAAGCTCTGTGCAGGACCCACAGTCAGACCACAGTCACAGGCATGAGTGAGTGAATGCAGGACCTGGCTGGCTGCTCCAGGCATTGGTGGGAGCAAGCACCATGCAAGGCCCAGGTGTGGGTGTCCACAACCCTGAAACCGGGAGGAGGTGTTACAGTGCTCCCTTAGTTATATAGTCCGATGGACAGCTGTGTGTTAACAGCTTATTTGGACCCTGCCTCATGTGGAATGGCTGCCCTCCACTGGCAAGGGCAAAGGGTTAGTGTGACAGCCTTTCTGGGGCCATACCTGCATTTGGTGGGTCCCAAGCTCTTATCTGGTATCCAAGAAGAATGAGGCCACATGGACACTTGAAGGAAGGTAAAGGCAGAGAATTTTATTGAGTGGTAGGAATAGCTGTTAGCAGAGAGGTGAGCTTAAAATAGGATGGGAAAGGCAGATAATTCTCACTGAAGTCTGGTCATCTCTTCCCTACAGTCAAGCTGTCTGTTCTTCCCCGTAGTCTGGCTGTCTTCCCTCAGAAGTCAAGCCATCTCTCTCTGCCCTCCCTACTGAGTGTGGGATCTTTATAGGCACAGGATGGAGGGCTGAGGCAGGCCGCAGGTAGTTTTGGAAGAAGCAACATTCAATTCTAATAAGGCATTCAGAAAGAACCAGTTGGGAGAGATTGGAAACAGGAATAGAAGTTCTTCATTTGGGCCATGGGTTTCAGGCTACTTTGGCTTCAGGTGGTGTTTCACTGGAGACCCATCCCTGTCTGTCTAGAATTCCTCTGACTCCTGCCTGTATCAAAGGCTTATTAGACAATGATGATGCTGGCCATCTACTTAGCAGTATTTGAGAGGCTCCAAGAAAATTCTTCCAAACCTCCAAAACCCCGCAGGCAGATGCCCTGTACTCCATCATTAGTTGGTTTAATCCTTCTGCAAATTTTTGTCTGAAGGAATATATTAAGCCATAAATTACCTAGTGGGAATTCATTTTGTCAAACCAGATTATATTCTCTGAAGCAGGGATGTTGGATTAGAAATCAAGTCGTGGGCACTTGAAAAGTGAAGGAATACTGGGAGAGTGACTGTGTTGAAGAAAAGACAGGACAAAGAGCAAAGACAGTTTTGAACTATATAGTGATTTCACTATCTGTGACTTTTTACTCAATTCCTGTAAACCAGTATTACCGAGTCTTCAAAGAAGGAGTACCCTCTGAAGGAGGCAGGTTGAGGTGGGGCCCCAGGGCATAGCAGAATGGACATTTTCATAGGCCATTTAGTGCAATTAGAGAAGAATGGATAAATCTGAACATTTCTGCAATTGTATGTTAGAAAAAAATCTAGATAGCATGCCTTTGAGTATTACCACCTTCCAGAAGATGCAGGAGAACACTGAGACAGGCTCAGTCACACAACCTAATTTCTAATTTCTTTCTAAGTCTACTTGAATACTTACTTAGTATCCTCTGCATATAAAGTCCAGCTAAAATCCATTTAGTTTCTGCTTGACATTTTGTCATTAAATCACTCCTATGGGTCAAATTTTTCTCTCAGATTTGCAGCCACTGCTTCTCTTGACCTCCATAAGCAGGAAATGTCCATGTACTGCCAAGTTTTCAGAGTCCGTGCTGCCCACAGCAATCAAATGAGATGATTGCCTCAGCCCTAAGCATTGGTCTCAGAGAAGGTTAGAGCATACTTTGAACCAGAAAACAAAACAAAACAAAAACAAACAGCCATGTAGGTATGTGAGATGTCAGCTTCTCTTTGGAGAAATGTAAGATAGAAATCTGACTCTAAAGCTCTATCTTTGAATGAAAGTTTCTGCAACTTGCTTTTAGGGTCACACTGTCCCTTCCTTGGACTGCTGGGAATCATAGCCCCAACTAGCAAACTCAGTTTCCTCAGATCTGGTGATGAGCAATGCAAATCAAACTTGCACTAAGTTCTCTTCACCTTCTCCGAAGTTACTTCGAAATAGCTTATAAATAGCAAAGCTATTTTTTAAAACACCACCTTTAAACCCATTATAAACTATTTTTGAATAGTTTGAATATTTGCTTCAAATGATGTTCATGATGTTTTACAACACTTGGAGGACAGCACTGCACTTGAGAGTTGACTGCCTTAAATCTTTACCTGACTTGTCTAGTGTGCTTGCCCACACATGATAGCTTCTCAGTTGTTGCTTTAACAACACTGACTGATTTAACAAAAGAGTTACAATATCACTTAGTTCTGTTGTATATTTCAGTTAATTCTGAGTTTTTCCAACTAAAACAGAATGGCTTGTTGAGTATTTTTCTCTTGCTGATTGAAATGACCAACCCTAAAATGTACAGAGATTCACTGGATTAACTTGGAAGACCACCAGTAAACTCAGAAGTGGACAAATAATTGGGACAAAAGCATTTATGCCTTAGACATACTTACAGGATGACTGGTCTATGCTATTTTTTCCTCTGCCCCCTTTCTAGGAAAATGCAAAAAGTGCTTTTCTTTTCACCATTGGACAAATTACTTCAGGATAAATTGGATCCTGTTTACAGTCCAGTAGTTTTATGTAATCAGTTTTTTAAAACCTGAATTTCAAACAGAAACGCTTCAATCATGTCAGAAACCTGAGTAGTTCTAAAAGTCCCCCTTCTTCTAAATGATACAGCTATAAAGAGCCGTGTAACTATTGTAGGTCCAAGCTCAGGCTCTACTCTTAACTGAAATGTCGTCTTGAACAAGTCCCTAACACTCTCTCAATGTCAGTGCCTTCACTGGGCATAATAATATTTATGTTGGTTTTTTTATTTGTTTTCTGGAAGTCAGATGGCACAATATGAACGTACTTTGTATATTTCAAATGTTAACAAACACTGAGTTGTGGTTTTAATGATTCTTGTTCTCGTCTTCATAAAGTGGTCAACAGCCTCACCAATGAGCAATCCTCTCTGTGAGCTTTATTGTATCGGCAATAAGCTGAATGATGGGAGAAGGAGGACAAAGAAGGCTGTCAAATGAGACAAAGGGAACAGTGAGGGCACAGGAAGAAAGACTGGCATATGGTGTGGAAGGGGAGGGGCAAGGCACGAAGATACCGGTCAGTGGAAGAAACACACATGCACACACCATGATTCTCCACAAGTAGCCTTTGTGTAAAAAAAAGTGGATAGTAGGGTTAAAATATCTCTGATCTTTTTTGCCAAATCTTGCCCTATAAAACCATCAATTTCAAATTGACAGATGGAGCCATGACTGTTTAAACAAATGTAACCTCTGTCTCATTTTGTCAGTGAAAAGAAATATTTAAATTATATCTCTTAGATTTGTTCTTAGGGCTTTACACGTAATTATCTGTAAATAGGTGGGCCCCCTCATCCATCAAATGCAAGGTTTCAGGTGGTGCTCTGGCATGCTGGGCGTGTAAGCAGTTCTGGAAATGCCCTCCAGGTGGCATTATCAATAAATTTCCTAGCCTAGGACTATTGAGGTTCTGGTTAAAATGCAGATTCCTGAGACCCACTTCAAACTGACCAAATCAATGTCAGTTTGGGTAGCGCCTGGGCGTCTGCATGCTGTATGAGATTTTTAGGGGATTGCTACTCACACACCAGGGTGAAGAGCTCTGATCTGGTCAATACAGGCACCAGCTACAGGGCCCTGGGACCAGGTCAGCCTCAGCTGCAGCAGCTCTAGGCTTCTGGGGAAGCCTAAGGCTCGTGGGTGGTTGGTAAAGAGCCTTTTCCCTGGAGGAAAGGTAAAGGGTTCTCAGCCCCTCATCTTCCTCAGTCCCTTCAAATTAAAAGGTTGGAGACAGTTATGGGCAGGTTCCTTTCTTGTTTCTTTGCCTTTTATTTATAATCTCGAACGTCACCCGAACCTCTCTGTGTCAGCTTGTTGTTTTCGTTTGGTTATGGTCGGTGAGTCACAGAAAACACAAGCCATTTTTATCTGCAACTAGGACTATTATCTGTGCATTTGGGTTAAAGGAATCTTTTAAATCTTTTCATGATTTAGGAGAAATGCTGAAAAGAAAGAAAACTTGATATTTAGCGTAAGGGCTAGTGTCATGCATCAACCTACATCAAAAGACCAGAGGCTTCCGGTCCTCCCCTGCTCCCTGTCTGAAGCCTTCACAAGCCTCAGACCATGCTCAGCCAAAGGAAATGTGCGGAAGTGTATTTTTCATAGGAATTAACTCTTGCAGATAAACAGGGAAATCAGGTTGTTTTAGATGCCTTACCTCATAAGTGGCTATGTTGTATTTGCTTGTCCACACTGGTGTTCTGTTTTGTTATAACTTTGCAAATTCAATGAATAGTTTGTAGGTGGGAGGGAAAGAAAAAGCCCTGGAACCTTTATTGCTTTATTTAAAAAAAAAAATCCATGGAGTAAGAGAAAGAATGTGACTGCATTTTTATTCATGGTCAATAAGCCCAGATGAATATGTGGTAAAAGTTGTGCAGAGTGTCACAAAGCAAATCACCATGTCACAAGAAATATTATTAAATTCTATAATTTCCTTTTCTGAAAGTAGTTCCTCTATATGGAGTGGGAGAAAGAAAATTACATTCAATATTCACCTTAACTGAAAAGCAGCTGAGTGTGGTGGCTGATATCCTATAAATAGCAGATCTGTGACCTCATTCCTGTTCTCTCTCTGCCTAGCTGTTTCCAGTTGCAAGTAGAATAGAAAATTGTCAATCATCTGGGCATACAGGCCAGCTTATTTGGATAAATCTGGCCCAGTCCTGTTTTTCTTTAGTGTTGCAGGTACTGTACCTCCATTTCAGCAAAAGCCATCTATGCTCTGTGCCTGTTGCTTTATGCCTGCACTGCCCAGGTAATTGCAGTGATGTGGAATCGGCCTAAAGTGACCTTGGAAAACTGCTTAACCTTTTGGAGCCTCAGGTTATTCATCTGTAAAGTGAATATTGTAGCTGCCTCTCGCTCATTTCAATGGAATGCTTTGAGAATTGATTAGATAGTGTGCATAAAGCAAGTTGACCTCCTCAAAAAGGAATACAATGTATGATTTTATTTCTGATCTCAAAGCTAGCAGGCCAGGCCTCTCCAGTACAACGCGGTCATTATCTGTACTTTTGGACTGCCTGGAGAGGAAATTCACACCATTCAGGGCAAAACAATCCACTCCAGTTTCTAAATGGTGGGGATTGTCTATCTATGGAACACAAATTCAACAGATGGTTGCCAACCTTCCACTTGATTTTGTGGCCCTTTAAACTGTGTTCATTAAAACTTCACCTTGCTGACAACTTTGTAGAGACTTGGAGGGGATGTATGAATGACAGTTTGTGATATAAAGGATATATCCCATATGAGACATGAATGTCATATCTCTGATTCTCAGAAACCGTTGCTAAATTAGCATGTAAAACAGCAAACAAATACTGCATAAGTAACTAAAAGTGCATAGGTTGTTTCTCATATGTTTGTGAATATCCTTCTGATGCCAACACTTTGGAACTTCACTAACAAGTATATTTTGAAGAATTTGAGGACAGCTATGTTTCATGTTTAATTTCAAGTTCCTTTTTTTCAGAAGGCGGAACACAAACTTTAACCAAGGTTTTGGGGAAACATAGATGGAATCTGTTTCTGTTTTTGTTTTACAAACTTTACAGAGATATATAATGCCATGACACTTTTTATTTAAGGTTGGCAGAACTTGTTTATTTTCCTTTTCTTGTGTGGGCATGCATGCATACATGTATTTACTATTTAGCCTGTAGAGCTTTTATTTATTTAGCAAATGCCTTGTTTTACTGAACATTTTGGCTATTTTCTTGGACCATTTTGCTGCAAGAAATAAATGTGGTACTTTAAGTGATTTATTTCTTTTTCTATCAACTTGGGAGCCAAAATAAAATTGACATTCTCAGAAAACAAAGGTGCTGTAGAACTCAAAAACATTTACCCTGAAATAAAAATTTGTGTTTACTTAGAGCTCAGTTTCGGTTGAAAAACAAACATCAGAGACCCTCAGAAAAAGAAGAGAAGCCCCCTGCTGACACATTCTCTCACTGATTGATGATGTTGTCTTGGCAGAGCAGCTTCAGAAATGCAATCAGGGAACAAATGGGCCTGGTTTTATTCAATAAGATACCCTTTAAAAAAAAGAAAAGAAATCTTAAAATTCAAAGAATTGCATTTGAAACTGGTGAAACACAATTGTGCGAGTTTATTATTTGAAAATTAAAGAAAATGGGATTGTGCTTTATCCTTATCCGATGACATAAATCTGATTGGAAGGACCCTAGGCCACACCATAAAGTGTAACATTATTCGAGGGATACACATAAATGAGAGTATGGCTCCTCAGTTTTCTACTGTATCTGCCCCTTCTGAGTTAATCAAGCCTAACACTGGCCTGAGCTGAGAACTGTATACTACTGAAGGGGCCACTGAGATGGGTGTACAAGGCTAAGCAGAGCCAAGGTTTATCAAAGATTCACAGTGGGCCAGATGTAGTGTCTTATAGGTTTTAACTCAATTTATCCTCAGGCTGGCCTTTTATGTTATACTTTGCTATGCTGATGAGGAAATGGTACAGAGAGGTTAAGTCACCAGTCAAAGATCACACAGCTAGGGAAGATCAAAGCTGGGATTTGAACCTCAATAGACTGATTCCAGGGTTCATCTCTTCACAGTTAGACTTACACCACCACCTCTCTTTATTAAAAGAATAAATAAACGAACCCATAATATATTGTAAACTTTGAGTACAAAAATAATTTCCAAATTATCACATTATTGTCATATTTCCACTCCCCCATTTTAGGCATTAGTTATTTTTTGCTATCCATTTCTTTAATGGGTTATATCTATTACTGTACTATAGAATGCCTTTGAATCCATATGTAACAATTTAACTTAGCTCATAAGTTCCTTTTTTTGCTGCTGTAGAAGTTTATAAAATTATTTCCAATGTGAATCTGTCCTCTATTTAGTTTTCACTTTTTTTCTGTCCTAAAAAAAAAAAAAGTATGTCTTACATTTTACAAATTATAATTTTAACTTTTTATAGTCATATCTGTATTTTCCTCTCTAGTCTAATGCTTTGTGTTTTTTTGGAGGTCACAGGGATTGGTGTCTTTTTGATGTGGTTTAACCTTTTTCACCACTACCGCCCCACCCTGCCCCGATTTGGGGAATTATGTTTATGTTTTAGTTCTTCATTCATACATTAGCAGAATTGTTTGTGATAATAAAAGGAAGTCACTTAAGAACTTCCTAACAATTTATAAAACACTAAAATTGGAGTTTTGATATTTTAAAGAACATGTGTTTGAAGATTCCATTTTTGGGAATTCTTCCTTTAGGTCCTGACAGAATTTTATATATGCAGAAGTGGGCTCTTGCTCTATTCTCTATTAGGGAATTTGGCTCTCTTCTCCTCTCAAAGATTTCCAATTCAATGCTAAAAACAATTTAAAGGCTGGCACACTGATGCTCTTGTGTAGCCTAGGTGGCAAAAACGAAAAGGCAGGAGGTCTGAAGCTTTTGTATTATTGCAATACTTCCCCTGTTTCTGCACTGTTTCAGTCAGCTTGGGCTTCTGTAACAAAATACCATAGACTGGGTGGCTTAAACAGCAAGAATTTATTTCTCACAGTTCTGGAGGCTGGTAAGTCCAGGATCAAAGTGCAGGGCTGATTTGGTTCCCCAGTGATGGCTTTCTTCCCGACTTGCAGATGGCTGCCTTCTCCCTGTGTCCTCACATGGCAGAAAGAGATAGAAAGGAAGCTATCTGATGCTCATAAAAGCAATAATCTTACATGAGAGTCTCCTTCTCGTGACCTCATCTTAACCTAATTACTTCACAAATATCATGACATTAGAAATTAGGACATCAATATGTGAATTCTGGGGGGACACAATTCAGTCTGTAGCACCCACTCACCTTCTTTTCTGATGCCAGGCTGTTGATATAGAATCTTCTCTTAAATTCTCTTCTACACTTAGAACTTGAGGGTTCCTGCAAGATGGTGCTGACTCTAGTAACAGTAATTTCAAAATAAAAGTCCAGCCAAAAAACCCAACAAACAAATAAAAAACCTGATTAAATGAGATAATAACGTTGAGTTGCCCAGGTCCCTTCATTTGAAATTCAGAAGCTCACCTACCAGGTAGAGGGACTTCCTAGAGTGCTGGGGAGCGAGTTGAGTCAGTGTGCATCCTGAGCAGCTGTGCTTTAGATTACTTCTGTTTCCTGGAGCAAAGCTTTTTCTTTTAGACAAGTAACACAATATAACTGAGGATCAAATTTATTTTTGAAGTTTTGATAAAGATTCAGAAAGCAAGACCTTTTAAAAATGCCATACATACCATGAGCTAAGATGAATTGATAGTGAGTACTCCAAAGCATTTTATCCAGAGAGTGCAGAACATTTTGAAAACCACCATTAGGAAGAGATGCTATTACTGGAGTTTATTTGGCAACTAGAATAAAATAAGAAAATGTAGTAAATATCTCAGTGAGAACTTCTGGACACTTGATTCTTCTGTAGATGGCTTTTAGGTTTTCCAATTTTGTTTGCCCTTTTAGGTAAAATATCAATAGTTCATGATGACATTATTGAAAAAAAAATTGAGTGACTAATTTTTAGTTTCCTGCTTTCCATCCTAGAACCATATGAATTATTAAGACTTTCAGTTGTCTTGGTTACTTCTGCTTAGAGACAGTAAAGGTAGGTATTTCTTGGAAGTGTTTGGTAGAAGAAGGAAAAGAGGTAGTGGCTTGAAAGAAAACTGTGGTTAAGGGAAGGTTTGAATTAAAACTAGTTTTAATCAGAAGACCCAGTTCTCATTTCTTCATTTCTGTTTATTTACACAGTTCTTGTAATTAAATGAAGCTGATTGTCTACTACTTGGTAGGCATTGAGGTATCCCCTCGACATGCGAAGACAACTTTTATTTATTTATATTTATGTTTATAATTTCTATTGTTGCACAAATGATTTGAAGTAAGAGGAATATAAACTACCTTTAGGCTGTCCTTTGATCCCTTTAAGGGATCAAAGTCCATCAGAAGGTAGACTCAGCTATAGAAAAATGACAATACAATGTGAGTAAGTGCTGTTACAAAGAAATGGGCAAATTGCTTTAGGAACATAGTGGGTATAGTAACTCTGTTAACAATCTCTTAACTTTGAGTTACTTCTTTCATTGATTCCTTAAAATTTATGTGATTCTGTTACATGTCCGAAGAGGAGTTTTAAGTTCCTGGACTAAGCAAAAAATTTGGAGTAACACAGTATATAATCTGCCTAGGGAAGAAGCCCTGCTGCATTTTCTGAATTCAGATGCAATTTTTAGCCTCTCTGAATCCCTACAGGGCAAAAGCACACATGATATAGAATTAGTCTCTAAAGATTTTGAGCTTATGTATGAGAATTGACTATACCCAGAATTCCTGGGATAAGCAATGACTCTTCTCCTGAGATCCTGCTATTAACAGGGGAAGTATATTGATCTTTGAAACATTTCAGTAACAACAGTGATATTTGTGTTTGTCTCCTTTAGAAAAACAAAGAAAAACTGGGGGAGAGGAGATAAGGATCCAAGGAGTGCAAACACTCTTTTGTATTCTGCCTGTACAGAACTTTCTTTTCCTTCTTCTGTATTCATTACATGCAGTTATCTATAGTTGAGACCAGAATGTGATGCTAAGTAGAGACACAGGTAATTATCTGATTTCCTTTCTTACTTTGGCAAATGAATACATGTTTGGTTGAAGCCGATTGTGAGCCACTTAACATGAACAGGTGAAGTCAAATTTTGTAATGTCGGGCAATAATATTTTCTGTTGTACTAGTAGCTTTAAAAGTTATAATTATGTACATTTCATGTTACAGCTTCTCCTACACCTTCTGTTAAACGCAAATTCATTCTGAGTCTCACCAAATTTGGTCTTTTGTTTTATTCCTGCAAAAGAATAAATGATGAAAAGTTTTAAAATAGGAAACCCAGAGATGTTTCATATTCTGTTTTCCAGGGTGTGTTTGTTGTGGAGGGATTCACTGGCAAATCAACTTATTTATTATGGTAATACAGAGGTCAATATATTTCTGACTGCCTCTTCTCGCTCCCAATACAAAGTGTTAATCACAAGTATTTTCTGGATAGAGCGATGACAGATGTTACCAAAATCTCCCTAAAAATTGATATAAATTAGTTCTTCTTGGCATGTGCGTGCACACACACAACACACGAACACATACACACACAGATGTGAAAGATGGCAGAAATGCTTCCCTTGTTTGGGAGGGAGCTCAAGGTAGCTTGAAATTTAGTAATTATCCAAGCACTTGCTAAGAAGTAGGCAGCATTTTTCAAATTCCAGAAGGAATCACTGCAAGAGGGGGACTAGAGAACTAGCTAGGAGAGTGAGAATTGTATCTTGGGGGAGGGGAAGAGAAGGAACAGCTTTTTATACCTTTCTTTTATAGGAAAAAAGAGCAGCCAGCAGAAACTAGATGAGGATCAACATGGGGTGAGGGTGGAGGGGCTAGCAACTGCTGAGACAGTCAATAGGCAGATTGTTCATCACACATTGCCAGAAGATTAGCTGAGCAAATGCACAGACAATGCTGATTAGTGACTTGAAATGCATCAGTTCTTACTGGGGAGAACAAAGACGGTCAGATCACTGCCCTACAGCCTAACGGCAATAATGGAACCCAGCTATGCTCAACATAATGTTTAGAGCTGAGAAATGTGGACAATATGTCTATTTGTTTGTATTCACCAAATTTCTCTTATCTCTGGAATGGCCTCAAGAGATATATATCTTATTTCTATCAGGTTCTCAAGAGACAGCAGCCTTATAATCACACCCCTGCATATTCCAGCCCCTTGTGAGTTGTGCATTTCTTTCCACTTAATCTGAGAAGGCAGATATCATTGAATTGTCACCACTCGGCCTCTTTTTTTACACTGACCTTGCAAAAATGCAGGTGTTAATATTTGAAAAAAAATTTAATGCCTCTCACACTATATTATTTACTTATATAAAGAACTGCTATCAACAGTTATAACTATATTTGAATATTTTCGGGTTATGAAGTAAACTGGAAAAGTTTTTTTTAAGTCTTTTCTCTGAATATTTTTCAGACCAATCCTGTGTATTATTTGTTTTATCTTGACCTCCTTTCTTATTATGAATTCAGAGACCTTTAGTGCTTTTATTTCAACACCCCCTTTTGGAGCTTTGGTTTGGGCACCTAGGAGATAGAATATGACCTTGGGTTGGCATTAATGCTGAAATTTTCATTAGAAATTCTTTATGTGATATTACTGTACCCATCAAACACAGCCTTTCCATTTAGTTGATATTATAATTAAACCTAATAATTGCACCCCCTTTACATTTTCTTTACATATGTAAAAATAATCTTAGTGTTATTTATAGATTTGTGTTAGTCTTTATTAGAAGCCTTTTTTCTTTGCTAGATAAAAGAGCTTTACTTTAGTCATAATGCTCTTAACAGGATTCATCTAGAAGAAAAGCACCATAAGGCCGATGTGTCTTTCTCAATCCTCACTGACATTTTATACCTTATTGGCTTGCAGTTTCTCTTTCTCTTTTGTTCTATCTTTTTTATTTTTTTAAATGCCTAACCCCTTCTTACTTCTTACTTGCTTTATTATTTTACTTATGAACACCTGATTAATTCAGGAGACTCTTCTCTAAATTAGAAAACTTTCAAAAACCAGATCATTTTCTGGGAATACAATTTTCCTTTTTTCCCCCCATTCTTTTCTCTTTTTTGCAGTTAATCATGCCATTGTTAACATATAAACAGTTTGGAAAGAATTATTCCCACCATATTTAAGAGAGGGCAGATCGTTAACCGTAATATATAAAGAACTCCCACAAATGAATATTTTAGAAAAACATACAAAAATCCAATGACAAAAGCAGGCAAAGGCTAGAAATAAATAATTCAGAGAGGAAGTGCAATATGTAACAAACATGTAAAAAAATGGCCATTCTCGCTGATAAACTATATTAAATGCAGATTGAAAATAAAATCCTCATCATACTGACAAAAATTGTAAAAGATGGATAATATCCAGTGTTGGCAAAAATATGGAGAACAAAGTAATGGTATAATTTGTTAGCGCTAGCTGGGCATGGTGGTTCATGCCTGTAATCCCAGAATTTTGGGAAGATGAGGCAGGTGGATCACCTGAGATCAGGAGTTCGAGACTGTCCTGGCCAACATGGTGAAACCCTGTCTCTACTACTGGGGAGTCTGAGGCAAGAGAATCGCTTGAACCTGGGAAGAGGAGGTTGTAGTGAGCTGAGATTACGCCATTGCACTGCAGCCTGGGTGACAGAGCGAGACTCCATCTCAAAAAAAAAACAACAAAAAAATTTGTTAGTTCTTTCTTTTTAATCATCTTGACAATATCTATCAAAATGTAAAATTGTATGCTTTTTCATGTGTTCATGGCTTTTCCAAAAAAATTATTCTGTGGAAAACTTAAATATGAGCATCAATACATTTTCAATATCTTTTTTTCCTCTTTCAAGATTACTTATAAAGAAAAATTAATCAATGAAACTGATGTTACATTTACAACATGGAATACTATCTAGCAGCTAATGAGAATGATGTCCTAATGTAGAAATGTCTACATAACGTATTGAATCTCAGAATGAAAAATATACATAGAATGATCTCATAGATGTAAAAGAAAAGAAAAAAAACACTCTATGCCTTTGTGTAAAAGTATAACAAATATCTGGGACAGTAACTAAAATGCCACACAGTTAACTCTGAGGAGAGACTGGATTGCAGCATAATAAAATGAAGGAATTACTACCTTGTTCTAGATTTTTACAATTATGTTTTATTTTGGTAGCACAAACCAATGAAAAGAATGTCCTTTCAGGTGCACGGCTTAATTCAAATTAAGCGAAACGGAATGTTTGCAAATAGTGGTCTGCAGGAAATAAGCTTTAATGAATGAATGAGAACATTATGTTACTTGTGACTAGATTGTCAAAGGTAGATCTGCTATAATGCTTGTCAATAAGATTGATAAATTAGTAATTAAGCATAACACATGTTGTGTTATGTATGATTTCATCCATGTGTGGTTCCTCATGTATGACTTCATCCATGAGAGACACTAGGCAAGTGCAAACAACTGCACCTAATTCAGTTGAGCCACAAGAAAAATGCAAAATGTCCACACACATCGCGAGCATCTACCATCTATCTGAATTTACCACATGGATTATGAGTTGCATCATTCACATCTGTTGTTGTGACTTTCATCTGATTTTAGACAACCCTCCATTACTACTGCACAGTAACTGAAAAGTAAAGCAAATGTCAAGTTTTTTTCAAATAAAGGGCTATATTTATTGTGGTATTTATATGTTAGTTAACTGTTTAATACATATGAAATCATGCTACTGTTTTTATTAGGTTCCTATATTATGTTTAATTTGTCATTGACAAACTCTTTGAGTATTGTGTCCTAAGACCATTTTTTCCAGAACCTCTTGCTTTTATTGCACAATTTCACATAGCATGGAACTTTTATGAATAAGTATGCATTATCGTAGAACTGATTGTACTCAATATGTAATAGACCAGTAAGCTTTGGAGCCTTTTACTCTGCTGTGATGGGAGTCAAGGAAGGCATTTATTGGAAAAGAATTGTCAGTAGGTCTCTCATGTTTCTGCCCATCTTCTGAGAAAAGTGGCCTTCTTCCAGAATATATTTTCAAGGATATTTGTAAGCAAACCGCTTTGGAAATTAGAGACAATATCTCCCGCTGGAATAAAGGGCAAATGTGTTTATCACCTTGATGGGAAAGTATTTCTCCCCTAGAGCAATGAGCAGGTATGTTTACTGGCTTACTGTCCAGTATAAAACATTCGGTTCCCCAACTTCAGAATTTTTCTCATGGTAGATTCAAGTATTACTTGATGCTCTTTGTATCACCCCATGAGAACTAAGGCCTGGAAAATGAGTACAAAAATGACAATTCTCTGGCTACTACAATTGCTATGAGTAATAAACTTTCTTTTGATTTTCATACATGAGTCTCATGTCTTTTGCCAGCATTAATGAAACTGTGGCAGACCAATAGGTTGACTTGCAAATAAAGCAGAATCTCACATCCTTCACATTTCTTGAATAACATTCTGTGTGGTATCATTGTATTACACAGCTGTCTTCATAAAATTATTGGTCAATATAGTTCAGAACCCTAATGCAAAGATAACAATCACTAAATACTGTCTTATTTTTCATGTTTGAGGATGATGCATTCAATAAAAGATAACAAAAGGGTACATTGGAATACTTGAACTGAGCAGTGTTGTGGAGAATAATTCTAGTTTTCATTTTGCTTCATCGAATGAACAACTCTGTGTTCACGTTACCTAGAGTCAATTAGGGTAAATGTTTTGCTATATGTGATGGGCCATCTTTGAAATTCTTAGACATAACTTATTCACTGAAATGTAAATAATTCTGCTATGGTTTCATTGATTTGATTAAATGATATATATTTTTTCTGTCCTATACAAAGCTCTGTGAGGGATACAAAAATGACTAAGTACTTTTTGTGCTTTCAAAGTGTGCATGCTAATATGGGAGATAAAATAAAAGGAAACATAAACATTATGCAAGGCAGAAAATGTTAACCACCATGTAATAGGAACCAATAAAGGATTACCGGTGTTTTGAAGAGAGAAAAATGGAGGAAGACTTCAGGAGAAAGACTTTTAAGGAGAGCATTTGAAGAGTGGGAAAGTATGTGGAGGCAGGAAAGGCAATGAGCTAGTGGAAGAAAGGTCTGGAAAGAGGAATTGGGACCAAATTCCCCCACACAAAGGATCAAGAGTGGTCAATAATACTTATTGCATTTATCCTAAGATACACATTATTAAATTGGAGCATCTCTGTAATGCAATTAATAATCTATAGTATTTTACAATCTCTGACATTTTACAATTTCTCTAAGTCATGTGGCAGTCATTCCAGAGTGGTACAAAAATTTTTTTTGACACTTTCTGGTAAGATCAAAGAAAGGCCAGAAGGAATTCACTTTAGATTAATGTGGCTATATTAATATCATTGTAGGGTGGAAATATAAAACCTTGAGAGTGACCTTTAGAATTTTTGGGACCATCTCCTGGCTAAGATACTTAAATAAAAACAAACATAATATTTGCCAAGTATTAAATAACTACTCTTTTCTAGACTTGTGCTTAGAATTTAAGCCATTGCCATATTTAGTTCTCACAAAATTCTTGAGGCAGAAATCAGCTCATTCTTACGGCTAAGAATGGGGGTGACTGCCACCCCTGAAGCTCCAGGGTTATGTTACAATGCTCTCTTAGTTCCACTGTGCATGGACAGTGATATGTTATCTGCCCAGTAGGCCCTTTGCCTCATTGCATGGGGTAGCTGCCTTCCACCAGTGAGAGCAAAGGACCAGTGTGACAGCCTTGTTTGGGGTACCCTCACTTGTTAGGTCTTGAGCTCTGGTCTAGTGTCCAAGAAGAATGAGGTCACCCAGACACTTGAAGAATGGTGAAGGTGGAGAATTTTATTAACCAGTGGAAACGGTTCTCAGTGGAAAGGGGAGATAGATAGTGAGGGACAGGATGGGAAGGTAATCTTCCCCCAAAGCCCGGCCATCTCTGGCCAGCTCTTCCTTGAAGTCATTGTTTCTCCAAAATTAAGCCATCTCTCCTCTGAAGTCCAGTCATCCATCTGAAGTCAAGTCACCTCTCTCCAGGGAAGCCATTTCTCTCTCTCTACCAACTGAGACTGGGATCTTTATAGGCACAGGATGTGGGACAGGACAGGTTGTAGGTAGTTTTGGAAAAGGCAACGCTTGATTGATAAAAAGACATAATTCAGAAAGAACCAATCAGGAGAGAGTGGGCAAACAGTGATAGAAGTTCTCATTTAGGGCCACGGGTTTCAGGCTTTTCAGCTCAAAGGTGGGGTTTTGCCAGGGACCTGCCCTTGTCTGCCTAGAATTTCTATGCCTTCTGCCTCTATCATTAGTAATTCATTTTAAAATTGAAAAGTAATTTTACAACTACTTTATTTCCTGCATTCTTTTCAATTAAACATAAGAGAGATGAGCCCCAGAGAGGTTGAGTGATTTGTACAAAGTCACACAGCAAGGCAATACAGCATACCAGGTTCCTATATAGCTTGGATATCCAATGCTAAGTAATCTGAGACACACCATCACTTATGTTGCATGACAAGCTTGGTCATTTATTGACAGATTTAATCGTTAAATTTTCACTGGTCTAAGAAAGCTCTGCTTGTAGTTTTCACAAACCCAAACACTCCACCCCTCAAATTTCTTTTTCACTCCCTCTAGTGTTTAAAATATGTTGTGCATTTGCTTTTTCATCATTACTTTTTATCCTACATCAATGAACTCTGGGAGTAGATTGTCCCAATATGATTTTACCTGAAAGCTTTGTTTTTAATTTACAGCCTTTATAGCTTGAATGTGGGCTTTGCTGAAAAATTGATTAATTTGAATGTTCTCTGTAATCATTTATATTAACTACAACTTTTAACTAAAGGAGCTGACTTTGGTTTTGTGGATAATTGAAAAAACTGGAAGGTAGTAAATCAAAAATTATCTCGCTATTTTTTTAATGAGCACTTATTTTACACAGTTTTAGCAAATTTTAAGATGACAGGATAAACATATGTAAAGTATAATTTAAAGGAATTTGCATATTTTGTTTAATATAAACCAATTCCACATATAAAAATAAAAAAAAGAGGTTAATGACCAATGTTTTTTAGCATTTTCTCTTTGTTCTTTTCAAAACCATTCAAATGTGTTAACCTTTGTTCAATGATTTATTAGAGTTTTTTTTATATATTAAATTTATATTTTATTTTATGTGTATGTTTGCTATATAGGTAAACTCATGTCATGGGGATTTGTTGTACAGATTATTTCATCACTCAGGTATTAAGCCCAGTACCAAATGGTAACTTTTTCTGATCGTCTCCCTCTTCCCATTGTCCACTTTGAAGTAGTCCCCAGTATCTGTTGTTCTCCTTTGTGTCCATGATTTCTCATCATTTAGCTCCCACTTTAAGTCAGAACATGCGGTGTTAAAGCTTCTGTTCCTGTGTTACTTTGCTAAGGATAATGGCCTCCAGCTCCATCTATGTTCCGTAGAAGACATGATTGTGTTCTTTTTATAGTTGAGTAGTATTCCATGGTGTAAATGTACCACATTTTCTTTATCTAATCTATCATTGATGGACCTTTAGGGTGACATCCATTTCTTTGCTATTGTGAATAGTGCTGCAATGAACATTCATGTGCATGCATATGTCTTTATGGTAGAATGATTTGTATTCCTCCAGGTATATACCCAGTAATGGGATTACTGGGTTGAATGGGAATTCAGTTTTTAGCTCTTTGAGGAATCACCACACTGCTTTCCACAATGGTCGAACTAATTTACACTTTCACAGACAGTGTAAGTGTACTCTTTTCTCTGCAACCTCACCAGCATCTGTTGTTTTTTGACTCTTTAATAATAGCCGTTCTGACTGGTGTGGTGTGGTGTCCTATTATGGTTTTGATTTGCATTTCTTTAATGATCAGTGATATTAAGCTTTTATTCATATGCTTATTGGCCACATGTAGGTTTTCTTTTAAGAAGTTTTCATGTCCTTTGCTTACATTTTAATGGGGTGTTTTTTTCTTGTAAATTTGTGTATGTTCTTATAGATGCCAGGAATTATACCTTTGTCAGATGCACAGTTTGCAAAAATGTTCTCCCATTTTGTAGGTTGTCCGTTTACTCTGCTGAAGGTTTCTATTGCTGTGTAGAAGCTCGTTAGTTTAATTAGGTCCTATTTGTCAATTTTTGCTCTTGTTTAGATTGCTTTTCAAGAGCAATCTTGAAATTTTCAACCACAATCACGATGGTGTCTTTATCTTGAAAGTTTTGCCTGTTCCTATGTCCAGAATGATATTGTCTAAGGTTTTTATCATTGTGGGTTTTACATTTAAGTCTTCAATCCATCTTGAGTTGATTTCTGTACGTGGTGTAAAGAAGGGATCCAGCTTCAATCTTCTGCATATGGCTAGCC
Organism: Cebus imitator; assembly: GCF_001604975.1. NCBI lineage: Eukaryota > Metazoa > Chordata > Mammalia > Primates > Cebidae > Cebus > Cebus imitator. Next base: position 3,751,582 of record NW_016107380.1, on the reverse strand, counting down.
AGTTATCCCAGTAACATTTATTGAATAGGGTGTCCTTTCCCCACTGCTTGTTTTTGTCAGCTTTGTCAAAGATCAGATGATTATAGGTATGCACCCTTATTTCTGAGCTCTCTATTCTGTTTCATTGGTTTATGGATCTGTTTTTGTACTAGTACCACACTGTTTTGGTTACTGTCACTCTGTAGAATGGTTTGAAGTTGGGTTAATGTGATGGCTCCAGCGTTGTTCTTTTTGCTTAGTATTGCCTTGGCTATTTGGGCTCTGTTTTTGGTTTCCTATGAATTTTAAAATAGTTTTTGCTACTTCTGTGAAGAATGTCATTTGTAGTTTGATAGGAATAACATTACATCCATAAATTACTTTGGGCAGTGACCATTTTAATTATAACTGAATCTTTCTATCCATGAGCAAGGAATGTTTTTCCATTTGTTTGTGTCTTCTCTGATTTCTCTGAGCAGTATGTTTTCCTATTTAGAACTCTTCTATTCAAAAACAATTTATTAGTTAATTCAGTTTAACATAAGGCTAAAGTTTTAAAGTTGACTACAGATTTGGAAATTATGAGTTAAGTTGATATGCTAAATTTTATAACATTAATAGCATTATGAGAATATGCAATATTAACAAGATATCTATTATTTGATTTTATTTAGTCAAACACCATTTAATATACATTGGAACCTAAATTATTGAGAGAAATAATAATATATTCATAGAATTAATGAAGGAAAAATTTAAAGTTTAAAATATGAAAAGCTAAACACATATCATGTCTTAATGAAACTATGATACTCACATTAGTTTTTCTATTAACAATACTAGGGAGATGACTGAAATTGTTTTTAAGCTTAATCACTCTAATTTGCCTAAATAACAATCTATTTATACTGCATGAACATTAAAAATATAAATTTACCTTTGTATTTACATATCAGAAAACTATATTAAGATTCATATATTCATATCAAAAGGTTTATATGCCTTTTGATATGAATATATGACTGCCTTTCCTTTTTACTGTTATCCAAACTCATAAGTAAACTTTTTCTTCTGATTTACAGTTTTGGCAAGGAAAAAACATACAACATTAGAGCAATTTCTTTTCATTTTGGAAAATTCTTTATTGTTTACCTGGGCTACATATTCCTAGAGTGTGTACATAGTGACAAAAAGATTATTTTTTGATCAATTAATTTCTAAAATTACCCAAGAGACAAAACAAAACAAAAGAGTAGGAGAGGAAAGGAGAAAAAAAAGTGAGAGGCAGCAGGTTTCCTACAGATATTAAAAAGTATTAATACAGATGGCAAATTGTCTTGTCTTCTGCAAGGAGAGGAGATGGCTTAGATTCATGAAAACTCATTTTGACACACATACACATGTGTGCATCCATTCATGTATACACACAACAGAGAGAAGGAGGGATTGAAAATCATCATAGCTGATTTGAACAGAGAGGAGGTGCATAATAGGGCCAGTAAGTCTATCCCAAGTATTAAAGAATTTAACTCGGTTTTTTACAATTTCATCAAGTTGTATGCTTTTCTTTTTTTTTTTTTTTTTTTTTTTTTTTGAGACCAAGTCTCACTCTTTTGCCCAGGCTAGAGTGCTGTGGCATGATCTCGGCTCACTGCAACCATCACCTCCTGGGTTCAAGTGCTTTTCATGCCTCAGCCTCCCAAGTAGTTGCTACTACGGTTGTGAGCCACTATCACCTGGCTAATTTTTGTATTTTCAGTAGAGATTGGGTTTCACCATGTTTGGCCAGGCTGGTCTTGAACTCCTGACCTCAGGTGATCCACCCACTTGGCCTCCCAAAGTGCTGGGATTACAGGTGTGAGCCACCGCACCTGGCCAAGTTGTCTGCCTTTTGTTAATCCATCTTTGACATATGGTCATGAAAGAAGCAGCGTTTATTCTGTCAAACAAAGAGGTCTCACTTTGAGACAGAGGAGTCAGACAATCTCTTTATAAGGCTCTTTCAAATAAACATTCTTGTTCATGGTAAAAGTTTCCCAAAGTAACCACTGAAATTTTAGCTCATCCTTGGTGTAATTACTTTATAGAGATATGCACATGAGTTAACATGTGAAAAAAGATCCCTTATAGATGGTAAAAGTCAGAAAGAGGTAGTTCTACATAGTGTCTTTAGAACATGGTCAAAGATAAGTTTTCAACCGTTGGGGGCCTAATGCGGTTTGGCTCTGTGTCCTCACCCAAATCTCATCTTGTAGCTCCAATGATTCCCATGCATTGTGGGAGGGAAATGGTGGGAGATGACTGGATCATAGGGGCAGGTATTTCCCTTGCTGGTCTCATGATAGTGAGTGGGTCTCATGAGATCTGATGGTTTTAAAAATAGGAGTCTTCCTCAGCAAGCTCTCTCTTTGCCTGCTCCTATCCACATAAGATGTGACTTTTTCCTCCTTGCCCTCTGCCACGATTGTGAGGCCTCCTCAGCCATGTGGAACTGTAAGTCCAATAAACCTCTTTCTTTTGTAAATTCCCCAGTCTCGTGTTTTCATGCTCTTTATCAGCAGCATGAAACAGACTAACACAGGGCCCAAAGAACCCTCCAGCTCAGGTCAGATAAAACTAAATAAAGCATTTCTAGGGACACGAAGACAAGCTTCAGGAAAATCTTTACATGTTTACTTTAAATCAAGTTATTAAGGTAAATTCATGATAATAAACTACAGCTAGTGCTCGACTTACGACCACGATTGGGACCGGCAGACTGGTCGTAACATGATTTGGTCGTAAGTTGAGTAGGCTATATGTACAGTTGAAATGGTGCACATGGAGATGGTAGTGCTGCCGGAAACTGGTCCTCACTGTCGTACGCCCAGCTGGGCAACATTTGTGCTGCCAGATGCGGAGCAGTCGTGGCTTGCGATTGTGGTCGTAAAGTCGAATGGTCGTAAGTTGCATAGGTCGTAAGTCGATCAATACCTGTATTAATACATCCACTCAGAGCATATGGATAATGTTTTAGAAAACTGACCCAATGCAAATTATGTCCAGAGAATGCCATTGTGATATGATCTTTTAAATTCTTCAGTACTTGGGATGGACTTACTTGGCCTATGCACCCCCTCTCACTATAGGCTTCCTCTTAAAGAATCATAACAGAAAGACAGAGATGATCCAAAATGTGGTGATATGGTTAGGCCTTATGTCCCTACCCAAATCTCATCTTGAATTGTAATCCCTACATGTAAAGAAAGGGACTTGATTGGGAGCAGTTTCTCCCGTGCTGTTTTCATGATAGTGAGTGAATTCTAATGAAATCTGATGGTTTTGTGAGTGGCTGGCATTTCCCCTCCTTATAGTCTTTCTCCTGCTGCCTTGTGAAGAGGTGCCTGCTTCCCCTTCTGCCATGATTATAAGTTTTTTGAGGCCTCCCCAGCCATGCATAACTGTGAGTCAATTAAACCTCTTTCCCTTATAAATTACCCAGTTTCAGGGAAATTCCTTTTAGCAGTGTGAGAACAGACTAATAGATGTTGTTAGAAAAATGGGCAATTTTCTACTTAATAATTCATTAATGTCTTCTTTATGTAATATGTGATACCTAAATCTTTGTCTAATATTTAAAATACTTCTTTAAAATGTATATAATTCCTAAAATGTTTCTTTATCCCTCCCTGGGAAAATAATCTTTATGAATTGACAAAACCCAATTGGAGCTCAGACCCAATTCAAGTCATATCTCAATCTTGAGGTCACAGACACTCCTTCAATCCCAATTTAGAGGATCAAGAAATCTCAGGGGAATGTATTTCTCCAGATCATCATGTACACACTAATGGAGGGATCCTGACTGGGTCTTGGTAGGATCTTTTGATTTGTCAACCGTTGACTCCTTAAAAATTCACTGGAAATACCTGTTCATGAAGGAGAAAGAATATCACCATGACAAATCTTGGTAGTGTTTCAGAAGGTTAACTTCAAGGTAAGATGTCAAATAAGCTTTTAGGGCCTAGGCTAGGACATTTTTAAGTCAGATCTTGCAGGATAGAGTTCTGGTTGGGATTGAAGAGATTTTATTAGATAATGGTTTTAGACAAATGGGCTCAGAGAAGCCAGAGTCGTGAAGCTATTCATTATAAACAAGCTATTAGTCTTGATAAGCAGTCTGTTTAGTTGGTTCAGTCTTATCTTTAAGAAACGAGTAGTTTCTGGAGCAAGTAGCTGAGTTAAATTTGCTTTGCTCTCAGTATTGTTTCAAATAGGTACAGAAAATTATATTGCTTTCAGTTTTCATTCCCCTTTGCTCTCCATTCCCCCAGGGAACTTGTCTCAGGTTTTTAGAGGTCGGACTGCTAGATTAGTACAATAAAAGTGTTGTGAAACTAGGGCTGTTGTAAGAACTTAGACCTCAAAGCCACTCTATTTGAGTGGCCAATAATAGGCCTTGTCCTAGTGATTTCCAATTAAGTTAGCTTTTAAAAACCTGTTTATTGATTGATATACATACATAATTATAATGGACTATTTTCCATATAGCGATGATTTTAATGTACATTTGTGTTTCATGAACACATTAGCTACCTGACCAAATAGCAAGTCATCTTGAATTAATGTTGTAGGTTTCTTCCAACTACCAAGTACGCAGCCTGGGATCCATTATTGCAGGCTGTCAGGGGAGAAAAGATGAATTGAGTTGATGGTGATGATGATAATAAATGTGGCTTCAATGACAAAGTGGCAAATGTTAAACTCACTCACTGCATCATGAACCCATATCATTAGATACAATAGCAAGGCAGAAGGTAAATCAAGAAAGGAGACAGATCACTCACAATGCATGAGACTATCTAGAAGCTCCTTAATGCAGCATCTAGAACTTCACCATGGTTGAGGCACTAAGTAAATAGGTTTCTAAAAATAGTGGCTTTCAGGAGAAAAGAAATAATGACCACCAATGGAAACTGGAGACACCCTGGGGTCATATCCAAAGAAGTGAAAAACATAAGGTATATTAGTAAACAGGGGATTCAGCAGTTGCATTTGTTTTTATCTCAGAGCTATATTATTACTTAGTTTTATTATTATTATTGTCACCTATAGTTCTTTGAGCTCACTGGTGCCAGGTGGGTGGAAACCAGAGAGCCAAAGTCACATTCACAGGAAAAAAAAAATTGGACTGTTATAAGTCTTAGGGCATGTCAAATACATTATGGTCACAATGCATTAAGAATTGGCTTATCTGACCCATGAACAAGCACCATGGCAAAATCTGAGAGATGATTTAAGCAATGCTTGTGTTGTGGGAGTAAACCAAAATGTGTAAAGAAAGTATTTCCACGAACTCATTACAAATGACTTTTTATTTGAATTCGAATTTCGGAATTGAATCTTAAAAAATTATATCTCAATTAATAAAATCACAAAGGTAATGGCACTATAAACTTCTACTTGTTTTTCACATATTTTAGTACTTTCTAATAGAAATCACCAGCCCTAGAAATTTCAAGAACTGTGAAGGCTACGTGGGAGCAGGTAGCTTTATCAGTTTCAATAAAGTCGTACCTGTGCAAATGTTGATGGCTAATCAGTTTGGGCCAGTTTTACCTGGATAAAAAATACAATGTGACCCTCCAGGTGATTCCTTTCTCTGGGACTGGGAGAGCATCTGCTAATGATACCAAGTCTTGAATATCTCTCTTCTAATGCACAGAATCTTTAATGAGTCTCTACCGAAATATTTTTGGACTTTATTTCTCATGAAGGAAATAGTGGCAGTTCCTCACAGCTTTTTGGGGGAGAGTAACATTTGAGTATCATCCTTGAACCTGTTAGTTTATTCCCTGGGGCTTCATTGAATTCTAGGAAAAACACTAGCCTGCAGTCATCCAGCCTGGGGCTGTAAAATGTCAGATCTCATAAGCTCGGCACAGTGCTTGGGTCTGGCCAGGACTTGGATAGGAGAACTCAAAAGAAAGAAAGAAAAAAAAAACTTTGTGGAACACACATCTGTTGTGCACCAGATGGCAGTTGTTATTTCATCTTCTGTGGAACTTTTTCCTATAATTCTTGTTACATTTCTTCTACTGCAGTACTTACAGGTTTTAAGAAGAAAAAAGCAAAATATTTTGGGAAAAATGAGGTGAATGTAACATTAAAACCAAGGCTTTAATTGTTCCCAAACTCAGGATTTGCAGAGTTAAGTTTCCCACAGCAATCCTCCAACTGTGCAGGGTGTATTACAATAGGAGCCCTCATTACGTAATCACCAAACCCTGGGTAATGTTACAGAGTGTTCAGCAGATAAAGGGCACAAAATAATGGAAAAGAACTGCACTTTTTCTCTAATCTTAGATGTACAGAGCATATTATGTTACTGCATAAATATTACATGATCATGTAACAAAATATACTAATGAAATACACAGATGCAAAGCAAGGTGCAAGGGTTGAGGGTGCATTGGGAACACTTAAATTGATTTTCCTATTCTTTGCTAATTCAAATTCAAACTTAATTTAGCATTTGTGTTGTTGTATGAGAATATAATATGTCATGGGAGATATGACAGTTTTTAATAGGTTTATCGAATGGCACCTAGAGTCATCTTCTGCTATAATAATATAGACATACAACACTATTGCTGTCTTTTGTGTCTCAAACTTCTGTTCCTGTTTCTTAAGCATTAGGTTTTGACCTACAAGCTAATTTTTGCACAATGGCTTCTACCACTTGCAAGTATAGGACCTTTTTTTTTTTTGAGATGCAGTTTCAACTCTTGTTGCCCAACTGGAGTGCAATGGTGCAATCTTGGCTCACTGCAACCTCTGCTTCCCAGGTTCAAGTGATTCTCCTGTCTCAGCCTCCAGAGAAGCTGGAATTACAGGCACATGCCACCATACCCGGCTTATTTTTGTATTTTTAGTAGAGATGATGGTTCATCATATTGGTCAGGCTGGTCTCAAACTCCTGACCTCAGATGATCTACCTGCTTTGGCCTCCCAAAGTGCTGGGATTACAGATGTTAGCCACTGCACCTGGACAAGTATAGCACATTTTATATTAAAGACTCAGATGTTCCTGTTGGGTTTTGTGGGTTTCTGCCTATTTTAGTCCATTCTCATGCTGCTAATAAAGTCACATCTAAGACTGGGTAATTTATAAAGGAAAGAGATTTAATTGACTTACAGTTCTGCATGGCTGGGGAGGTCTCAGGAAACTTACAATCATGATGGAAGGGGAAGCAAACATGTCCTTTTTCACATGGTGGCAGCAAGACGTGCTGAGCAAAAGTGGGGAAAGCTTCTTATAAAACCAACAGATCTTGTGAGAACACTCTTTATCATGAGAACAGCATGAAGGAAACTGCTGCCATGATTCAATTATCCCCTACCAGGTGGGTCCCTCCCACAACAGGTGGCGATTATGGGAACTACAATACAAGATGAAATTTGGGTGGGGACATATCCCAACCATATCACTGCTTATGTTTGTCCTGTCAGTTACTTAATATCTGTGTAATTTTGTCAGCCTATTCCTTTAGATGCCTTCTGTCAATTGATTAAAAACACATAGCACCTGCTGTATAAAGAACTCTTCTAGATTCTTATGTAACATAAAGAAATTGTTATGGTCCTCTTTTTAAGAAATTTAAGACTTTCTGTTACTGATGATGGTGCTAATTATATTCACTTTGAGTCAGATTGCATTGTGTACCTTAAACAGCATCGACAGTGGTGGCATACTATAGCTCATTACATTTTTTATTTCATTTTACCAAAGCTCTATTTCATGCAAACATCTCCAGTTATTCCTACCATTGGTATGTGATCTTCACAGCCATAATTAAGATTGCGATGCTTTGTGTGAGGTTATTTCTCAACATTGTTATTGGCATACCACTAATATCAATACTTTGGCAAGCTAAACAACCATGATAAGATCACAGAATATCAGAACTTGGAAGCAAAGTTAGATTATCAAACTCCTTTTAAGGTGAGAAAACAGACTCAGATGTTAAGAATCTGACCAAGATCACAAGTGTGTTAGTGGCAGATGGACTAGAATCTTTTCTTTCTCTCTATTGTGATGTATCTTCTGGGCACACACACACACACACACACACACACACACACTGAAGATTGGGTAGTGGTTGTGCCATAGTTTGAATATTTGTTCTCCAAAACCACATGTTGAAATTTGATCCCAATGTTGGAGGTGGAGGGTAGCGGGAATTGTTTTTGTCATGGGGGCAGAACCCTCATGAATGGCTTGGTGTCATCCTCATGCTAATCTGTGAATTCTCACTCATTGCTTTCCCATGAGGGCTGGTTGTTTAAAAGGCAGCCTGGCAACTCCCTAGATGTCTCTCTTGCTTCCTCTCTTGCCATATGATTTCTGCACATGTCAACTCTATTTTGCTTTTTGCCATGAGTGGAAGCAGCCTGAAGCTTTCATCAAATGCCCAGTCTTAACAGCCAGCAGAAGTGTAAGCCAAATAAACCTTTTTTCTTTATACATTACCCAGCCTCAGTTATTCTTTTATAGCAACCCTAAACTGACTAAGATAGGTTGGTTATATGTTCACAGAATAAAATTGCTTTCAATGACATTTAGTTCTTAATAAGATTGTTATCTTTTAAGTAAGACATATTACAAAGGGCTCAAGTGGGCATCAGTATATGAAAATGTAGTAAACACAAAAGCCTAGTAGAAGAAACAAAAATAAAAGATAGAAAAACATTTCTAAATAAACATGTCTATCACCATGTCAAGTGAAGGTTTCCTTTATGACTTAATACTGTAATCTGACCTTTACAACTTTTTGTGATTATTTGTTTTAAAAATAATGCTTTGGGAGGAGATTCAAGATGGCTGAATAGGAACAGCTCTGGAGTGCAGTTCCCAGTGAGAACAATGCAGAGGGTGAGTGATCACTGCATTTCCAAATGAGTTTTTACTGCCCACAGACCAGGAGATTCCTGGGCTGAAAAGCGCCATGAGTTTCCAGCACAGCTGTTTCAGCCAGTGCTATGGGCTTCTGCACAAAATCTCACACAAATCTGGGCAGCCATTTCAACTGGTGCCTGGAACAACTGGGAGACAGAGTCACCCATTCAACTGGAAAAGAGGGGGCTGAAACAGGGAGCCAGGTCATCTGGATTGGCGGGTCCCATCCCCACAAAGACCAGCAATCTGAAACGCTCTGGAGTAAGAGTTTTGCAGCAAGCGCAGCTGGATCCAGGATAGTCCAGCTAGGTGGGGGAAAGGGCATCTGCCATTACTGAGGCAGTCTGTCTCTACTGAAGCAGTCCACCATTATCCAAGGCAGTCTGCCATTACTGAGGAAGTCCGCCATTTCTGAGGCAGACCGACATTACAGAGGTAGTTCTAACTGTACCTCTGTAAGCAAATCCACAAGGAAGTTTACGCAACAGCTGTGCAGAGCCCACAGCAGCTCAGCAATGCCTCTGCTGGCAGACTGTGAATAGACTACCTCCTTGCTGGGCAGGGCATCCTTGAAAAAAAGGCAGCAGCATGTCAGGAACTTACAAATAGAGCCCCACCTTCCCAGGACAGAGCACCTGGGAAAAGAGGTGGTTATGAGTTCCAGTGCAGCAGACTTAAATGTACCTGCCCAGCAGCTCTGAATGGAACAATGGAGCTCACAGTATAGCACTTGAGCTCCTAAAGGGAAATACTGTCTCCTCAAACAGCTCCCCAAACCCTGAATATCCGAAGAGACACCACATAAAGGAGAGCTCAGGCTGATATTTGGCAGGTACCATTCTAGGATGAAGATAACAAAAGAAGAAATGGCAACAACCCTTACTATTCTGCAGCCACCACGGGTGATGCCCAGGCAAGCAGGGTCTGGAGTGGACCTCCAGCAGTCCTACAGCAGAGGGGCCTGACTGTTAGAAGGAAAACTAAAAAACAGAAAGAAATATCTTCAATATCAGCAAAAAGGACGTCCACTCAGAGACCCTATCTGAAAGTGACCAACTACAAAGACCACAGGTAAATAAACCTATGAAGATGGGAAGAAACCAGTGCAAAAAGGATGAAAACACCAAAAGCCAAAACGCATCTCCTCCTCCAAGAGATCACAACTCCTCACCAGTAAGGGAACAAAGCTGGATGGAGAAGGATTCTGCTGAATTGATAGAAACGGGCTTCAGAAGGTGGGTAATAAACTTCTCTGAGCTAAAAGAACATGTTCTAACCCAATGCAAAGGAACTAAGAACGTTGAAAAAAGGATAGATGAAATGCTAATTAGAATAAACAGGTTAGAGAAGAATATAAACGACTTGATGGAGCTGAAAAACACAACACGAGAACTTCGCGAAGCATACACAAGTTTCAGTGGTCGAATTGATGAAGCAGAAGAAAGGATGTCAGAGATTAAAGATCAGCTCAATGAAATAAAATGAGAAGGCAAGAAGAGAGAAAAAAGAGTAAAAAGAAATGAACAAACCCTCCAAGAAATATGGTTTTATGTGAAAAGACCTATTCTACGTTTGATAGGTGTACCTGAATGTGATGGAGAAAATGAATTCAAGCTGAAAAGCACTCTTCAGGATATTATCCAGGAGAACTTCCCCAACCTAGCATGGCAGACCAACATTCAAGTCCAGGAAATTCAGAGAACACCACAAAGATATTCCTCAGGAAGAGCAACCCCAAGGCACATATTCACCAGGGTTGAAATGAAGGAGAAAATGCTAAGGGCAGCCAGAGAGAAACGTCAGGTTACCCACAAGGGGAAGCCCATCAGACTCACAGTGGATCTCTCAGCAGAACCCCTACAAGCCAGAAGAGAGTGGTGGCCAATATTCAACGTCCTTAAGGAAAAGACTTTCAACCTATAATTTCATATCCAGCCAAACTAAGCTTCACAAGCGAAGGAGAAATAAAATCCTTTATGAACAAGCAATTGCTCAGAGATTTTGTCACCACTAGGCCTGCCTTACAAGAGCTCCGGAAAGAATCACTAAACATGGAAAGGAACAACCAGTACGAGCCACTCCAAAAACGTACCAAATGGTAAAGACCATTGACACAATGAAGAAACTGCATCAACTAACAGGCAAAAGCAACCAGCTAGCATCAAAATGGCAGGATCAAATTCACACATAACAATATTAACCTTAAATGTAAATGAGCTAAATGTCCCAATCAAAAGACACAGACTGGAAAATCTGATAAAGAGTCAAGACCCATCAGTTTGTTGTATTCAGAAATCCCATCTCATGTGCAAGGATACACATAGGCTCAAAATAAAGGGATGGAGGAAGATTTACCAAATAAATGGAAAGCAACAAAAAACAGTTGTCGCAATCCTAGTTTCTGATAAAATTTACTTTAAATCAATAAAGATCAATAGAGACAAAGAAAGGCATTACATTATGGTAAAAGAATTAATGCAACAAGGAGAGGTAACGATCATAAATATATACGCACCAAATGCAGGAGCATCCAGATACATAAAGCAAGTTCTTAAGGATCTACAAAGAGAATTAGACTCCCACACAATAATAGTGGGAGACTTTACCATTCCACTGTCAATATTAGACAGATCAATGAGACAGAAAATTAACAAGGATATCCAAGACATGAACTCAGATCTGGACCAAGCAAACCTAATAGACATCTGCAGAACTCTCCACCCCAAATCCACACACTATACATTCTTCTCAGCACCACATCACACCTACTCTAAAATTGACCACATAATTGGAAGTAAATCACTCCTCAGCTAATGGAAAAGAATGGAAATCATAACAGTCTCTCAGACCACAGTGCAATCAAATTAGAACTCAGGATTCAGAAAGTAACTCAGAACCACACAACTTCATGAAAACTGAACAACTGGCTCCTGAATGTCAATTGGATAAACAATGAAATGAAGGCAGAAATAAAGATATTCTTCAAAACCAACGACAACGAATACACAACATACCAGAATCTCTGGGACACATTTAAAGCAGTGTCTAGAGGGAAATTTATAGCAATAAATGCCCACATGAGAAGGATGGAAAGATTTAAAATCGACACCCTATCATCAAAATTGAAAGAGCTAGAGGAACAAGATCAAAAAAACTCAAAAGTTAGCAGAAGACAAGAAATAACTAACATCAGAGGAGAACTGAAGAAGACAGAGACACAAAAAACCCTTCAAAAAATCAATAAATCCAGAAGCTGATTTCTTTTGAAAGTTCAACAAAATAAGCAGACCACTAGCCAGATTAATAAAAAAGAAAAGAGAGAATAACCAAATAGATGCAATAAAAAACGATAAAGTGGTTATCACCCCATATTTCACAGAAATACAGCTACCATCAGAGATTACTACAAACAACTCTATGCACATAAACCAGTAAACCTGGAAGAAATGGATATATTCCTGGACACTTTCACCCTCCTAAGCCTAAACTAGGAAGAAGTTGAAACCCTGAATAACAAGGGCAGAAGTTGAGGCAGCAATTAATAGTCTACCAACCAAAAAAGGTCCAGGTCCAGATGGGTTCACAGCTGAATTCTCCCAGATGTACAAAGAGGAGCTGGTACCACTCCTTCTGAAACTATTCCAAACAATCCAAAAAGAGGGAATCCTTCCGAAATCATTTTATGAGACAAACAACATCATCCTGATACCAAAACCAGGCAGAGACTCAACAAAAAAAGAAAACTTCAGGCCAATATCCATGGTGAACATAGATGCAAAAATCTTCAATAAAATATTGGCAAACCAATTGCAACAGCACATCGAAAAGCTTACTATACACCAACAACAGACAAACAGAGAGCCTAATCAAAAGCCAACTCCCATTCACAATTATTGCAAAGAGATTAAAATACCTAGGAATACAACTAACAAAGGAAGTAAATGACCTCTTCAAGGAGAACTACAACCCACTGCTCAAGGAAAGAAGAGAGTACACAAACAGATGGAAAAACATTCCATGCTTATAGTTAGAAAGAATCAATATTGTGAAAATGGCCATACTGTCCAAAGTAATTTATAGATTCAATGCTATCCCCATCAAGCTACCAATGACTTTCTAGAAAAAACCACCTTAAGCTTCATATGGAACCAAAAGAGAGCCTACATAGCCAAGACAATCCTAAGCCAAAAGAACGAAGCTGGAGACATCATGCTACCTGACTTTAAACTATACTACAAGACTACAGTAATCAAAACAGCATGGTACTGGTACCAAAACAGAGATATAGACCAATGGAACAGAACAGAGTCCTTGGAGGCAATGCTACACATGTACAACCATCTGATCTTTGACAAACCTGATAAAAGCAAGCAATGGGGAAAGGATTCCCTGTTTAATAAATGGTGTTGGGAAAACTGGCTAGCCATGTGTGGAAAGCAGAAACTGGACCCCTGCCTGACACCTTACCCTAAAATTAACTCTAGATGGATTAAAGACTTAAACATAAGACCTAACACCATAAAAATCCTAGAAGAAAACATAGGCAAAACCATTCAGGACATAGGCATAAGCAAGGACTTCATGACTAAAATACCAAAAGCATTGGCAACAAAAGCCAAAATAGACAAATGACACCTAATTAAATTCCAGAGCTTTTGCAGAGCAAAAGAAACAATCATTAGAGTGAACCAGCAACTAACAGAATGGGAAAAAATTTTTGCAATCTACTCATCTGACAAAGGGCTAATATCCAAAATCTACAAAGAACTAAAATGGACTTACAAGAAAAAAAACAAATGAATCCATTCAAAAATGGGCAAAGGATATGAACAGATACTTTTCATTAGAAGACATATATGAGGCCAACAAACATACGAAAAAATGCTCATCATCACGGGTCAAATGCAAATCAAAAGCACACTGAGATGCCATCTCATGCCAGTTAGAATGGAGACCATTAAAAATCTGGAGACAACAGATGCTGGAGAGGATGTCGAGAAGTAGGAACACTTTTACACTGTTGGTGGGAGTGTAAATTAGTTCCCATTGTGGAAGACAGTGTGGGAATTCCTCAAGGACCTAGAAATAGAAATTCCATTTGATCCAGCAATCCCATTACTCGGTATATACCCAAAGGATTATAAATAGTTCTATTATAAATACACATTCACACATATCTTCATTGTGGCACTGTTTACAATAGCAAAGATCTGGAACCAACCCAAATGCCCATTGATGATAGACTGTACAAGGAAAATGTGGCACATATACATCATGGAATATTATGCAACCATAAAAAATGATGAGTTTGTGTTCTTTGTAGGGACATGGATGAATCTGAAAACCATCATTCTAAGCAAACTGACACAAGTATAGAAAATCAAACACCTCATGTTCTCACGCATAGAAGAGTGTTGAACAATGAGAGCACATGGACACAGGGAGGGGAGCATCACTCACTGGGGTCTGTTGTTGGTGCTGGGGAGGGACAGTTGGGGGTGGAAGTTGGGAAGGGATAACAGGGGGAGAAATACCAGATTGGTGAGGGTGGAGCATGGAGGCAGCAAGCCGCATTGCCATCTATGTACCTATGCAACAATCCTGCATAATCTGCACATGTACTCCAGAACCTAAAGTACAATTAAAAAATAATAATAAAATAAATAAATGAATAAATAAATACATATATAAAAATAATGCTTTGGATTCATTTTCAATATTTAAAAAAATTATCAAAGTCCATGATAGAATTACAACTTGTTGCAGATAATTGTTGTTCTTTACTTCTATATCCCATGGGATTAATTTTATAATTTAATTATCGAATAGCATACACTTAGTAATAGCTATTTTTCTAATAACTTCAGTATCATAGGAATATGTGCTTTATTCAGAAGGATCTAAATATACAACTTTAAAATACCCCAAATAATTTTAAAAGAGAAATTGTCTTTAAATATTGTGAATGAAAACTTCATTGAAGTGTCCTTAGGTTGTTGATGAGACATAGACTGATCACTACCGACTGTGAGCTTTTGCTTAAAAATTTCCTTTTTCTTTTTTAAGACAGAGTTTTGCTCTGTCACCCAGTCTGGTGTGGCCCAGTCTCGGCTCACTGCAACCTCTGCCTCTTGGGTTCAAGCAATTCTCCTTTCTCAGCCTCCTGAATAGCTAGGATTACAGGCATGCTCCAACCTGCCCAGCTAATTTTAGTATTTTTCATAGAAATGGGGTTTCACCATGTTAGCCAGGCTGGTCTTGAAGTCCTGACCTCATGATCCACCCGCCATGGCCTCCCAAAGTGCTGGGATTACAGGCGTGAGCCACCATGCTGGGCCCTTGCTTAAAAATTTCTAAACATGGATTTGCATTTTCCTACGTTGCAAAAATCTACTATTTTGCCCATAAGGAAACAGTGAAATAGAGAGAGAAAATGTAGATAAAAAGAAACATCAATCGAACCAAAATGTACTGCATTAGTTTTCAATGAAATCAATTGCTAGACATCTGAGATAAAGCATCAATATTTGTAATATTTGACAAATCTATAGTAATACGTAGACAGTAATAAAGCAGTGTTATACTTTAAAATATATTTACAAAGATCCAAGTTAATACATTGTTGTGGAGAACTGGAAATAGTGAAAATAGTGAAAAACTACGTTTAATACTCTCATCTTGATTCTGTACTCATTATTAAATAGTTCTGCTTTTAATAATCTGTTTACATCCTGTCACTCAAAACCAACATAAATCTACAAACCTGCTGAGAAAGTTTTGTTCAGCAATCCACTTTAACATGAAAGAGACTTTGGATTGGTCTAAGTGAACAGGATTTTTTTGTTGTTTAAATCAGAGAAACACTTATTTTTATCATTTTATTTTCTGCCACATACCATAAATGTCGACAGTTTTGCCTAATTTTTAGTTGTTAACACATTTACATTGAGTTTTAAAATTTGATTCCACCTCATAGTTTATTTTTGTAGCCATTATTACTATGTCTGCAAAATTGGGTTCAAGCTTTTATCAAATTTGGCTGGTTTATGCCTTACATTAAAATCCATCTTTACTTAATTTTGTTCAGGTCTTATGCATATTGTTGGGGACTTCTTTGAAAGAAACATCTACATGACATTTCCAAATAATTTATTCACTAAGGATCTGTTACCTTTTGTATATTTCCCAGAAACATCCATAGTAGGACAAGAATAGGCTTATTTATTCAATTGACTTCTGACTATAAGCACTTTCTATGAATTAATCTAGCATCTTAAATATGTTTCCGAGGATGTTTCTAGAGTAATGTTCCTATATATAGTAGGTGTATTAATACCTAAGTAAAGTGCTTTTCTTTGGTCTTATATTTTCATATAAACATTGTTCCCCTTACCTAAATTATGTAAGTTTAGCTACTGACCAACAATTTCATAGAATCACGATTCTTTGAATTCATGCTTATTTCTCATATTGATGTCATTTATGTACTTAGTTTTGTTAATCTTCAAAGTCATTCATTGCTTAATGAGAAAAAGCATTTTCAAACACTACTAGGCTATTTCATGGTAAGCATGCCTCCTCTTTGTTCATTTATTTACATGCAAAGATCAAGATAAATCTGGATATGATTGCAGGATGTGTGATTCATTAACTGTCAAAAGCTGATGCAAAACCTTTGCCAGAAAGATATTTGGAAAACAACATTATTCTAAAGAAGTGTTCTGGAGAGTGGTGATGTCATTGGTCTGTAAACTCTAATGAACTTCTTATTCAAATATCTATTTCTTTTGGCTAGATACATTCACCTTATTTTTCTTGTCCAGTGGCTTAATCAACTCTATGCTATCTAAGTGTGATCATTGTCTTCTGTAAACCTATGAACTAGAATGACTAACATATTTTTTCATTTTCATTGCTTAAACTAAGAATTCATTCAATATTCATCTCATAAACACTTGCCAATTATCTACATGCGATTGATGCATTGGTAGGAATGACTATTTCTGTATGTATTACAACTCTTTGATATCTTCCTTACGATACACAATTATTTCAGAACTTCATATTTAATATAGTATTTTTCTAATCACTGAATTGATTCAAAATTGAATAAAATTCTTTTCCTTTAGATTAACAATATATAGTCTATAGAAAAATGTAAAATATTTATCAGAATAACAAAAGCTATTATTTATCAAAATATAGTTTTCCCTCTAATACTTTCATTTTGAATATTTTTTCCCTGAATAAGTAATACACCACAATCTTGATTTCTAGCCTGACAGTAGTACAATGATCAGTGACTGTCCCATTCTTTACTGTTCACCTTTCATTTGTTAACTTGTAGTCTAGAAGTTTTTTCTTGATGTTTGTTCTTTTGCCAGGATGCAGTGGTTTGGGGGTTTGGACTATAGCAAGATTCACAGATTTTAGCACAACTCTAAACGAGAACAAACAGAAACCCCCACTCTGAACAACAAAAAAGTCCACTTAAGCTAACTAACCAACTAACTAATTAACGAATATAGGCATTTTAGTAACCTTTCAGAAAATGTAGCAGAGCTAAGTGTCTATTTTCCTAGTAGAATATATTTGTCTTCTAGATCAGGGTGCCCATCTTTGTCCTAACAATTCCGTATTGCTGCAACAGAATACCGTAGATGGAGTACAAAGAAATTGATTTCTCACAGTTCTGGGGGCTGGGAAATCCAAGACAAAAATGCTGGCATCTGGTAAAGGCCTGTTTGCTGTGTCATCCAGTGGCAGGATAGCTCAAGAGAACAAGACCAAGATCAAATGAGAAAAGGGACCCAATTCATCCTTTTATCAGAAACCCAGTATCAAGAACTCTAACCTACTCCCACAATAGCATTAATCAATTCATGAGGCAGAGCCCTCATGACCTAATCACCTCTTAATGGTTCCATCTGTCAACATTGTTGCTTCAGGGATTAAGTTTTGAAAGCATGAACTTTTGGGGGATTCATTCAAATTATAACAGTACCACAACCTTATTTGCCTGGAAATGACATTACTGGATAAAAGTAGACATTCATTGGCCTTGGATGTTTTGAGTCAGTAAATTAATTTTTTTTTTTTTTAATTTTTGAAACTTCTTTTTTCAAATGAAAAACAACTGAGGCATCTCTTCTTCAAGAGTCTAGAAACTTTTAAGTTTGCCACCAGTTTAAACACCTGGTAAAGGCAATACTATATTTTTGTTATAATCTTCTCAGTGCCTAGTAGATAATGTGTCTTTAGAGATTTACTAATCCAAATTATATTGAAAAAAGGCTTCTTACTTTGAAAGGAGGCACTAGTAAATTTTTTTCCCAAAACACTAGGTACATAGCTAACTATTTCTTCCTGCACATAGATTTTTGATGTAAAGAATGAGAGAATGATGATTTTCATGTATCTGTTTGTCACGCATGCTAAAATAACTGACTACTCTTATAATGGAAGAGAATATGTGAGCTATACCTTGTGAAGTAGTAAGTGAAACCATGAAAAAAATGTTTCCTATAGTAGATATTAATCTATTCTAATCCAAAAGGCAACAAATTTCCAAAATGTTTCCGGCTAAACATTTTTATTTTAGGTTTGCCACAGAATTATCCTTTCATTTCACTTGACATAAAGCCACTACCAAGAGTATTACTTTACTTAATATTTTTGCAATGACATTTGAAAATTGTCTTGACTTATCCAGTGTTAAAGTAGCCAGGAAAAGAGCTGTTAGAAGACTCTTCCTGTTCAGTGTCTGTATTGAAATATGAAGTGTTAATTTTGAGGTATGAAAGCAGGGTCCCAGAGACTTAGAAGTCCTGTTGTGTAATTGGTGTGGAGGAGGGTTCAGTAATCTGTGGTCCTCAGGCCAGCTGCTTGTTTTATGTAAATAAATTTTTATCAGAAAAAAGTCATGCCCATTTGTTTAGTTATTAGCTATGGCTGTTTTCCAGCCACAAAGGCAGAGTTGAGCAGTTGTAGCAGAGGTCATCAGGTCTGGGAGCTTTAATGATTTCCTGTTGAGGAAAATTTTAAGAAAAGCTTCCTTGGCCCCTAGTTTAGAAAGGCACTGTCCCGTAAATGCATATGATGTTGGAAATATTTTGTATCTATGCTAATACGGTACCCACTAGCCACATGTGGATATTAAGTACTTGAAATGTGACTACTATGAATGAGGAATTAGATTTTCATCTTATTTCATTGTAATTAATTTAAATTTAAATTTAAATAGCCACATGTGCCTATGGGCTACTGTATTAGCACAGACATGGAACAACTTCACTGAGGTCTATTGAGCAGTGCTTTCCTAGATCTAGTCAGGAAACTATTTCTTAAAGGGCCACATGGTAAGTAATGTGACTAAGAGCATTTAAAATGTGGCTAGTGAAAGTGAGAAGCTGAAGCTTTATTTTATTTCATTGTAATTAATTAAAATTTAAAAGCCACATGTGGCTAGTGGCTACTGTAGCACATAGAGTGGGCTAGAGCAAGGGTTCCCACAGTGTGGTTCACAGATCAGTGGCATCAACATTAACTGGGAACTTGTTGTAAATGGAAATCCTTGATTCTCGCAGCAGATCTACTGAATTAGAATCTCTGGGGATGGGGCTCAGGAAACTGTGATCTAACAAGCACTCCAGGGCAGTATTTCTCCAAATTTAGCATGCATCACAATATCTGACAGGCCTTTTAAAACCAGATTTCTAAGATGCCCAATGCAAAAATACTGCTGATCCATAGACCATACTTTGAGTAGCAAGGGTCTGGGGCAGCAGTTAGCAGGTGTGTTTTAGAAAATCTGTGGAGTTGTAGGAAAACATATTAAAGTTTCTATTTCTACTTACTCTCTACATAAAATAAATAATTTAGCTTTGCTAGCATGTATTATATTCTCAGTTAGTCCCTACGTCACATGGTGATTATGCTGATGAGTTGACTGTAGCCTCATTGGCTTTTTACTTTTAATTCTATTTTTAAAATTATCATACAGTAAACTTGATTTTTTTTTCTGTTGGTTTACAGTTCCATAAATTATAACCCATGTATAGATTCATACTACCACCACCATATTAGGATACAGAATGGTTCCATCACCATAAAAAATTCCTGTTTACCCTCTCTCCATAGTCACCTCTCCCTCCACCCATAACCCCTGGCAACCACTTGATAGATTTGTCTTTTCAAAAAAGCCATACAAATAGAATTATAAAATATGTAACCTTTGGAGACTGGCTTCTTTCAGCCAGCATAATTCTTTTGTAATTCACTCATGTTATTGTATGTATCAACAGTATCTTCCTATTTATCGCTGAATAGTATTTCATTGTGTGACTATACTATAGTTTGTCTCTCTGTTGACCTATTGAAGTCCACTTGAGTTATTTCCAGTGTGAGCAATTATACATAGAGCTGTTTGAATATGCACAAACATAGCTTTAATTTATCTGGACCATGCAGTGTAGGCTTAACTTTATGAAAAACTATCAAAATGTTTTTCAGAGTGATTGTACCATTTTGCATTTTCACTAACAATACATGAGCATTCTAGTGGCTCCATATCCATGTCAGCATTTGGCATTGTCAATATTTTTAGCTTTAGTCATTCTAATAAGTATGTGTACTATATTGTGGTTTTATTTGCATTTTCTTAATGCCTAATGACATTAAATATCTTTTCATGTGCTTGTTTGCCATTCTTATATCTTTTCTTGTGAAATATACGTTCTTCTATTGGGAAAGAGTGATATTAATTTGATTAATTCATTATCCAGTTTAGGTAATGGGCAAAGCAGATAAATGTGTTTATAAGATCCTCATAAAGGAAACTCTGGCTGAGAAAATATTAAGAAGGCAGGTACAAGCAAACAATAAAATGGCACACCTCAGACTTTGTCCCTAATAGAAGCTTTTTATTATCCAAACTGAAAAAATTGCTTTCAGTGGTAAGTGACCTGGCATATGTATTTGTAAACATGTCATTTTAAATAAGGAGTGAGAAAGAAATGACATTTGAAATATATTCATGCTGTGGAAAAAGCTTTTTATAAATGAATGTTAAGAAAAATCGGGGTGATTTTGTTGCTAAAAACAATGCAAATATGTCATCTATTTATAATTCTCACATCTGAATCTTTAAAAGCTTGGAAAAAGGATTCTCAAACCAATTTTGGTATATTCTAACTGAGGAACTTTGATTGTGCTGTAAGTACAAAATTGCATCTCTAATTTACTCCCAAAGACAACTGAATGACATCGGGGAAGATGAAAATTTAGTAGCCACATTTGAACAAAATTCTTTTTGTAATTAAAACATGAAAAATTAGTATTAAGAATCAGGGTTGAATTTAGTATTGAAAAAATTAGGGATGAAAAATTTAGTATTGTGATTTTTATAAATACAGACAATAATAGACTTCTTCCATAGAATCATTCTTATCTTTGAGAGAGATCTTTTTCAGTCATGACAAACATCAAAATCAAGAATTAAAACAAATTAAAATTATTACTCTTTGAATTAGTATCCCTATACACATTAAAGCATTGCCACTATGATGCATTTTCTGAAAGCCAAATCTTTTTAACCATCAAAAAATGTAAATTATTTCAAGAATATGTATTTCTTCTTCATTCCCTTATTCTAAAATATCATTGGCTGGGCATAGTTACTTCTCATGCCTGTAATCCTAGCACTTTGGGAGGTCAAGGCAGGAGGATCTTCTCAGCCAAGGAATTCAAGTCCAGCCTGGGCAGCATAGTGAGGCCCTGTCTCTATAAAAAATACAAAATTGAACCAGGCATGGTGGTGTGGACCTGTAGTCCCAGATCCTTGGGAGGCTGAGGTGGGAGGATCAGTTGAGCCCAGGAGGTAGAAATGGCAACGAGCCATTCATGCCGCTCCACTCTAGTCTTGGGGAATAAAGTGAGACTTTGTCTCAAAAAAATGTAAAAAATGAATAAAACCTATTTGTATATACATACATTAATGTTTAGAATATACTTATTGATTACTGATGGGGTGGGTGGTCACTTCATCACACCTAGGCAAGAGCATATCAAACCCTTGGGGAGCATATCTCTGATTGGCAGCATGCGGATTCTCTTTGAGAATTTTGGAGGGATAAAGAGTCAGAGAGAAATGGAGAGAGAATGAAAAAGTGAGAGATAAGGTAGGGGTTATAGGCAAGTATCTTAGACATTTCCTGGATGTCTACTCTGTAACAGAGGCCTTCTATTAGACTAGAAGCACTGAGGCTGAGGGTAAAGGGAAGATTGACGAACTGCAGACTTAAACAAAATACTGAGCCTGATTTCTAGGACATTGAATTCTAACGAGACGGTCAGAGATATACAATTTAAAATATCCCTTACTCTGTAATTTTGCCAAGAGCTTACTCTTTGGCTGGGATTTCAGTATTCTGTAGAAGACTGTGCCTTGATAAGAGTGATCTGTATGATTTTATTTTAGATAGAGACAGCAGGATAAAGATATTTGTTGAGTTAAGATGTTCATAATGCTATGACTACCAGACATAGCTACGTAGATCCCAAGGACAGATCCAGGACATTCTTTCTGCAAGGAGCAAAACAATTCTCTAAAATAGAGTTTAAACAAGGCACCAAAAACATTTGCATGATTCTCATAATAATTAAATACTAAATACTTTGAAAGTTTTGAAGTCATAAGGAGAATCACAGATAAACTATGTGAGTTAGGAAAATGATATGTATAAATTTGAAAAACAATAACCTTCATAACTTAGCCTAATTTCTAAAAAGTAGGATGCAAATGTATATTGTCTCATGTAATATTGGTTATACCTTGATACTACTTATGTATACAATTTTAAAAAGAGGAGCAATCAACATAGCAGACCTAAAACTATATAACTAAACATCTACAGGAAAAAGTAAGAAAATTAATAAATATTCTATATACTGTATTGAGAAAAGAAGAATGGAAGACTTGAGATCTGACTAAAGATATGAAAGAAACATTAAGAAGAGGACATGAATTAATTACTCTCATTAATTAATAAGGAGTAGTTTTAATTGCAAAGGAAAACATCTTTATAAATTAATATTTAAAGCATAATAAATGTTAATTAGAAAAATCCAGAAATTTAGTAAGCTGTCAGGGAAAATTGTTAAATGACTTTTAGAGGATATATTCAGAAGATGAGAACCTAATTACTCAAATCCTGCTATTGTGTACATGGCTAGAATATCTACAGATGTAGAATACATACTTCACATGACTGGCAATATTTTCTTATCTGATAAAATAGCCAACCTAACTGTTTCATCTAACTTCTTAATTTGCTGGTGAAAATAAAAGAGTCAGTTGCAAATAGAGATAGAACTGATGCTTGACTAGCTCTATTAAATTCATACATTTATATTACATACTCTAGAAATCTTGATGTGAGAGACAAAACAATAAATTATTCATTTTCCCTTACTTCTCTCATTATATGGTAACTATTTCCCAAAGTTTTTAAAGCCTATTCTATATATATATTTTAGAGGTATTTTTAAATATCTTGTTAATTCAAAATTTGATTGTTCATTTCATTTTATGATGAGAAGAGATAAAAGATCGTATTTAAGATTGAAGAGAAAAAGGAAAGAAAAGCACAGAGAACCAATGAGGAAAATAGAATGAAATATAAAACCTGTTGGCCCTTCTCTCTTTCCACAGGTCTTTTATTTATGAGGACCGTGCCCCTCCCTCATGAAGTTACTCTCAATCAGGAGAGCATTACATCCCCAATGATATTAAAAACAAGCCCTGCCCTCTCCTCTTTTCTATTTCTTCCCAGCCCCCAGCTCACACCTTCCATGGTCTGTGAAAGATATTTCACTGTTCACGTGTTAGTGAATGAGGTCTCTCAGGGTGTTTGTCACTGTCATGTTTTGATTGTTTGTCTACATCACCCAGACTTTGTTTCATCTTTGGCACACAGACATTGAAATGAAATGGTATATAGGAAAATCCAGGTTGTCTTTATAACAAAGAGCATGTTGCCTCTTTAGGGAACAATGAAACACGATGAATAGCTATTCAGTTTTTTGTAGTATTTCCAGCACTGGAGAAAGCAAAAATCTGGCCCAACATTGAGAGTGGCCATCTCTTTTGTAGCCAGTACTGGAATGGTTAATTACTTTGCGGTTCTGTAAGAAGACAACAATGAGCAGGCTCCTGCCACTGCATCACAACCTAAAACAAAACTGACAGATCGCACTCTACAGCTGAAACAGATGGTTGCTTACGGGGCTGACAAAGCAAATGTAAACTGTAGAGGCTTTCATTCTCTGCTGCAGCCCCAAAGAGGTGAAAAGAACACCTTCATTTTTGGAAGGGGACACACACACACACACACACACACACACACACACCAATATGCATGCATACACCCCACAAAAGCTAAACTCTTGCAGGCTGTCGCCTCCATGAACTACTGCAAAATCTTTAGCCATGAGGTATTGGATTCAGGGGAAATTGAAATGTGGCTCTGTGTCTTTCCACAAACATGAAAAATAATGGACTTTTAAAATATTGGAGTGGACCAGGTAGAGGGAGAAATGCTTCCACCTAGAACCTGCTTCTGACTTAATGAATGACAGTTTTTCAAACTATTCATTTTTAGTACCTATGAAGGCAGAGAATATGCTAGTATGTTGAAAAGTCATGAAACTAAGAGAAAGGCATTTTATAGTTTTGAAAAGCAGACCTCTTCATCTTCAGAGACGTGTCCTTTTGCTCAGAGGTATGTAAATAAACAGCATGGAAACTGGCAATGTGTCTTTTCAAGATGCTAATAAGGTGGAAGGGAGGAACATGTTCAGGGATATTCCCATAGCTCTTAAGATGAGAACAAGAATGAAAAGAAGAAAAAGAGAATGTAAACTGAAAGTAAAGGAAGCCAACTCTGCTTCAACTACTATTTTATTGAAGAACATTCCATTTATTTATGTATTTATTTATTTATTGAGACAGAGTCTTGCTCTGTTGACCAGGCTGGAGTGCAGTAGTGCCATCTTGGCTCACTGTAACCTTCATCTCCCAGGTTCAAGAGATTCTCATGCCTCAGCCTCCAGAGTAGCTGGGACTACAGGTGCCTGCCACCATGCCCGGCTGATTTTTGTATTTTTAGTAGAGATAGGGTTTTGCCATATAGGTCAGGATGATCTTAAACTCCTGACCTCAAGTGATCCACCTGCCTCTGCCTCCCAAAGTGCTGAGATTACAGGCGTGTCAGGGGAACATTGGTTTAAAGTAGCTCTGGCATCCCCATGGCTTCAGTGTTTCAATGGTCCGTCAGTTTAACTTGTAGATAGAACTCACAAATGATCATAGAAATGCTGGCTATTGTAGATAAGAAAGTTGTGTGACTGGCTTTCCAAACTATGTGAGGCTTGAACTGTGTTCTTGCTCCACTTGTGACTTAGAAGGGTATGTCCGACAGCTCAGGGGTAGAAAAACCTAGGAGAAAGGCACTGTTTGCTTTCTGAAAATACTGGAACCCAAGGGAGGGAGACAACCTTCTCATTCTGTCCTGTAAACATTTTTGGCCCTCAGTTGGCTGGCATAATTGAATTGTGTCAAGTTTGTAGAAGTTTTGTGAAGTCAGTTAAGTGTGATATTTTGTTTTGGGTCTCTTTTCCTCATCAATTTCCTATTTTATTTTACAGGCTTATTCTTCCTCTTTCTACTAAATTTAATACTTCCTCTTTGTAACTCACTGTATAATCCAATTCTTATTTTATTACTTGAGCATTTCTTTTGGTGCCTCTCCCACCTTTTCACTTTCCCATTTGGTCTTCTTCATCTGCTATTTTTACCTGGGGGACTCTGTTAACTCACTGGGGCTCAGCTGTCAACTGCTGTGCATGTTAATGACCCCGCTAGCGTCCCCCTTCCCGGCTCTGTCCTGTTGCATTTTTCTGCCTTTCTCCTGACACTTCTCTGCTTCTCAGATGCGGCCACCTGCACACCAAATGAGGTCAATATGCCCCAGATGCGAGGGTGCTTCATAAAACAGTTTGTTGTTGATATTTCTTCCCAAACCATCTCTCTCCTACCAGTTTTGCCTGTTGAGAGAGCCAGTGACTTTGTTTATTCCAGCACCTCACTTAGAATTTGGGAGAGCATTTCACTTCTGCTTCTCCTTGTTTACACAGCCCCTTGGCAAATGCTTTTTGCTTTTTTTTTCCTCCTTTTCACTGACCAGCTTCACAATTCACCTCTTCCTCTCTAATGTTCTCTTAGGACCCAATATGTTTATCACATCCTTTTCATAATATCCTCTTTGATTTTATCTGCATTTCTTC
The DNA here is from genome assembly GCF_001604975.1 of Cebus imitator. Taxonomy (NCBI): domain Eukaryota; kingdom Metazoa; phylum Chordata; class Mammalia; order Primates; family Cebidae; genus Cebus; species Cebus imitator. The sequence goes on along the minus strand of NW_016107380.1, from coordinate 3,725,322 downwards.
TGATGTCTAGCCCCATAGAATTGTGTTATTGTGGCATTGTTTTGCGGGAGACATATAGTCAATCAAACTCTCTCCTCATTATTATTAGAAGCCGGGGGACCAGGCAAAGGGAAACATCGTGAATTGCGGTGGTCTCTCTTTTTGTCTTAAAGAGCCTGGCTCCACCCTCTTTAACACCATCTCTCTGTGTGAATCCCTGTTTTGTTCACTCAGTTCCCTGTCCTCCAGGTTTTCCCAGAAGCTCTTTTAGTCATTTCCAGTGAAATGTTCATGTTTGAAACATGTTTCCTCCTGTGTAACTGTGTAGATCCTTTTTGTCTTTTTCATGTTCCTGCCAGGAAAATCAAGCGCTCTATGTTTGAAATGTAAACATTGCTTCTTGGTGTTCCAAACCATCAATTATCATGCCTCTAGTTATACATGAAATTTTGATTCCTCAATTTAGACTCTGTAACTAGAATGTATTACATTAACTGATGTTCATGTCTGAAGAATCATGTAGCTATCATTCAGTGAGGAGGTGCTGCCCTGGGAGAATTGACCTGTAGAGTCTTACTTTTTTCTGGGATATGCTAATACGCCACCTCTACTCTGGTTTATTTCAAAAAGTGGGTAGGTTTGGGGAAGAGTAGAGCTCCATCCCCTGCCAGGCTTCAGGGTATTTATTTTAATGATGGATAAAAGTTCTCAGCAAATATCTTCTGTTATCCTCACCTCTCAAAAAATAAAAATAAAAAATCTTGGCAAATATTTACTCCAATTCTCTAGTGGGCATCTCCTGCAAAGCCAGGCTCCACTTTAGAGAAAAAGCTGTTCTCTAAGGAGTAAGCTTCTGAAATTGCTTCTCCCAGTATTCTATAATATGTCAACATCCATAATTGGAATATCTGTCCCTCTTTTATGGATGTGAAAAGTAAAGCAGAATGAATCTGTGTTCCTTTTTAGACAGGACTGGGCTTTCCACTATGGTGGCTTATAAAAAATAAACTCAATTTTGCCTGCATGAGTGTGTATCCATGACCTAATATAGTAGCCACGGGGCAACACATTTTTTATTTAACCCAGATGCTCTAGAGGCAATACCTTACTCTAAGGAATGAGCATGAAGCATGGACTATTACCTTGGAAGGGAAGATGGTGGAGAGGCTGCCGTGGAGAGGGCATGGGCATTCTGAGGCTCCTGGTGGGCTTCACTGAAAGACTACTTTCTGACTCATGGCGGAATCACAACTCGAACTCTGGGTTTGCCTTTTCTCTTCACTGTTCTGCTCTGAAACATAGCCAGTGACTCCGCTGTCATGGAATATAGCAGTGTATGAATTGCTCTGAAGAGCTTAACTCTTTCCCTGCCATCTGAAGCTCATTTGAAAACTGACAATGAACAGTATGATATTTTTAAATTACAACTTCTGCAGTTTATCTTTCACCACTTTCATACTTAACAGTTATCATGATACAATGAGGGATTATGTTTACCTGTGGAAATTATGAAGCAAAGTGGTCCTGTATTTTATACACACAGACACAGACACACACACACACATACAGACAACCCCCCCGTCATACATTTCCTCCACTGTCATAAGTATGGAAAATAAACATTAACGGTGAATTCCTGCAGCCACTAAAATTTAGATTAAATGGTTCAGTTAATCCTTATAGTCTAAATGCCTGGCTAATGTATTCACTCAGTATTTGGATGTCAGAGTAGACTGAGTTTGTGTCCTGGCTCTGAGATGGCTAATTTTATGAGTCAATTTGGCTATACTAAGGTACCCAGTTTTGATCAAACACCAGTTTACACATTGATGCGAGGATATGTTAGATTTAAATCTGTGGACTTTGGGACGAGATCTGGTGCTTTCAGGGTGATACAGCCATAGACTAAATCTGTGGACTTTGAATAAAGCAGATTACCCTCTGTAGCATGGGTGGGCCTCATCTGATCAGTTGAAAGTCTTACAAGAAAAGCCTTGCCCTCCCCCACGGAAGAGGGACTTTTGTCAGCAGACTGTCTTTGGACTTGAACTGCAATATCAACTCTTTTCTAGGTCTTTACCTCACTAGCCCACTCTGCAGATTTTGGACTTGCCAGCTGCCACATCATGTGAGCCCATTCCTTAAAATAACTCTTCCTTTCTCTGTGTATACATACTACTGGTTGTGTTTCTCTGGAGAATGTTGACTAATGTAACTTCCATCACTTAATAGCTGTATTACTTTGAGCAAGTTATCGAACATTCTCTGACTCAATATATTAATTTCCAAAAATAGAAATCATAATGGTACCTACATCATAGAGGTGTCATGAGGATTAAGTAAATTAATATAAGTAAGATTTTTAGAATAGTGACTGACACATGGTTGTTATACAATTCCTAGACATTGTTTTTGTTATGATTGTATATATAATTGAACTACATATGTTTTTTCAAGCTAAAAAATAAAAATGATTTTTATTTTATTTTTTTGAAATATAAATAACAAAATAGTTGGCAAAACCAAACCAAAACAGAACAACAAAAAAATGAGACATTATATGAGTGATCATCTCCAAGCACAACTGCATGAATATAAAAAATAAATTGTATTATTTTTATTTCCTTTTTCCCAAGCTTTGACTACGTGGATGGTTTTGGAAGCTTGAATTCCTAAGAAAACTCCACAGCTATCCTGGCTCCTACAATGTGACTGAGTGAGGTTAAGGTCTCACTCCCATAGGGAAATAAGTTTCTATCCTTGGGAATTCTAAACAACTAGACCCCTAGGAAGTTACAAATCAGGTGCATTCATTAGGATCCTTCTAAAATGGGAAAGCACAACCCAGGCTGGGTGTGGTGGTGGCTTATGCCTGTAATCCCAGCGCTTTGGGAGCCTGAGGTGCGTGGATCACGAGATCAGGAGTTCAAGACCAGCCTAGCCACTTTGGCGAAACTCTATCTCTACTAAAAATAGAAAAAATTAGCTGGGTGTGGTGGTGGCACCTGTAATCCCAGCTACTTGGGAGGCTGAGGCAGGAGAATAGCTTGAATTCGGGAGGTAGAAATTGCAGTGAGCCAAGATTACACCACTGCACTCTAGCCTGGGTGAGAGAGCAAGACACCATTTCAAACAATAAACAAACAAACCACACACAATCCAGTTTGGGTACAGATACTCTTCAGGTTTTCTAAGTTTTCCACCTGAATACCAAGATTAGGATACCATCTTTTCTGGCAACCCAGCCTGCAGCTGCTGCCATCTTCCTAACTGGTGGTCTTCCAAGCTGCACTAAAACTGGGATTAACAAACCTGAAGATAAAGCATTTTTGACCTTTCCTCCTGGGAGTTAGAGGGCTCCTTGGGTAGGAAGGGACAGGAGGTTTTGCAACAAGCTTGCCTTCACACTCACTATTGGTGCAAAAATCTACCGACTGCACACCTGTATTGAGTGTTTGAGTATACTTGCTCATCACCATACAAGAAAGTTAGAGTAAATTAAGAAGTCACTCTGGATGAAGCCCCTCAAAAGAGAGGTAAATTGGGTGAACCAAGGCCATTTGCTGCCTGCGGAAATAGCTTTAGTTCACCTAGGTCATTTCCTGAAGAACCATGTTGATCTCCTGATTCAGGACACATCTCTGGCAAGCACGGAGCACAGAAGAAAAGCATAACTTCAGGGTAGGGTGAATTATATGTTATTATTATTATGACTTTTAGCCAGCCATAAGTAGAAAAATGCTGATTAAATTACTCTTTCAAATTTAAATATTTTTTTTTGCATATATCAGTCATGTGATCTAGCTTTTTTGCTTTTAACCATTTTCCTACTAACAAAAGTCTGTAAGAGGTTTTGGGGTGATGTCTGTCAATGCAGAAATAATCATTTATTCAGCACTTACTCTGTGCCAGGCTCTTGGCTGAGAACCAGATTTAACAGTGGTGAACAAGACAGACAAGTCTCGGCTCAAAGGCAGCTTACAATGTAGCAAGGAAGACTGACATTCAGCCAACACAGAAATAAATATATAACTGCAGATTTCATTGCATAATGTGCAAAAGCCCACAAAGCCAGAAGATTGTGATTAGCTAGACGGAAAAGTTAAAAAGAGCCAGGCCAGCAGAAGAACTCCTTGTGTCGACCTGCAGCAGAAAGGAGTTTAGACATTTCCAGGGAAGAGGAAAAAGTGAGTTGGGGCAGAGAAGAGGTTGCAACTGGATGTACTTTGACATCAATTTTTGAAAATCCTAAACCAGTCAAGCATTGTACAAGTTCATACCTCATTTCATCAAAAGTCTATTACTCTGAGATCTACTATTATTTTTCTTCTGAAATATATTACTGCCTTTTCTTTTTCTTTTTAAAATAACTCTACCTATCTTTTTTCTTACCCATATTACCAAAGGATGTCTCTTACCACATATGAGGTATTATATCTCTTGACTTTTGTCTTTTTCTCTATAATTTCTTACATGTTAATAACTCCTCTCATCACTGTGAAGCCTGCAATGTTCTTTATGTTCCCAGCTAGCAGGGGGTCCAGCTTCCTTTTGACTATATCATGCTTTAGGTGGGATGTCCTTGAATGTTCTTTTAATGCGTTTCTCCTTAAATCGTTTCTGATTTAAGGACAAATGCAACCAAAATATATATATTTATATTGTACACCCACATATAGACAGAGGGAGATATAGTTTAAGTCTGAGACCAAAACTAGGAAAGTTTTTCTGTCTTTATTTTGTATTTTTGTACCCAGTACAGTGTTAGGCAGCTTTTAAATTAGCCTTGCTGAGTAGAGCATCTGCTGATGGAATTTTCCTTGCGGGGGTGATGCTCAGTTTCCTACCCTGATTACTAATTATTATTGTCTTTGCCTTTCAAATCAAATCATAGTTTTGAGATCATAGAGCTCTATTTAACTGCAGCCTGATGACTCTGTAATAATTTTGAGGAATATTGTGCAAGAGTCTACTTTCTCCTGATTTCTATTTGTTATGAGTTCATATTTATGAATGGAAATGTACAGTCCAATCTGATCTATGGCTCATTACAAATACGGAATATGTGTGCATTGCTTTTTCTGACTTCTTTGCAACACACCACCACTGTGATTCATGTGTAAACAGGAGGCTGATTCTCCTCTGTCCTTCCCTTCCATCTCGTCTCATGTGCTTCACAATTAGAGCCAGTTGAGGAGGTGAAGTAGACAGAGACCACTGAGTTATTTTACATGCTGTGAGCTGCGAGCACATTGTGAATCCCTAGGGATCCCCGAAGCCCATTACCAACCCAGTGAATCACTCTGTTTGCTTTTCTGCAAAAAAAGAAATGTGCAGCTGCTTACTTCTGCCACGGACTTTGGAATTTTGTTCCCTCTTCCATCTGCGTTTTGGGTAAAGAAATTCTGCCTGAATAATTACTTGTCTGTCCCCTTTGCTCATTCCCAACATAATCATTCTTCAACCTTCTGTTTCCAATTAGTTCTTATCTCAAATGGCTTATTGGCATCAATCTGTTCTCAGCATCACCAAAGTGCACAAAACTACCCTGCAACATGGGGGAAGCTAGATAAGGCTGAGGCTCACCAATCAATCCAGTGGAGTCTCCTCATTTCACCCCAGTGCCTTCCTTTTCTGAGAAAATCTGAGATAGAAGATGGTGTTGAGACAGGCTGTGGTTACAGCACATTTTGGAGCAAAATGACATACATGAGTATTGTAGGTACTGAGCAAGGTCTGCAAACATAGCCATTGTTGGACATCTGGTATTGAAAAGAACTGTTTCAAAACAAGGTCACAGTGTTAAATCATGGTGTAGACAGCTTCTGAGCAGTGTCCACTGCTGGAGAGGGTAACTGAGACCTGTTTGTCAATGGTTGCACTCGATTTCTTGCTAGTCACTTTGATCTGCAAACTGTTTTGCCACGGGATCATGACTAAAAGTGGGCCCAAAGAACCCTGCTGCCTTTATTAGTCAGCTAGGCATAAAGAGAGAGGGGTAATAGGGTCAGGCAAGAAAAACAGCCTTTTCAAAAAGGCTAGTGAACTTGGCATGGCATGAACAAGCCCAAGGACACATGTTTGATAACCACGTAGTTACCTATGCTCAGAAAAAAGAGGCTTTAGAACTTATGCATCCAAAGTTCTTTTTTTTTTTTTTTTTTCCTTTCCAGAGAAACTGACATCCAGGGGCATGAAATGGCTTTTCCAAAATCATAACTAATTAATGGTAGAGGCTGAATTCCAATCTTTTTAACTCCTAGTAAAGTGCTCTTTCTAACAAGCTGCACTGCCAAGACCATGTCTGGAAGAACTAATTTAAAGCACAGGTCAAAGCTAGTCTTTTTATTCCCTGAGCATGTGGATTTGTCTTTCTTAGTCACTGCTTAGTTCTAGGACCAAGGCCAATACTTGCCACATAGGAGACATTCAATAAATCTATATTTTTTGGAAGAATGGAGAAATGAATTGAACTACCTTAAGGCACTAGCAGGCATTGAGTGCCTCCTATGGGCCAGAAACGTTTCATACCGTGTTTCATTTGCACCCCTGTCTTGGGAAAGGGTCTCTGGGACAAATCCCTCTTCCTGAGGTCTAAGCTTTTCCAAGGAGAAGCCATTTTATAATAAGATTTTTATCTGGACACAAAACCAACCCCTAAGGAATTTGAAAGCTGTATGCTGAGGCAATTGACTATGCCACCACAATTTAATTTCAGATTCACTATAAATGTGGGATTGGATTTATCTATCATTTTAAAAGATCTCTTTGGGGGGGTTGCCCTGTCTTGCTGGCACCCCTTGAAAAACACCTTTGAGCACTTCTTCACTCTAGATGTGGTGAGGCTGCCCTACCCCGACTTCCCCATCTCTCCCTGACTCAGAGGAGTCAGACTTCACTCAGTCCCATTGGACCTATAGTGCTGGCTGGGGCTTACTTACTGCCTTTCTTTGGGACATATTGAACTGTAGCACACAAATTGTGCCTGGCAGGCTGTTCATGTCCCTCTGAGAATCCCTGATAGTTCTGTTTATCTTCTGGCTTGCTAGAAAGGAACAGGATTTCTAAGGGTAAGTGACTGTCAAGATAACAGCCCAGTCCTTTGCCATTGGTGTGTCTCATGCCTGAAGTGGTAAAAATGTGCACCCCTTAACATCCCTGGCTAACTGGAATTCTTTCCCTTTCCTTATCTACTCCGTATTGGAGGAACAAGTTGCCATCAAAACTCACTTGAGCTTTCATTCATACTCCAGTCAGTCTCTGCATAGCGGTACTTTCATGTATGGGGGAGGAAAAAGTTCTTTTACTTCCACTTAAAAAGAAAAGTTGACTTTAAAACAGAAGATAGTTGTTATGAGCACTATTTACATATGGAGAAACCAACGTTTGAAGATGTTTCTATATGTGCATGTGTGTTTCAAGATTCTCAACTGCCAGGAGAAAACAGTTAAAATACAAGTTGGTCTAATTCAGAAACCCAAATTATTTCTGCGACACCACACAACCTTTACATGAGAGAAGATAAACAGAATGAGAGTCAATACTGTGCCATTCTTATAGATAATAAACAAAATAAAAGAAAATTAATAGTTGATTTGCAGAATTATAGGTCTTCCCATTCATACAATTAACAGAGAGAGAGATAAATGCATTTTTCATCCATATTAAAATACACACATATGCACACTCAAAACCAGCAAAATTTCATGACCAATTCATTGCAAAGTGCTCTTCTCCTAGTATGATCTCAGCTTTCTTTAATTTTCTTTACATTTGGTGGCTCTATCAGTGGTAAAAAGTGAGCTACTGGTGTCAAATGGTGACCTCTTAAAAGAAGTTATTGTTAATTTGGAGCCATAGAGAAATCAATGGGTTTCACCCACTGCCGAAGCTCCTGTATCAATTGGTTTGCCAAGTTTTCATTTAAGCAAAAATTTAACTCCACAAAAATTATCATGGACATATTAACAGTTTTTCTTTCAAAAATTGCTCTAGATAGTTTTCATAAAATCACTTTAAACTCACTAAAAATTTGTTTTTTTAGGTTCTGTACAAGTAAGGACAGACTAAAACCCATGATTTATATGGTTCACATATTAGCCAAAGCAAGACGTATGTTTGCAATCTCAACTACTTAAAAAATAAAAGCCACTTGGTTTTTCCTCTTATTTGCATATGCATTTATTTTTATATAGTTTTTGGTATTCAGAGACCAAAATCCCTTTAGTCAACAATTTGTGGAATGAGCTGAAGCCTCTGTTTCCTTGTTACAAAAGGAGGACCCAATTCTGAAGATTGGATTATAATATTCTAAATACTTAATAGCTATGGCTTATTAGTTGGTTGATTGACTATTTTGCACACAAGGTTTCAGGCACAGTACATTCACCATATGACCATTCAACCTCAGACAACCTCCAAGGGAAGTGTTATCATCATTTTACAGATGAGGAAACTGAAGCTAACAAAGATTGAGGTACTTGTCTAAGCCACTTCCTTAATATCTGTCAGAGCTGAAATTCAAACTCAACTATAACTGCAAAGCCCTTACAGTGTCCAGCTTCACTTAATATCGTAAAGGATAGTTTCAAATTTCAAGCTAATAATTTGATAAGTGATAGGTAACCAACTCATCTTTACAGGTTGCGCATCTAACACTTGTCTTTCCTCTAAGCAAGTTATAGAGGTTTGGATTACAATTTTAATGCTTTAAAAATCTCCATGAAGACAGTTAAACATAGCAGTAAAGGAAGTGTTTAAGTTACACACATATCAGCCTACACTGCTATATGGGGTGGAATTTGATACCTCTGCCATGCACTTATTCAAAATAAAGCTATTTTTCCGAAGAAACACAAAACAAATAAAAGGACCAATTTTTCTCATGTCTGCAGATCACTTCATGTGAATATGATTTGACTATTCAATATGGCAGACATATGATAATTTATTCAATTATAATAATATACCAACTTTGTTATCTGTGTGTTCGGTGGCATGATGAACAACCTAGTATACCTGAATTATCTACCAATTAACTTTCATTAGAAGCTCAGACAGACACTGATATTCCCACAATATATTCTAAAAAGTGTTATCTCTTCAGTTTCAATATTGTTTAAGCATTAAACTTGTATTGGGCCATGTTGCAGAAACATGCAGATCTGTGTTTTTTCTTTCTTCCAGCTTCTCCTTTCTCTCTTTATTTTCCAACTTTACTTCCCACATTGCCTTTATGGAACTACAATTTTTAATGTGCTTGGCTTCAGTGTCAGAGAAATATGAGGAATAGCCATGTGGAACGTATCTATATTACTTATAAAATTGCTATGGGGGACATTATGGAGCTCCCTGTCCCTTATATAAAGATCATTTTGACAAATTCTTCTTCGAACTCAGGGATAGGAAAGTTTGTCTTTGTTGATGAACTGGTGTGCTTTTTTTTTCATAGAAAATGATAGCTCTGTAATCCATCATGTTGTCTCTGCTTAGGCTGTTAGGAAATGATGAACTAGAACTTGACACAATCACAGCAATGTTCCTCAGGTAGGATTTCCTGTGTATGTTCATCCACTGATTTTTCCTTTCAGAAATTATTTTTATTCGTTATTTTGTTGTAACAGTTGCATATTTATGCGTTTTAAAAATATGTCACCTGGTATTCTTTTTGGGATTACGTTAGGGTGCAAATGACTTAACATGTATGTGTTTGCAGGTGTGTTTGTGTATGAGGCAGGGGAAACAGACAGACATACATTTCTCTAAAATTCATGAAGTCCTTTTTATTGCTTTTCACTATGTAATCTTCATCAAATGAAGCATAACATTGTGCTAGATACATACAGAAGGAAATATAACAAAAACTGAGTTTGTGAGATGAAAGGCCATGAGAACACATTTCCTCTCAAAACTACACAAATTCTGCTTAAAAGTTCAAGGCTTTTTACTAGCTATAAAGAAAGTGACGGGCAGCGTCTACTAGCCTGTTACTGTGTATTAGATCTCATTTTTCTAAGTGTGCCTTCAGTTAAAGCAAGATTTATTTTCATTTCTCTTTGCTTCAAAAAGGATTTGGAACAGTTATCGTAATATGAGCTAAATAGGAACTAAATATGTGTAATTAAATTATAATAAAGTTTATGTTAACATGGATAGGGCTAAAAGTTTAATGAACCTTTAGCTAATCAGTGTTACTACTTTTAATGCTGTGTGCTTTTACTTAAAAAAGGAAACCACTTCCACTAATTTAATGTAAACATTTACTTATAGATGTTTGTTACTGTTTTAGTTAAAAATATTTTTTATTTTTGTAAATGTGTTATATAATTTTTGCTTGGTGGCTTCACAATACAACCTCTTAAAGTGTTGCCTAAGAATCTGAAATAGTTTCTAAAAGAAGGCGACTCCAAAGAGCCAACGGAGTCGGGATGGGTAAAATACTTAAATTAACAGACATGATTCGGAGATTCAGGCTTCTTGTTTATACCATTTTATGGTTAACTGAGGGTCAACTCTACTGTGAAATGAGGTCCCACAAGAGAGGAGGGTCTGGCATTTGAGGCATGCACTTTCACTTGTGTGCAATGCCGTTAAACACAGTGAAGTTTCAACAGTGAAGTCTGTCTCTCTCCCATCCCTCTTCACAGCACTCCTCTCTTCTTACCTTTTGTTTAATCTAGCCAACATCGTCTCTCACAACTTTGAACTTTACAGCTCATGATGAATAAGTGGGTACGAACAATAACAGCTGATATAGATTTAAAGGACTACGTTAAAGAGAAGGTTGCATTTGAATAGGAAATCACATCTATATAGATGGAGGCAGCCGTCTTGCAAGACTCAATGGAATAATATCTCGTGGTTGATATTTGGTCTTCATGGTAGACTAAAGGCTGATGTTGGAATGAGAGAGATGTCTATGATGAACTCATCAAAATCACACTCCAGAAATGTTCAGACCTACTCTCAGTCTGTCATTCTTGAAATGTAAATTGTTACTAACATTTAATCTAGTAATAAGAAATCATTAACATTAGAGATAATATGTTTTGGAAAAAAGTGATAAAATACATAACATCAGTTTTGATAATTAGTGTACTCCCACAAAACCCCGTGTATTTTTCTTTAAATACTTTATAACCAGGGTCACTAATTAAAATTTTCCAAAATTGCATATTTTCTCTACTCTTACCTTCATAAGTACTATAACACCTTCCTGACTTTTTAAAACCAAGTTGGCAACTATGTTTTTTCCTCCTAGAGTTGGAATAAAGAACTAAAGGCATTTTAAAAAACTCATCCATCAATTATCTTTTTTTTTTCCTTTGGAAAACTATTAACCTTTTTTTTCCATTGATTTTACTGACTTACAGTCAAATCAACTTACCTATACTTGTTTTTCATGGTTCAGTGTGCAGGAATGAGCAATGATTTCCTTCATCAACCATCCACCTAAAAATTGTTTTGCTTATTAGTCAGTATAAATTGTTTTCCTACCAAAACATAACATATCAGCATGGAAAGATTTATTGCTCAATTTCACTTTGCTAGTTTTTCCCTTGTCCAATACAGAAGCCTAAAAATACTGGTGTCTGATGTGCTGTAGCAGGAGAACAGACTCTGTTACCACAGAGGTCCAGGTTCTCTGCAATTTGGCATCATCCTTCTTCTGTGGGCTTATCTCCTGTTTGTCCCCCTGACATGAATGAATTCCATCCCGCTCATCTGGACCACTTCCTCAGTAGGCTCTTTAAGCTTGGATTACCTTTCATAAACATATTTCTTCAATTACCATCTCCTAAATCCTACCATCAATCTATTTCATAGAAGGGAACTTTTTCTGGTTGTTCTTCTATAACCTTCAGTCTATTGTTCTTCTTTAACCTTCAGTCAACCACTTACATAACTTCTACCACTCAAAAGATGTTGGTAGATTTTTGCATATGTTGGGGCTCAGAAAACAAACAATACCTCAAAATATGACATGTTGGCATGTTAAGTGCTTTGAACAAAGGAGATTGTAAGGCCTCAGAAATAAGCCCCATAACCAAGGTCTCTCTGACTTCCCTTCCCTAGTGCAGGGATGTGTTCTCTCTGAGGTTCCCTTATTTGGCTGAAGGAAGTTTTTTTAAAAAGGAATGCAGTTGTCTTAAACTCCCTGCCTAGGAATCTCATCAAACAACCGGGGAAGATTAATTGCTGGAGAGGAGATTACAAAGTCATCACCACCCAGACAGGCTACGGCTATTCTTCAGGAGCCTGCTCTAAAAAAATGGTTTTTTAAACTTAGAGACTATATTGTCTCTAAGTTTAAAAGATCATAAGACAACCTTTGTTTGCAGTGCAGTTCTGTCCCTCATCTTCCCATAACTTGTCATCACCTCTCCCAAGCCCAGAGGAACTTTGTCCCAGGATACTACTTTGTGTTGTTCAGACCCATTCATTTTTCTCTAAAGATTATTTACTCTTCCTTTAAAATTGCCCACATTCTCCACTTTTTGGTCCCCTATGAAGAAGTCATTCAAACTTCAACCATTAGTCCCTTTCTTGAATGTCATATTTTGTGTGGCTGCCATGTACCTGTGCACATCAAGAAACTTGTTGACCTTTTCTCCTGTTAATCTATTTATTGTCTGTTTATTTCAGCAGACTCAATTACCTAACCTCTAGTGGGAAAGTTTAAACTTTCCTACACATACTTGTATACTTACCTTATATTCGTAAATGCTTATAAGTTAATTCTCTATTCTACCACTAATATTGAGTAGCTACCATACAGCAGATACTATATGATAAACAGAGGATATTAAGAAGAGTAAGATAAATTCCTGCCCTTAAAAGCTTACAGTTAAGATGTAGTGACACACATTTTAACAAATAATTAGCATATACTGGCATCAAAACAAAATAAAGATCTCTAAAGTATTAATGAGATACAGAAGAGTATCAAGGTTGTCATAGATTATCGTTATCAAGATGATGATGTCTAAGTTGGGCCTTGAGGAATAAATTGTGGGGGGAAGGGGAGTTAGTAACAAAGGCAATAGGTTTTACAGAAGAAGAAGGAGCATGGCATATTGGTTGACAGAGATCAACAGTCTCTTATTCACACTCCAGTTCTAAAAAGTTTCAAAAACTAAACATTTTTTCTTAATTCATTTGATGTTAATATTGATCTCATCTTGTCTCAGAAAACCTCACCTGAACCGCCATGAGATTAGTCATTTTATGTTTTATTGCAGCTATATTGGTGTATTTGGTATGGTGCTGCCCCAGACTTCTGATAAATCATCTAAGTTTTACACCAAGTAACCCTCTAAAATCTGAAAAATTCTGAATTCTGTGACACATCTGTCTCTAGCACCACTGGATTTGGGATTGTGGGAAAGGTGGTGGGTGCCTGTAATCCTAGCTACTGTGGAGGCTGAGGCAGGTGAATCGCTTGAACCCAGGAGGCAGAGGTTGCAGTGAGCCAAAATCATACCATTGCACTCCAGCCTGGGTGACAAGAGCAAAACTGTCTCACAAAACAAAACAAAAACAAACAACAACAACAAAAATTCTAATGGTTGTTAAGGTGGAATTAACAGGTAAAACTGGAAAAACAATTTGGGGCCAGACTTTATAGAGTATTTTATTCCAAGTCTAGTCAATTTGAACTTGAACAAACAAATATGAGAAAAAATATGCATAAGAGATCTAGCTTAACATGATTCTCAAGGCCTGTGTTTTTTACCTTGATTTTAGACTTTAGCGAGAGTGTCATATCCTTTCCAGGACTTTCTCTGGTTTCGTAGGTGGAAGAGGTCAGTTGGCTCTGTTTCTTCATGGCTTTATTCAGAGAATCACTGTAATGCAACATATTGTATTACACAACATATGTAGTTTGTTTCTCTATTTAATTAGAACATAAATTATACCAAGAGACCATTTATTACAATTCATTCAGTAGCTCTGTTTATTTTTCATAATATTTTATTTGTTTATTGGCTTGCTTGTAACTCTCCTTGTTTTATATTGATTTAAGACTGCTAGAACCATCTCTCAATCACTTTATATTGAATTCATTAATTAAAATAAAATACATTTAGAGTGCTCTAAGTGCCAGGATCTGTTCTAAGTGCTTTACAAAAATTCCAAAAAAACCACTCATAATCCTGACAACAATTCTATAATATAGGCACTGTTATCATAACCATTTGTCATTCGAGGAAACAGATGCTCAGAGAGTTCAATTAATTTACTTAAGACAGTAGAGCTAGAAGCTGTGATACGCTATGGCATTTCCTCTTAACCTGTAAGCCACACTGCTTCCTGATGAGTAAACTGTACATCCCATGCATTGCCTAGCAAAGCATCTTGCATAAAATATGTTATCAAGGTATATTTGGTAATACAGTAGATACATTAAATTTGATGTTTTAAGATAATAATTGCCTGAATTTGTAAAAGTTGCCTCCTTTCTTCAGTGACTTCAGTGACTCAATTCTAAGTGTCACATTTGAGGGATGTTCATTGACATGGTGGGAGCACAGCATGCAGCTGCCGTCCGTGTTTTGTCTAAATAAATATGACTCTTTTTAAATACACAAGTAAGACATGCTTATTATGAAAATGGAAACACAAAACACAGAAAAAAAAAGAAAGTCCTGTTTAATTTCTTTCTTCGATTTTATTCCCCAGAGTCATTTGACCCTTGAGCAAATCTGCACTGACATTTGGTATTGAAATACACATGGATTCACATATGCATATATAACATAATTTGACACATATGTATATAAAACTGTTGACATGGTTGTCTATAGTCATTTGTCCAGTTGATTTAATTAAAACTTATTTGTATATCAACATTATGGTTCCATAACTGTTACAAATTTTAGCAATCCCCTGGCAAGAAACACTCGGGGATTTTTCCATTGACAAAAATGGAATGTCTACATAATTCCCGCATTTTTTAAAACATCATTCGTGATTTTGGTGTTTTGTGAGGTAAAATGCTTTGCATGACAAGACAGTGTAGGGTCCAGGAGAGGTATGTCATGATTTAATTTAGCACACTTTTTAATCATCTACAAGAAAAGGTGAAGAAAGTACTTAATTAAATTTACAGATGATGCTAAATCGAGAGATGTTGAGAACATCCGTGAGGAGTGATATGCAAAGAAGTTAGAAATATGTAAAAGAAACAGCAAAACAATATTCAGATTGCCAAAAATTTAATTGAATGTGTTAAAGGCTTATTAATCAGCCCACCAATCACTTACAAGAAGTAAAAGAAGAAATAATGACTCTTTTATAGTGATATGTGACTGCAAAACTAAGATCCCACCCAAACTAAACAATCTTTGCTCCTGTATATGCCAGTGTGCCTTGTGACTCTCTTGGAATAATTAACTTCATAAGTTAAGTACTGTTCTTTTAAGGTCATTCTAAGTTGTTTCATGGTAGAGAAAAAGCTAGAAGGAAATGAATATTTACTGTAAATCTATCATCAATAGACATTTTATTTACATTGATTATCTCATATAATTTTCATTATAACTGTGCAAAGAAAGTACAGTGTTCATATTTTTTTCTGTTGTTCTTTTTTGTTTCAGCTTATATCTGAATTTGACAATTTATTTTCTGATATTTGATGTGAAATTTTCTCCTCAAAAATCAAAGTTTCACATAAATTCATATTAAAATTTATATAAATTTAAATAGGCAAAAAACTGGACACAACTTTATTTTAATTAAACTTTTAAAATTAAAATGCAATGCTACCCTAGTTACCACTCATAAGCAAACGAGTGATTTTTAAGTTAGTCTAATTATTCAGAGACAGCCATGGAGTGTTGTGCTGATGAACTATAGTAATAATGACGTGTCCATAGTTTGTTGCTGTATCCATGGCAAGCATTTGTGAAATATCTATTCATCAAGCAATACTTAGTGAGAATGTGTTTAGCCTTTATAAAAAGGTATATGCAAATGAGCTTCCCATGAGACTTTGCAACAAACATTTAATTAGCTATACAAAGAAACAGTTAAATATACAAACACACATTACAGAAAATTGGCTAGTGTGTATTGTTAATTTGGTGCACATAATTCCTAAATGGCACTGTTTAATAACATTTGTCTTTATCATATGCCACGTAACAGACAAGTATAATTTTACTTGAAAATTAATTTTGTTTTATATCTTCTATCTTAATATTTAAAATCATAAACATATTGATAACATAATTCGTATATTGTTAGCATTGCATTTGTAAATAAGGACAGGAAAATGTCAAAACTGAAGTATGGATTTATTAAGTTGATACAAAAAAGAGAAAGTCATAGAGTAGTATACATTACAGGGTAGGTGTCAAACATTATTTATCATTCTATACAACAAATAATACTAATTATAGTTTCAAAATTGGCATATTTATCCTAAAATACTTGTGTTAAAGTTTTCAGTTTCTTAATTTCTCCCTAAACTAGACATACAATTTTTTATTTTAAATAAAAACTCACTTATGACATTCGTAGTTTGAGCTCCTGAATGTCAAGAAAACTATTCTTTGTGAATCTGTGTCTTTAATAAATACTTGCTTTATATTTTCTTGCTTGAATTCATAAAGATGTTCTATAGGAATATATTCAGATTAACATTTCAATTTTACTTTTGTGTCATCATCACACGTTTTTTATCTTTAAAAAAATTTATGTTAATTTTCATCATTACATTCTATGTTTCTTATTCACATAATAAATGACATGAAGAGTTAACAATACGTTATTGTGTATCTCATAACATGGTAATAGGATGCTTAAAAACACATTCAGAATAATCTTTTTTAAAGGATTTAAAGATTAATCACAAGTTATAACAAGGACAGTAGTTCACAATTTCAAGCAAGTCTTCTGATTTTGAGTATTAACTCCCAGCTCAGTGTGATTCAGAAATATCTTGTCTAAAAAAAATATTAAATGAGTCATTTTATTTTTAGATAATCAAGAGGAGTTACTAGGTATAGCAGCTGACCAGCCAGCTTTTCCAACACCATTTGCATCTCTGAAGCCCCCAAGGACAGAAAAGAGTCTTTTAATTGGTGATTCAACTTTGTAGAAACATGCATTTAGGAAATGAGGCCTCCAGTGTTGTCTTCACACCAGGCAAACCAGCTCCTGTTGTCATGGTGATCTTCTATAGCATGCTAGAGCCAGTGATGTGGAAAACAAGATGGCTTCCCCATTTATTTAGCCTTAAAGAAAGTTGCAGATATTAGCACATGATTATTGAATTTAAAGTATTTTTAATTACCTGCATTAAGACATTAAAATTTTTACTTTGGATAAAATTTAGCTTTCTCCCAAACTTCGAAAATTATCTATGGGTTTCAAGGTAAAGGAATTATTATTTTTCTTTTAAATGTAAATGTCTTAAAACCCTGCTTTCCCATTGAGCTATGCTTCAAGGAGCAGGTCAGATTTCAGTTCATGTATGATTTCTATTTATTTTGGATTAGTATGAGGGTTATAGAATGACACATGTTATATGTAGGCTTTATTGTGCAAGAATAAGCTGCTTCAGCAATTTCAATGCTTGTAAAGGAGCTCTACAACTGAAAGAGATCCTGAGTTTTCAGAATAGAAGCCAATAAAGTAGGAAAAATACAGAAAGGAAAGATCCTAGCAATCTAAAATGAGAAAGAAGCTTCTTCTTACTCATAGATGACTTTTCAATCTCCAGTTTAAAAATGGTATTGGCAATTTTTATTTAGTGACCTGTTAATAAACATTTGGACACAAAACAATCTTTCCATTTTGGGCTCCTCTACTCATTCATTAATCTTTTAATAAAACGGAACTTAGACAAATCTCTAAAATATTTTGTAAGCATTAGGAGAGATGGAAGGATTAAAATGCGAAGGCTTTACAATTAGTGAATTAATTGTTTACACTAGATTTTTTCAATGAAAACAAGCACATGGAAAGAAATGAAGACAAAATCTTCCCCTAAATTACAATATAAGTTTCCAAAGTTGATAGGAACTTTATGTGATGCTTATATTATATTGCAGAGTGCAGATGCACAATAATAAATCTATTGTTGGCTTTTTGATTACACTTTTAGTAAAACGATAGCTAAGTTTGGTTTTATATATGTAGCTAGTCCTATTAATTCATCATTTTGATGAATAGCTATAGTGTTCAGTAAACTATGATATCAATGACTACTAAACTTAAGATGCAGCATTTTCCAAACTGTCCTATGACACACTTGTGTTTTGGGCAATGTTAATATGTTTTCTGTCATCAGAGTTTTATAATCCAATTAGTTTGGAAAAAATTGCATTTTATCACCCTTTTGGTGATTCAAAATGAGTTTACATATTAAGGGCACATGAAAGTTCTATAGTAAAGATATCTGTTTAACCTAGTGTTTCCAAAGGCTTTTGACCATGGAATCTTCAACCCACCCAAACCCCGCCACCCAGAAAACATTTAATTCCATCTTGTGGCACACTAATGGTTTTGGAAATGCAATTGGTAACTGAGGTTTTAATAGGAGGGATTCTGACATTGTCAAGGCTCTGATTTTGATTTTTCAGATTCTGGTAATCTTTATTTGTTTACATTTAGTTTGTACCCTGAACATGCATAAGCCTGATCACCAGGCTGCTCAAGAATGTTTGCACTGCAAGTGTGAATAGAAGTTGTCTATCCTGAGGCTATGCCCTGGTCTGAAGCCCTGCATGCTCATTTTCCACCCTCTTTCACCATTTTTCTTAACAAATTCCTTGGCAGAAGTGGTGACAATATTTTGTTATGAAAAAATAAAAAAGAGGCTTCAGGATATTTTGGCCCAACATATTTTTATTTTAGCATCTCCAGCTATAATTACTGTGTTGTTGCTGGGCAAAGTAAACTATATAGAGATAGAAGGTTCTATTAAGGGGACAAGGCTGTAAAAATTCCTCTTAAAAAGGAAGCAAGCAATAATTAACATAAATTTATAAAGTAGTGCCCTCTTATCTGCAGTTTTGCTTTCCATGGTTTTAGTTACTCGTGGTCAACTGCAGTCTGAAAATATTACATGGAAAGTTTACAAAAATAATGCCTACTTTTCTTTTTTGAGATGGAGTCTTGTTCCATCACCCAGGCTAGAGTGCAGTGGTGCAATCTTGGCTCACCACAACCTCCGACTCCTCGGTTCAAGCGATTCTTGTGCTTCAGCCTCCCGAGTAGCTGGGACTACAGGAGCGTACCACCAAGCCTGGCCAATTTTTGTATTTTTAGTGGAGACAGGGTTTCATTATGTTGGCCAGGCTGGTCTCGAGCTGCTGGCCTCGTAATCCACCCGCCTCAGCCTTTCAAAGTGTTGGGATTACAGGCGTGAGCCACCGCACCTGGCTGAGTTTTAACTTGTGTGTCATTCTGAGACATGAGTTGAAATCTCCTGCTGTCCTCCTTGTTTCCTCCTGGGAATTGAATCTTTGTCTTTGGGAACAACTACCTCTCATCTAAACCAGTAATCAACAACAGCAACACACACACACACACACACACACACACACGCACAGCAGAGTCTTCATATGACAGGATAAGCCTAGGAAGCTATAGACACCATCACTTAGCAGTCATTTGGGTTATCAGACTGTTGCAGTATCCCAGTGTTTGTGTTTGTCACCTTTATTTTACTTAATAGTGGCCCCAAAGTGAAAGAGTAATGATACTGGCCATTCAGACATGCCAAAGAGAAGCCAAAGATAAATGTTTCTTTCAAGTGAAAAGGCAAAAGTTTTTGACTTAGTTAGGAAAGAAAAAAAATCGTATGCCAAGGTTGCTAAGATCTATAGTAAAAACAATTCTATCTGTGAAATTATGAAGAAAAAAAAAAAGAAAAATATCTGTGCTAGTTGTGCTGTCCCACCTCAAACTAAAAGGTCCAGCCAAGGCATGTGATAAGGCTTAGTTAAGAATTAAAATTAAATTTGTGCATGGAAGACAAGAACAGAAAACGTGTTCTAATTGACAGCATATTCTCTGTAGTCTCAGACATCCACTGGGGCTCTGGGAACATACCCTCCTAAGATAAGGGAGGACTACTTTGTGTGTATTATAGCAATGTTACAATAAGCTAATACGATGACACAGTATTAAAGTTGAAATATTTTATATGAAGTTTATTAGCATGTAACAAGATGTGAACACTTGGAATTGCAAAGAATTACAATTTATTGAGAACAAATATAGCTTTGTTTCCATAACATAGGATTTTACCATCCTATAAAGATACTGCTTCTTGTGTGAGTGTGTGTGTGCTATTGTTGTTGTTAATTACTAGGTTCAGGTGAGGAATAGTTGTACCCTTAGATGAAATGACCTTGGATGTATATCTTTTTGCTGCTTTAGAAAAGCGGAAGACGAAATAACAGTTAACTTTCTCCTGGTCGTTTTTGACGTACATGTAAAACAAAATCTCTTTCAATCTTTATTTTTTTTCGGAATTCTTGCGTAAGTGGAATCCTCAGACACAGCTGCCTGGGCTCACCCTTGCTGATTTGGGAGGCATGTTAATTCTTTGAAGACATTCTGCTGATGTTAGGGGAACAGAGCTCAAGTCATTTGGGCAGAGGAGATGAGAGATACCACATTAGATTACTTGATAGGTCTGAGGACACTCCGTTCTCTTCATATGACTCGTAAGCACTGAAACATTTATAGGGCACAAAGGACAGAGGGACGATGAAAAACCTAAGATGATGAGATACGTAAAACGAAAAGAAGAAATTCACCCAGGGCAGTGGACAAAAAGGCCAAAATGACATTAGCAAGCATGCAAAGGGGACAGAGTGTGAGGAAACAGAGACAGGGAGGGATGATAGGCACAGACAGGAAGATGAGTGTTTGCAGAGACAAATATGGGCTTCAATGTGTAAAGGAGTTTTCTGAGTTTTTGTAGTGATTTTTCTCCCCACGAGACCAGCAGAGGCCTGGCACAAAGGCACAAAGGTTTCAATTTACTGCGCAGAGGCCACTGTCACTTCCTAGCTTTTGCCCTGGCATTTGCCACCTGCCCTGTGGGAGTTGTCAGCTCAGGTAATTCCTACCGAATATCCTAATTACTGTCATTTTGTCCATGGCTCACTTTAGGGTCCAGGAAAAACAATATGGAAACCAGGAAAGATTTTTTTTTCAACATGTGGGCAGAACTTGCCTGCTTGTATGTAAAAGTCACCCAAGCAATACTTTATGCATTGTTACATGTTCTCACCGAAGTTGCTATTTCTTTGATTTTGGCTCTAAGTTCTCAACTTTCTGTAGCATCATTGCCTTTCTCATATTCTGAATCTTTTTAGTTTCTCCATCATTTGTTTCTCCTAAATTTCTGTACAGATAAAGCAGTCTTCTAAAGCAATGTTTACTATTGCTATAGGTGAATACCCCCCTTTTCTGTTAAATGAAGCTGAAGTAAAAGAGAAAGAAAATTAAAATTTCTTCCTGATTTCCATTAACAAATGAACTTGCAGCAAGACTGAGTGTTGAGTTTTCTTTAAAAAAAAAAATTTCCCCCTTTCCCCAAGTAACTCATGTTTTTCCAGCAGTGAGGAAAATGAGTTATGCACACAAGTGTTCAAAGTTACCTCATCACATCAGAATCAGAAGGGGGTGAGGAAAGGAATTATTTTGCTATGAATAACCAGGAAGTGAGTTTTTGCAGGCAATTGCTCAGGATGAAAACTATAGTTGCAACTTAGTTGGTTTTAGAAAAAATGGAAAAAGAAAATGTTGAGTTACTTGTAGAGATAAGGTTGTAACTGTTTTAGTTTTAGGTCTATTTAAAACAAGTTGAAAATACTGCATTTTTATAAATTTGTTTTTCTCCAGATTATATCCATAAATTATTTCTCAAATCCAATACATAGAGAATACGGACTACTGATTTTTATGAAATCTACTAATTAAAATTTTAAATTACTTCGTTTTACCCCTCCCCCGATTTCTGAACAAAAGAATATTTATTTTGCCTTTTAAATTCACTTCTAGTTTAACTGCTTGCTTCATGATGCCGTAACAGACTTACAGTGTGACTGTTCACTCAGCTTCACCTGAACTGAACATCCAACTACAGGTTTAATTAAAAAGGTCGAATGGCAGCAAGTCAAGTTGGGAAAAATTACTCAGTTTATGGCAGAGGGAAGTAAAAGCCCTCCTAGGAAAACAGGTAAACTTCAAAACCAGTCCCTTAGACTTCAGTTCAGAAAAGGGAGTTTTTCAAACCTTTTAATTTAACCCGAATACCTTGTATGTCAATGAAATGTGATATTCTTTTTAAGAGCATTAGGTTGAATATAAAGAAACTTAAAAAATCTCTAGGGAGACCTTTCATTAGTGGTTCTTTTTACAACAGCTGGCTAGTGATTTATAACAGGCTGAAATTAGTGTCCTTTTCTTTTCCATTTTCTATGCTAAAACTATTAGGAAGAATACTTGTGATCTAGAAAACTAAACTAAACAAAACGCATACTACATGTCCTTCTTAATATGTCTGTTGTAATACGTGTGGAATATAAGTGCAGTTTTTATGCCCTGAAAAAATTTGAATGTCAAACTGCAAGCAGCTGTCTCCAGGCTGGCCAGGGTACTGGGATATGAACTAGCCCCAGAGCTCTGCCCAGTAGGGGCATTTTTTTTTTTAAGTAGATGGGGCCTGGCTCTGTTGCCCAGGGTAGAGTGCAATGGTATAATCTTGGCTCACTGCAGCCTCTGCCTCCTGGGTTCAAGTGATCCTCCTGCCTCACCCTCCTGAGTAACTCGGGCTACTAACATGCACCACCACACCTGGCTAAATTTTGTATTTTCAATAGAGATGGGGTTTCACCATGTTGGCCAGGCTGGTCTCGAACTCCTGATCTCTAGTCATCCACCTGCCTTGGCCTTCAGAAGTGCTGGGATTACTGGTGTGAGCCACTGTGCCTGGCCAATTATGTAACAGTATTAAAGTCTGCTTTCTTAAAGCATTTTGATCTAAGGTCTACAAAGGTGTGGGCAGAAAAGTTGACAGAGAGCTCCAGAAAGGGAAGGCAGCAGAGAGCATGAGGCAAAAGACAACAGAAGTGTTTAGTAGTCAGAATATTCTCTTTAACCAGAGACAGGTTAGGCAGTGTGGCAGAAAGAGTGGAAAAAGAAGTAGGAGAAAAAGAATCAATGAATTACTATAATAATGAATCATTGGAATACAGAACAATGGGAAGTATTATAGTATACATGCTTTCTACATCTCCCAAGCTCCTTGCAGTGAGGTATGGATGAGATGAATATATTTTGAATCAAAACAGAAATGTCACAAGGCAACCTCTGGGGAGCTTCCCTATAAGACAGCATGTGTTAAAGTGTTAGCCTCTTCTTTCTCATGTCTTTCTCTAGCCCAACTACCTAGATTGTAGATGCTGCCATTTGGACCATCCTTGATTGGGTGGTAAGAACTAAGGAGTGTGAGTTCCTTACACTGAAGAATATTATACCAGCTTTGGACAACCTCTCAAGTTGTTTATTTGAGAGAGGCCTAAAATTTTATTTTATTTACACCACTGCTCCCATCCTCCACCTCTCCTCTGATTCCTTCATGTACCCAAACTTAATTGTAAGTAATATGTAGTTGAAGAACTGCTTCAAAAACACTACATGTTTGAGTAAGAGAGGAGACATACAGATTTTCAGTTATTTAATGAAGGCAATTCTAAAAAGAAATTCAAAAATAAAATAAAATGCATCTTCTTATTCCTGGATGGATTCAAATAAAGACTTCATGTCAATTTATGAGACATGTTAGAGAAGAAATGCTGGGATTTTATGAGGATATGGGACTAGATGATTACTCTGTGAATTTTCTATTGTAATACAAATAATTGTAATTGATGGATAAAATTGAGGTGTCTGCATTACTCACTATTATCAGAATATTATAATAGAGCTTTTTTAATGATGAAGGATGTCCATGGTCACCTCTTATAAATAGTTGACCATGTCTTTACCACATGACTAATTCTCTTTGATTATGCAGTTTAGATGGGTGGGCTCCCAATCCATTTTTTTCCCCCAAGAAATTAGAAGCCAGCCAAAGATGTCAACTATTACCATGTTATTTGACATCCTATCCAGTGTAATAAGGCAAGAAAAAATATAAATAAGACTGTAAAGTAAGACATAAAACTCATTTTTACATTATTGTACACATAGGAAGTCCAGAATAATCAAAGTAATAACAACAAAAGAAACAGTGAAAAAGAGAAGATCTTGAAAACAGTAAGAGAAAGGAACATATTACCTACAGGGGAAATAAAGATAAGAACAGCCAAACATTCTCACCAGAAACAATGTAAGCAAGAAACAGTAGAAGGACATTTGAAACTCTACAATTCTATATGCAGAATTTTGAAAATATTTTTTCCCAAGAAATTAGAAAATATTTTTCAAAATTTAAGGATACCTAAAGATTGTTATAGAACACAAGAACTGAGATAATTCATATCCTATAATCTGTGCTACAAAAAAATATTAATGTTAACTTTTCAGGAAGAATGAAAATAATGCCAGTTGGAAACTTGGAGCCAGAAAATTTAATTTTAAAAGGCCATAAATGGAAAATACTAAAGACTTTTCCCCCCTCAGGTTAAAAATGTTAAAGGATAATCAATGATTTAAAGCAAAAAATAAGAGTAAGGTATTTTGGGATTTGTAAAATATTACAAGTGAATGATATTAAAAATAGTACCAAGAATGAAAGGAAAGAAATAAAGAGGATACTTACATTGTAAGTCAAGTGATACATATTATTTGAAGGTAAATGATGAGACGTAAAAGATGCATACTTTAAATATTAGATGAACCATGAGAACAATAACAACAACAACAACAAAAACAAAAACAATAAACCCAAAGAAATAAGCTAATAATCCAATAGTGGAAATGAGCTGGAATATTAAAAAGCATACAATCCAAAAGGCAGAGCACAAGAAAAGAAGGAAGAAAAATAAAACATTACAATATGGCCAACATACTGTGACATATATAAAACACAAAAGATAAAGGCAGAGATAGACTGAATAAAAAGCAAGACTCAACTATATGCTGCCCATAGAAACAATTCTTTAAGTATAAAGGTTCAGATAGATGAAAATTTGTGAAAAATGTAAGAAAAGTAGAATGACTACATTAATATAAGAGAATATGGACTTTGGACAAGGATATTAGCAGAAATGAAGAGGACTATTTTATCATAAAATACATCAATCCTATTGTGTATGTACCTCAAAAGAGCTTCAAAGCATATGAAATTTATAAAGATATACCCTGACTGATAAGATTGAAGAAAAATAGACAAATTCATTATCACAGCAGGAGATTTGACTTTCATCTTTCAATATAGATAGAACAAATAAACAGAAAATCAATAAGGATAGAAATCATATGAGCCACATTGAACCAACTTGACCTATTTGACATTCGTGGGAAGCACTACCAATAGAATATACATACTTTTCAATTGCATAGTGAACATTCACCAAAATAGTAGACTACAAAACAAGTCCCCCAAAACTTGGAAGAATTGAAATAATATAAAATATTTTTTGAAAGCGACAGAATATTTTCAAAAATCAGTAACAAAACATTTAGAAAGCTCTAAATATTTGGAAATTAAATGACACACTTTTAAATAACTGATAGGACAAAGAAAAGGATCACAATAAAAGAAGATTTTTTAATCAATAGTGATAATCAAAATATAATACATAAAATTGTGTGAGCTATAGATAAAGTAAGGTTTAAAGAAAAATTTATGCTTTAAATCCTTATATTAGAAAAGAAAAATGGATTTTCAAATGTAAAAAACTAAGGTCCACTTTAAATAAATCAGAAAATGAACAAAATAACTTCAAACTAAGTAGCAAGAAAGAATTAACAAAGAACAGAGATTAATGAAATAGATACAAACAAACAATAGCAAAATAAAGTTGTTAAAAAAATTAACAAAATAAAGTGGTAGTTCTCTGAAAAACTCAATGACATTGATTCATCTCTAGGTTGATATAGGAAGAAAAAGTTCAGGGGGAGACACAAGTTACTGGTGAGAGGAATTAAACAGCGGAGCCTCACTATAAATCCCATAGTGAGGATTTATAGAAATAGCCTACATACATGAAGGCTAATAGTATCAACAAATTTATCTCCATATATTTGACAACTAAGAAATAAGAGTATGAAGCAAAATGGACAAATTTCTTTAAAAAACAAATTATCCAAGATAATACAAAATAAAAAGAGAAAATTCAATAAATGTAATTCTATAAAGAAATTTTTGTAACTAAAAAATGTTCTGTAAAGAAACCTCTAGGTCCAAAGATCATTAGCAGCATTTCAGGACACAATATCAATATCCAAAAAATCAAGAATGCATTCCTATGCATCAAGAATATCCAAGCTGAGCACCAAAAGAAGAATGCAAGCCCATTCACAATAGCCACAAAAAGAATAAAATGCATAGGAATACAGGTAACCAGGAAAGTGAAAGATACCTGAAAAAATTATAAAAAACTGCTCAAAGAAATCAGAAATGACACAAATAAATGGAAAAACATTCCATGCTCATGGATAGGAAGAATAAGTATCATTAAATGGCCATACTGCCCAAAGCAATTTATAGATTCATTACTATTCCTATCAAACTACCAATGATATTCTCCACACAATTAGAAAAAAAACTACTTTGTAATCATATGGAACCAAAAAAGAGCCCAAACCAAAGCAATCTTAAGGGAAAAGAACAAAGATGCAGGCATCACATAACCCAACTTCAAACTATACTACAAGTCTACGGTAACCAAGAGAGCATGTGGTATGAAAACAGACATAAACTAATGGTACAGAATAGAAAACCCTGAAATAAAGACACACACCTACAACCATCTGATCTTTGATAAGTTGACAAAAACAAGCAATGGGGAAAGGACTCCCTATTCAATAAATGATGCTGAGATAACTGGCCAGGCATAAGCAGAAAATTGAAACTAGACTCCTTCTAATCACTATATACAAAAATCAATTCAAAATGGCTTAAAGACTTAAATGTAAAACCGAAAACTACAAAAATCCTGGAAGATAACCTAGGAAATATCATTTTAAACATAGGATCTGGCAGAGATTTTGTGATGAAGACAAAAGCAATCTTAACAAGAGCAAAAATTGACAAATGGGACCTAATTAAACTAAAGAGCTTCTGCACAGCAAAAGGAGCTGCAACCTACAGAATGGGAGAAAATATTTGCAAAATATACATCTGACAGAGATCTAATATCCACAGTCCATGAGAAATTTAAACAAAATTACAAGCAAAAACAACCCCATTAAAAAGTGGGCAAAAGACATGAACATACAATTTTCGTTTTTTTTTCTTGAGACAGAGTCTCACTCCATCACCAGGCACCAGGCTAGAGTGCAGTGGCGTGACCTCAGCTCACTGCAACCTCCACCTCCTGGGTTCAAGCAATTCTCCTGCCTCAGCCTCCCGAGTAGCTCGGACTACAGGCGCGCCCAGGTCCAGCTAATTTGTTTGTATTTTTAGTAGAGACGGAGTTTCACCATGTTGGCCAGGATGGTCTGGGATTTCTTGACCTCGTGATCCGCCCGCCTTGGCCTCCCAAAGTGCTGGGATTACAGGTGTGGGCCACCGTGCCGCAATTTTCAAAAGAAGATATACGTGGCCAACAAGCATATGAAAAAATTCTCAACACCACTAATCATTAGATAAATGAAAATTAAAACCGCAATGAGATAACATCTCACACCAGTCGAAATGGCTATTATGAAAAAGTCAAAAAATAACAGATGCTGGTGAGGTTCCAAAGAAAAGGATAACCTATACATTGCACTGCTGGTGGGAAAGTAAATTAGTTCAACCACTGTGAAAAGCAGTTTGTCAGTTTCTCAAAGAACTTAAAAACAGAATTACCATTCAACCCAGTGATCCCATTACTAGGTATATAGCCAAAGGAATATAAATCATTCTACCGTAAAGACAAATGAATGGATATGTTTATTGCAGTAATATTCACAATAGAAAGAACTAGAATCAACCTAAATATCCATCACTGGTGGACTGGACAAATATAATGTACATATATACCATGGAATACTACTCAACCATAAATAGAAATGAGATCATGTCCTTTGCAACAAGCAACACAATTGGAGCTGAAGGCCATTATTGTAAGTAAACTAACACAGGAACGGAAAACCAAATGCTGCTTGTTCTCACCTGTAAGTGGGAGCTAAACATTGAGTACACATGGATGCAAAGAAAGGAATAACAGACAGCGGATACTAGGGCCTACTTGTGGGTGGAGAGTGGGAGGAGGGTGAGAATCAAAAAACCACCTGTTGGATACTATGTTGCTGATGAAATAATCTGTACACCAAATCCTTACAACATGCAATTTACCTATATGACACTTGCAAATGTACCTCTAAGTATAAAATAAAAGTGAAAAAAAAAGCAGCTAAAAAAAAAAAAGAAAATATAAGAGCAAATAGGACACTATTTAAAACAGTACCAAGGGCTATATAAAGTATTTAGAGCCAAGCTATATAAAGTAACATATATAACTAAGTAACTGAGTGTGACAAATTAAATTCTGCCCAACCCAAGGTAAAAAAAATGAGCAAGACTTAGACACTTCGTAACAGAAGATATACAAATGATTGATAACACATGGATGAGATGATTAACATCTATATTAATCTGGGAAATTAAAATGAAAATCAAAGTAATGCCATTACTCACCCACTATAATGACTAACACTTAAAAGACTGACAGTACAAAGTGCTGACAAAGACTAAAACTGTCTTTTGTTTTAGAGAGTGTAAAATGATACAAACACTTTGGAAACCTTTTGGCAGGTTTTTTTTTTTTTTTTTTTTGAGATGGAGTCTTGCTCTGTTGCTCAGGCTGGAGTGCACTGGCACAATCTCGGCTCACTGCAATCTTCACCTCCTGGGTTCAAGCGATTCTCCTGCTTCAGCCTCCCAAATAGCTGGGATTACAGGCATGCATCACCATGCCCAGCTAATTTTTGTAGTTTTAGTAGAGACAGGGTTTCAGCATGTTGGTCAGGCTGGTCTCGAACTCCTGGCCTCATGATCCACCTGCCTCGGCCTCTTAAAGTGCTGGGATTACAAGTGTGAGCCACTGCACCTGGCCCGGCAGTTTCTTATAAGTTAAACATAATTGTAAAATCCAGCACTTCTATTCAAAGCTATATAAACAAGAGAAATATATGTCTTTATATAAAAACTTGTACAAAAATGTTTATAGTAGATTTATTCATTTTAGATGTTGGTAATTTGTGTGTTCTCTAATTTTTTTTTGGTTAGCCCAAGTAAAGAAGTTTTATTAATTTTATTAATGTTTTTGAGTAAGCAGTTTTTGGATTTGTTGATTTATTCTGTTGTTTTCCTGATTACAATTTCGTTGATTTTTGCTCTAATTATAATTGTACATTTTTCGTGTTTACTTTAGTGACTAAGAAAATTTTCTTTTTCCAGCTTCCTAAGGTGGAAGCTTAGGTTATTGATCTTAGGCCTTTCTTCTTTGCTAATATATTCACTTAATGGTATGAATTTTCCTCTCAGCGCTGATTTTGCTGTATTCCACAAATTTGGGTAAGTTTTCATTAACTTAAAAATATGTATAATGCCTCTTGAGACTTCTGGTTTGACCCTGGGGTTGTTTGAAAGTGTATTGTTTAATGTCCAGTATTTGGGAATTTTCCAGCTATCTTTCTGTTACTTATTTCTACTTTAATTCCGTGGTTGTCTGATAATGTATACTTTGTATTTCTGTTATTTTAAATGTGTCAATATGTATTTTCCAGACTAAATGTGGTCTATCTTCCTTAATATTCCACATGGGCTTGAAAATAATGTGTATTCTGCTGCTGTTGGAAGGAATATTCAAGTTGATAGATGGTGTGTTCAGGTCAACTACATTCTTACTGATTTTCTGCCTGCTTGATCTATCAATGACTGACAGAAGGTTGTTGAAGTGTCCAAATATGATAATGGTTTTGTCTATTTTTCCTTTCAGTTCTGTCAGTTTTTGCCTCACATGTTTTGATGCTGTATTATTAGCTGCATGTACACTTAGTGTTACTATGTTTTCTTGGGGAATTGACCCCTTTATCATTATGTGATGTCCTTCTTTATCCCTGATTATTTTTCTTGTTTTGAAACATGCTTTGTCTAAAAGGTTACTTTCAATTAGTGTTAGGATGGCATGCCTTCTATCTCTTTACCTTTAACCTATCTGACTACATTTAAAATGGGTTTCTTGTAGGTAATATTAGTACTAGTCTGTTCTTGTGTCACTATAAAGAAATACCTGAGGCTGAGTAATTTTTAAAGGCAAGAGGTTTAATTGGCTCGTAGTTCTGCAGACTGTACAGGAAGAATGTGTCACTGGCATCTACTCCTTGTAAGGGCCTCAGGTGCATCACAAGATGAGAACAGGAGAAAGAGAGAGGGGAGGAGGGCCAAAGACATTTAAAGACCCAGATCTCATGTGGACTCAGAGTCAGAACTCACTCATCACCAAGGCAGTGGCATTAAGACATTCACGAGGGATCTGCCTGCATGATCCCAGCACCTCCTACCAGGTACCACCTCTAATATTGTGAAGCACATTTCAACATGAGATTTAGAGGGTACAAACATTCAAGCCCTATCATTAGGTCTTGATTATTTTTTATCCTCTCTGACAATCTTTTTCTGTTAATTGGTATATTTAGACTATTTACATTTAATGTGATTAATTGTATATGTATGTGTGTGTGTGTACACACACACACACACACACACACACACACACACACACATTTGAGATGAATTCTCACTCTGTTGCCCAAGCTGGAGTGCAGTGGCACTATTTCTACTCACTGCAACCTCCACCTCCCAGGTTCAAGTGTTTCTTCTGCCTCAACCTTCCGAGTAGCTGGGAATTTAGGCATGCACCACCATGCCCAGCTAATTTTTGTATTTTTAGTGCAGACAGGGTTTCACTATGTTGGCCAGGCTGGTCTTGAATTCCTGACGTCGTGATCCACCCACCTCGACTCCCAAAGTGCTGGGATTACAGGTGTGAGCCACTACGCCTGACCAATATATTTTTATTATGTCAGTGATGTTTGTAACTATTCTCTACCTGTTGCCAGAGGATTTTTTTTTTAAATCTTAACTGAGCATTTAAAATGATTCCATTATGTCTCCTCTTTCAGTGAAACAATTACAACTTTTTCCAAAAAATGTTACTGGTTCCTCTGGAGTTTACAACATACATCTTTAACTAATGCAAATTTATTTTCAAATAACACTATACTTATTCACCTGTAGAACAAGTATCGTATAAAAGAGTATTTCCAATTACTGCCTTCTGACCCTTGCAGAATTGTTGTCTTTTGTTTTAATTATTCATATTATGTAATCACCAATGCAGTGTTACCATTATAGATTTAAAGAGTTATCTTTTAGATTAATTAAAATAAGAAAAGTAAATAATATATTTTAGTCTACTTTTATTTTATTCCTTTTCGAATGTTCTTTCTTTCTTTGTGTACATCCAAGTTTCTAACCTATATAATTTCCTTTTGTTTCAAGAATTTTCTTTTAAATTTCTTGCAGGGCAGGTATATTGGTAACAAATTCCCTCAGATTTTTGTTTGTCTGAGAGCATTTTTATTTTCCCTTTACTTTTGAAAGATAATTTTACTGGATATAGAATTCTAGGTTGATGTTTTTTTTTTTTTTTTTTTTTTTTTTTTTTTTTTTTTTTTTTTTACAGTATTTTACTTCACTTTCTTCTTGCTTTGATGGTTTCTGTCAAGAACTTCACTATAATTCTTGTATGCATATAGGTAAGGTTCCTCACTCACCATATAGATTCTTCATTATTTTTCTTGGCTTTAAATATGATGTCTCTAGGTGTGGGTTTTTATTGTTGTTGTTATTGTTACTTTTCCTGCTTGGTGTTCTTTCTGCTTCCTAGATTTGTGGTTCTTTGTCTGTCATTAGTTTTGGAAAATTCTTGGGCAATATTACTTCAAATATTTAATCTGCTTTTTTCTTTTTTTATATATATTCCAGTTAAAAATGTTTCCCTTTTTCATATATTCTCATAGTTCTTGCATTTTTTTCGTTTGTTTTCCCTCATTCTTTTTCTCTTTGCATTTCAATTTGGGAAGGTTATTTTGACCTACTGTCAAGCTCATTGATTCTTTCCTAAACCATGTCAAATCAACTTATGAGCTTATCAAAGATATTCTTCATTTTTATCAGAGTATTTTCATTCTTAAATGTCTTTTTGAATTTTTCCTACAGTTTCCATATCTCTGCTTTCATTATTCATCTAGTCTTGCAAGATCTGCTAGAGCCCTTAACATATTAATTCTAGATATTTAAAATTCCCTGTGTAATAATTTCAACATCTGTGTCACATTTGAGTCTAGTCTGATGCTTGTTTTGTCTCTTCAGATTGTTTTTTTTCTTGTCTTCTGGGGTGCTTTGCAATTTATTTTGAAAACCAGACATTTTGTATTGGGTAATAATAAAAGAAATGTATGGATTTATGTTTTGCATGAAGATTTATATTAACACTGTTAGGAATTGGGCTGTGTTTAATGTGTGATATAGCTGTTGTTGCCAGAGTTTCAAATTATCCTAGTATGCTTCTTTGAATCTCCTGTTGACTTTGGACTTTCCTAAGCACTACCCATCAGAGAAAGTTTGCGTCTTACAACTCTTCCAACTTTAATCTTCTGTTATCATACCGAAGCCTTGTTAGTGTGATGGTAAGGTGGAACATTTGATTACCTTAAGGTTAAGTCTCAGTCTTTTAGAACGCTTGTCGCTTGGTGCTGTGATATTCACAAATGTTTTCCCAGTGGTATATCTGCTGTCTGCCCTTGACACCACCTGCTTACTTCCCTGGCTACACTATTCCCAGTCTATTTGTTTGAAGCCCTCACCCCTATTAACTTTGTTTTTTACCTCCTCAGGTGAGCAAGGAAGACTGATGAGAACTGGAGCGGGAGGAATTCCCTTCCCTAAGCAAACATAAAGCTCTGTGCTCTGGAAATGTCTTTTCCCCCTGAGAGTCTGCTTTTGTTATGAGAAGGCTCTGGGCATATTTCAGAATGATGACCCTTCCTTCTTTCTGTGAAAGCCATTAGAGAATCTTTCTCTTTATAATGAGAACCTAATAGAATTCTTGGAGATAAAAATCATAAAATATGGGGAACCCCCTGAGCCTGCAGCCCTTTGGTGTTTCTCACTCTCATGGTAGTTCACATTCAGCCTCCAGCAATTTGTCAAAATTATTACTCAAGTGTACCTACCAGTATATGACTTGGTTGTATCTGTTCCAGGTAAACAGATCTCAGCTGTGTTTTTCTGCATGTACCTGTTGCCCCAGATTTTGAGGTGATCCCCATTTGCCCTGCTATCTCAGTTCTCCAGTCATCACAGGTCATTTATTTTCAGCTTATTTTTTGTAATAATGTGAACGACAACATCCAGTCTGTCTGTGTGTCAGAGGTGAAGCTGGAAGTCTACAGATTCAGGGTAGCTTTATTCATAATCTTCGAACATGGAAAGAGCCCAAATGTCCATTCACATTTGAACAGATAAACAAGTCTTGGTAATCCATCTAATGGAATATTACCCAGCAATGAAACATCCAACAACATTTTTATAAATAAAAGGAATCAGACACAAAAAATTATACTGTGTTTGATTTTATTTGTATATAATTCCAGAACAGGCAAAAATAATTTATTGTGATAGAAAGCAGATCAGTGGATATCTGGGGCAAAGAATAGTAGAACTGATTGCAAATGTGCAATAGGGAACTTCTTGAAGCAATGAAAAATCTTGATTGTGGTAAAGTTTATATGTATATAGATATTTGTTAAAAATTTCAAACTGCACACATACAATTGGTACACTTTATGTTACATAACAATATAGAGAAATATTGAGCAGTAGAATTCTATCCAAACAAATTATTTATAATATGAAAAGACAAACCACAAAGAATTTATCTGCAATAGATATTTCCAATAATGCACTTGTATACAGATCATATTAAGAAATTTAAAATATCAAAAATTAAAAAATCAAACTCAATTAAGAATAAGCAAAAATTCAAGAAGTATTTTACATAACAGGACACCCTGATGACTAACAAGCATATAAATAGCTCTTCAACCTCATCATTCATCAGAGAAATGCAAATAATAACCATTCTGATAATCCAGTACATACCCTTTGGAACAACTAAAATTTAACAAAGAAACAAAAGCCCTGGCAATACCAAATATAAGCAAACACAGAGAAATTGGCACTCTAAAAATGATGGGAGTTTAAATTGGTACAACTCCTTTGGATAATTCCTTGAAATTATTTACTAAGATTAATTATACTTGTATCCTGCAACCTAGCATTTTCACTTCTCAATATATTTCTGACATAAATGTGTCCATGTGTACACAAAAACGTATGTACAATGATGTTGATGGTTATAGTATTGCTAATAGCTGAAAGCTGGGTTCAGCAAAAATATCCACTTAGCCGTTGAGTGAGTGAGAAAATTTTGGTATATCATACAATGGGAATATGCTACATGGATTTATCTCAATGGATAATATTGCACAAATGAAGTCAGCCACACAAAAATGCATATTGTGTGATTTCATTCATATAAAGATTAAAAGCAGACCTAAATCCTTGTGGTTACTTCTTAGGTAGGGAGAACGAGGGAGATTTCTTTGATTCTGGTAATATTCTAATGCTCAATTTAGGTGTTGGTTATAGTGAGAGGTTCACTTAATAAAAATTTTTCAGGTTGTACATTTAAGATTTATATATTTATACTTGGATTAAAATGTTTACAAAAATGTAATTTGCAAGATATACATATATATATATATATATATATATATACACAAAATGTTAAGAGGGATAAAGAATCTTAAGAGTTGGGGGGCTTGAAAATGAGATTATTGATGTGGGCAGAAATCCAAAGAAATCATCCTAAAGATTTAAACTAACATTGATTTCCTGTGTAGAAGAGTCATTTAAAAATCCTCACACAGAACAGGATGGTCAAAGTTAGAAATGATTATTTTGTTATCACAGAAAGTTGATATTTTCAGAGAGCTGCCAGCATGATTTTTATCTTCATGATCTTGGGCATCAATGGTAGTCCAAATTTGTGCTACTAGAACTATGATTTTGAGAAATGCCTTATAGGTATATCAAAAGCAGTATGTTTAATTTCCATCCACTAACTTAATCTAACCAGACTTCTTTATTGCTACATCCTTGCCTTTTTCCTACATGAAAAGAGTTAGTGTAGTCCTCAGCTTTGAGATTTGAGTACCTGCCTTTCAAATTAAAGGCATGATATTTCCTCTAAGTCTTCTTCCCTTTCAATGGAAAACAACATAATTAGATCAATATCGGTGTTACCACTTGTTTTCAATATGTTTACCTCCAAAGTCCACCTTGATTTCTGTCTCTTCCATACTTTTTCCTCTTGCCTACTGCAATTCATTTAAAAATAGTCTGAAAAAGTAGGGCTCTATGGAGAATTTGAGCTCATAATGTTGAGATGTTAACAGATCTCTATCTTCTTTAAACTTCTACAGCACTTAAGAGTTTCACTTTATGAATTAGTATTTAATCGTTATATTTTTCAGGGTACTTTATTTTGGTTGTAACCAGAATATCTCAGTGCCTTCACAAAAAATTGTCTTTATCACTCATGTCACACTCTAATGGAACTCTAGGACTTTCCTTCAAGTGGTGCCTATGTCATGCATTATTCTCAAATACCTTCTAACCAGGCTGGGAGTGCTTGTAATACCAGCACTTTGGGAGATGGAGGCTGGCGGATCCCCTGAGGTCAGGAGTTTGAGAGCAGCCTGGCCAACATGGTGAAACCTCGTCTCTACTAAAAATATAAAATTAGCCAGGCGTGGTGGCAGACACCTGTAATCCTAGCTACTTGGGAGGTTGAGGGAGGAGAATCACTTGAACTCGGGAGATGGAGGTTGCAGTGAGCCGAGATCATGCCATTGCACTCCAGCCTGGGCGTCAACAGTGAAATTCTGTCTCAAAAAACAAACAAACAAACAAACAAAAAAAGCAACCAACAAAAACCCAGGGAAAAAAAAAAAAAACCTCGTAACCAGTCAGAACTTATAACAAAATAGTGTTGTAGTTTTCCATATGAGCCTATTTTCTTTTCTTTTTTCTTTTTAAAAATTTAATTTAATTTAATTTAATTTTGAGATGGAGTCTTGCTCTGTCACCCAGGCTGAAGTGCAGTGGCCTGATCTCAGCTCATTGCAAACTCTGCCTCCTGGGTTCAAGCAATTCTCCTGCCTCAGCCTCCCAAGTGGCTTGGACAACAGGTACGTGCCACCCGGCCGGCTAATTTTTTGTATTTTTAGTAGAGACGGGGTTTCACTGTGTTAGCCAGGATGACCTCGATCTCCTGACCTCATGATCTGCCAGCCTCGGCCTCCCAAAGTGCTGGGATTATAGGTGTGAGCCACCGGGCTCACCTATGAGCCTATTTTCACCTTTTACAAAATGGCTGATATATGAAATGAATGATATATGAAATTAATAATATATGAATGTATCTTTATCTGTTCCTTTCCTCTCCTCTGGGTCTTTTCTTTCACAATTCTTTAAGCTACTATCCTTCCTTTAAATTATACTTACTTTCCACAAGTTTGTTTTTTCCAATTCAAGTTTTTTATGATCAATTATTTTTAAAGACCTCTTACTTAGTGGTACAGATGAATGTAAACAAAATACATTTATTTAAACAACAGACAGGAGATAATTAGCTACTGTGTACAGGTGGTAATGACAGACTTTTGGAAGAATATAGCAAATAGCAGTTTGTGGAAATTAGTTTTCTTTCAGCTAGAATGATTTGATAATCTTTGCCAGAACATGAACAATTTTATGAAGAGCTAAGTGAAATACTAGCCAATTCTTGCATATTTGCATATCTGACAGCTCTTATTTTCAGATTTTATTGATGAAATTAAGTACACTAAATAATAAAGTACTTTGGAGCCTTTTTTTTTCTTTCTAATTTTCACTTTATTTTTGCTGTCTCACAGCTCCAGCAACGAGTAAGAAAGCATTTGTTATAATTCTGAGAAAGTATGAAAGTAGGGCTCAAGCAGGCTGGTGCTCTATTACCATATGTCTGGGAGGTCCACCTGTCTCTAGAATACTGAGGGATAGAGAAGATTCTGAACCATGGAATAAAATGGGTAATGTGGAAAATTTGTTTTTCCTTAGTCAGACTGCCTCAGGGTGCTGGCATTATTCAGGGTCTGAATTTCTGTTGCTTCTCACAGTATTTATGTATCAGTGTTCAGGTACAGTTACCCAAAACATTTCAAAGGCAAGTGAGAATTACTGTGAAGAAATTGTACATTAGCCTCACCAATCTATGCTCCATTAATTCAGTTCCTTTCTGTGTGGGTCTGTGTATTGTAAACCAACCTCCAGTTTCAGATTTTCCTGAAGGAATGCAATCTGTCAAAAATCCTGTTTGTATTTTACCCAAGGTCAAGAACATGATCTCAAGGGAAGGTATTACAAACAACTGGGGCGGTAATAATGACCTCATGTTATTTTTTAAACCTAATAAAACCTTATAGATTAATAAAGATTTACAGCTTTCATGGCATTTCCACATCCATTTTTTAAAAAATTATATAGAAAAGGAAACAGATTTGTAAACACTAAGTGTGTTGCCCAAGGTCACTCAACTATTAAACTGTAGAACACAAGTCTTTTTTATTTTTTGGCTCCTAGTCCTGTGTTTATTCTAGTACATTAAACAGTAGCTAGAAGAAATAGAGAGGGAGAGAGAGAGGAAGGAAGAAGGTAATCAAAGGAAGAGAGAAAAGGAAGAAGGAAAATATACAAAAATTTCCACTCCGCAGTACTAGATCGAGTTGGAACAGACTACGCTTTCTTACTTGTCAAATCATTTTAGCATCAAAACAATTCTAGAAATTAAATCACTTACATAAGGAAAACTGGAGGCTTAGAGAGGTAAAGTAACTAAGCCAGATTATATAGTAAGTAATTAGCAGAACTGAATTAACACGCAGGTTTTTGATTAAGTCTAATGCTATTAAATGCTGTCTTGTTAGCCTAGCATAATATGTTTGCGTGGGTATATGCATATAAGCCCTCCTGGATGTCTATAGGTAGGAGAATGATGACAATGAATATTTATTTGAATAATTTATAAATGTCAGTATAAATATTAGAAATAATATCCTAAAAATGTACACATTCTTTTTTAGCACATTACCTACTATTTAGCCTTACATGTGATTAGAATGTCATTTATTCATCTTTTCAGCCACTCATTTAACTCATGTTAGGTTACCATGTGCAAGCCCATTAAAAATTATTCATTACAGATTCTTCCCACAAACTTATAGTCTAATAGAGGAGCTGAAATATCTGTAGAAATTAATATAAATACAAAGCACTAATGGTCATAAAAAAGATATAGATAAAGTGCTATGGTTGAGATAATCAGAGACTAATAATGCTTGAGTGTTTGACTAAGTTTGGGGATGATTAGTAAATAACTGACTTTAAAGCCACTTGAGTGGTGCTGATGTCATGTTCAGTAAACTGAACACTAAGAATGAAGAAAAGTGGATAAACATGAGACATTTTTGCAGTGGAATGAAGGCGTTCAGATACCGGATATGAGTGACATGGAAGAGGAACTGGTCTCGGATGACAGTGAAGTCCTGAATATGAGTGCCCAAGGGAATACAGAGAAACACAAAGGAAACATACATTTAAGTGGAAGAGTAGGAGATTAGTTTTGAAACAGATTGCATTGTATGTACTTATCAGAAAACCAGATGATATCGAATCAATAAACACATATTTATTTTTAATATTACATGTTTTAAAAATGTTTTCCCAAACTTCCATCACAGACTGTGACTCAAGACATCACTGTCATCTTGGAGTTCTTATCATCGTTCTTCTATTGCTTTTTGAGTTTTTCCAATTCTATCTCTGCAATGTCTCATATTGGTTCCATTCTCTTTTTTTCCAAATACTCCAGAGTATATTCTAAGTTGTGGATACAATAAGGTATAGATATGCATCCCTGGCTTTTACTATCTGGCTGTTTATCAACCATGAGTTTGCAAGGGCTCTAGCCCATCACAATTTCTTCCTTTCTCTGATACCTTGCAGTCTAGTCTGCTTTGTAAGCAGCTCCCAGTGGTATTGCTGTCACTTTGTCACTGCTTTAGGATGATGCTGTACTATTCCCCAGGGCCACTGTGATCACTTGGCAAGCTCTTCAAGGACAAATTCTAGTTACTTTTGCTTCGGCCACTACTTGAAGCAGTGCTGCTACACTCTAAATAGGATTGCTTCTGTAACCAGATCAGAACAATCTGGTTCAACTTTTATGTAACAAAGTTGTGAGTTGTTTTTCGGTTGCTCTGGACCTCACGGGTTGAGGGTTACATAACTTGAGCATGCCCAGATGAACCAAATATGCAACCACAGGGGCAACATAAGTGTTGGGACCAAGGAGGGGAGACTGAATTAAGAAGTCCCATCTTGCCACCCCATGGCAAGATCCAGGATCCAATCAGACTGAGCTGTGAAATCACTCCATGGCAGGATCCAGTCAGATCATGCCTCCCAGCATCACCTTATTGCAAGAGCCAATCAGATCACACTCATTACCCTATGCTTATAAAAGTCAACTCAAACCCCAGCTCCAGGAGACAGATTTGAGCATTTTCTCCTGTCTCCTTGCCAGTTGACTCACAGTAAAGCTTTTCTTTTCTCGAAAGCTGGTGTCATGGCATTGGTCTCTATGCACATTGGGCAGCAAACCCATTGATTGCCTGGTAACACTTGAGCGGCCCTCTGTAAACAGGTGGGGGCATCGGCTCTGTCTCTGCTGTGGTAGGCTCTTTCAAAGGGTCTCCACTGCAGTGTAGCTTGAGCCTCAAAGGGTTATTACTTTTGTTAAACTTTACTCATCCTCAGTTTTACACGCCACAGGGCCTTATATAATTTAGGGTGGGCAGCTATTTGTACTCTTTGCCTCTGCCATCCTCAAATCCCATTCCAGAATCTGGCTCAGTGTGCTAGACCTCTTTATTTTTCATGAACTTGCTCACTGGAGCCTCACAGAAACTCCCTTCCCTTTTTCCTTGCCTTCTACATTTGGCATTTGGCTTCTGTTAGGTTCTTTGTAGATGAATAAACAAAACAAGCCTGAACCCCAATTGTTGATATAGTTGAAATTCTTTTCGAAGGATGGTGCTTAGCCTTCTCAAAAAGAAGAAAGATTGGATTG
The DNA here is from genome assembly GCF_001604975.1 of Cebus imitator. Taxonomy (NCBI): domain Eukaryota; kingdom Metazoa; phylum Chordata; class Mammalia; order Primates; family Cebidae; genus Cebus; species Cebus imitator. The sequence goes on along the minus strand of NW_016107380.1, from coordinate 3,684,856 downwards.
GAATTAGGTCATGTCTGCTTATCAACGTCCCATATTCAATCTTCTTAGGGAAAATGGGGATAACTTTTTATAACTTATTAACTAAATCTAGAAGAAAAATATCACTTAAAATACTGCCACTGCTGCCACCCTGAATTGATGTTTAGTGCTTGTTTTCTGTTATATCTTGTTTTATGTTTAGAAAAATGGAATTAATCTTCTGTTTTAAAAATATATTTCTCCCTCTCTCTCTCTCTGTGTATATATATGTGAAATATATATGAAATAAATTGAGACATGACTGTGTTTTTCAGTTATCTTTGTTGAAAGTCAAAAGTCTATACTAGTCTTCTCTAATGATGTCCCATTATCAACTAGTAACAGCTATCAGAATGAAGTCTAAGTAGCAGGGAAGAATTAAGAAGCCCTTCTTGAACTTGCTCTAAACTTCATTCTCTTTTCAGCAGCAGAAATAATTACCCTTCTGTTCTACTCCAAGTGTCTCTAACTGGAGGGGTAGAAAACAGACTGAGGTAAAAGCATAAGGTGACACTGTGCTAGTCTAAAATTTGCTCTAGTTAAAAAAAAATCTTGTAAGCTTTCTCTCTACCATATAAGTTTATATGTATTTTTTTAAACTAAAATAAGCTATTTAAATTATATTAAAATACTTCACTTTTATCTCCCAGCAAAATCTATGGTCCAGGCAATTTGACCTATATTGATGCCAAAGCTTCAGACATCTTTTGAGGTCCAGGAGCTTTAGTTTGAAAGTAATTTCAGATAACCTACAGCAAGAGGTCCATTAATGAGGGAGGACTTGGCAATATTTTGACATTTACCTATTTTGATACTTTTCCTCTGGGATTTTCTTCCTTTTTTTATTCTTGTACTTGGCCTCTTGATTTTCTCTTGCCTTTAACCCTATAGAAATGTATTTTCATCTCTTATTGTATAGTTTCTATTTCTAGCCTCAACTTTTGCCACTCCTTAGTCAACGCTTTTCTTTTCTAATGATTTGAGTTCCCCTTTGCTGCAGCCATTACCTTTTGCTGACTCCTTAGTTTTCAGATCAGACTCCTCTCTGCCACTCATGAAACCTATTGTGAGTTAAGTTTGTTTTAATGAAACTCCTGTGGCTACTGTGTCCCAGGATAAATCTGAGGAAATAATGGAAAGCCTAAGAATTCCTTCACTATGACTACTTTAGTGATAATGAAAGCAATTTCTACCTAAGCATGAGGGTTGAGGGAAGATATTTTTAAACTGAGTACTTTCCTACAAGTCACATTTGACATCAAATCATCTGTTACCTTTCCTGAAGTTGGAGGCCTTGGCTTTAGAGACATTTTTTTTCTAACAAATATTTAGACATTCCAACGTTCACGCTGATGAATTGTCTGTGGGGTTGTACTAGTTGAAGAGAGACACCTAATTCAGCATTTAACCCATAAGGGGACTTTAATGTAAGTTCTCTAGTACATTTCAGCAGAAATAACCAGATTGAACAGAATCTGTCAATTGACAAGACCTAGCAGAAAGACTGGCTGTAGAAGAGCAGCAAGCTGATATCTGAAGAACATTGCTCTTGTTCAGTGTGCAATGTTTATAAAAATATTATCAGCAGAGCACATTTTTAATCTAGTGAAAATTTGGCAGCACCACTGAAATCCTTTCTAGCAGAGCATTCAGAATGACTTTAAATAAACAGAGCCAGCAGCCAGGAAATGCAAACTTCAGCAGATTTACTGCGGTAAGTGATAGCTCCAAAAGGTTCTTATCCCTGGTTGGAGTTAAATAATTTACTCTTCACTACCATTAAATGTTTTAAAATTATCTCTGTGCATTTATGTGTGTGTGTTTATTTCAGTATAATTATTCCTTCTTGCCACTCTTGATGTTAAATCCTGAAAATGGATCATGGTTCTCCGCAGGTTATTAGTATACAATTTGCCCTGTGGTGAACTGCCCACTTCCAGAGTGTGTTTAACTAATTAGCAACCAGATATCACTAAATAAAAACGTTAGTATGGTGCCCTTAACTTGAAAGCTTCTATAAGCGTATGTGTAAAGCTTTGTTTTATTACTTTAGGTCAAGTTTAATAGCAAATTCTAACAGTTGAACTGTTCCATATATTTCTCAGACAGTGAATTGCTTTCACTATCATTAAAGTAGTCATAGTGAAGGAATTCTTAGAAATATTTCTCACATATTTTCTACTTTCATGTTCATATATTTTTGTTCTTTATTTTTTTTATTTTTTTATTTTTTTTTTGAGACAGAGTTTCACTCTTGTTACCCATACTGGAGTGCAACGGCGCGATCTCGGCTCACCACAACCTCCGCCTCCTGGGTTCAGGCAATTCTCCTGCCTCAACCTCCCGAGTAGCTGGGATTACAGGCAAGCGCCACCATGCCCAGCTAATGTTTTGTATTTTTAGTAGAGACGGGGTTTCACCATGTGGACCAGGATGGTCTCGATCTCTTGACCTCGTGATCCACCTGCCTCGGCCTCCCAAAGTGCTGGGATTACAGGCTTGAGCCACCGCGCCCGGCTGTTCTTTATTTTTTAATGAAAACTAGAAACATAACATATCCTTTCCCATTTTTTCCACCTATACAGAAATTTTACTCTCTTTCCACCTTTCCCTTCCTTATAAAGACATTTAGGCATTTTATCTCACACAGAAATAATGCCAAAATCTTACATTTCAAATCTTATTTCAGTTTTATTTATCCAACTTTTGTTCAACAGCCTGATTACTATGTGCCTAGAAATCTACTAGGCAATGGAGCATATCCTTCACATGCATTTTGGGTATTTGATGAGTTAATTTATTTGAAATACATGCAACACTCCCTGCCATGTAGTTTGTGCTATACACATACGGGATGATATTATTACTGTTCTTGTTATTTCATAAGAACAGTAAGGCCCAATGAGATGGAATCATTCACCCAATGTGATATGTCCATTAGGAGCATCTGGTTAGTATTTGATTCAGGGTTTTTACTTGTGATACTTGGTATTGTATTTTACTTCTCCTATCTTGTTGTGAGGTTATGGCAAGTAAGTACAATTGTATTTATTTTACAGATGAAGAAATCGGCTCTGAGAAGTTAAGTGACTAGTTAGAAGTCTTGAGCTTCTAAATCAACAAGTTGGACAACAGCTTTGCATTTGAATGTCCAGTCCAGTGCTCTCTCTATGATACCAGAAATAGACATATAAAAGGATAAATTTCAGCCTTTATAATGGCTGAAATGGGACTGAGTTTTAGGCTTGACATGTGTACATTGGTTATATTTATTCTTTTAAAATTCACTACTTAAAAACACAAAGCTCAAAGTATAATTAAGTATGGTGGGGATTGTTACCTCTTAGCAGTATTGCCCACGTTAACAGTAAAAGTTCATTTCCGTATTTCCTGATCCCAGAAATGCTCATGTGTGAATCAGAGCATACTGGTCAATCTCTTTTATGTTGATGGAATGCAGTGATACTTGTGCTTAAAGTGTAGTAATAGATGTATACCAAATGATGGTTTTAGTTTCAAGAATGGAGATAAGTTATTTGTTTAATCATTGAACTTATAACTGCAAAATTCACCATCTGCACATATTGTGTGAAGTACTTAGGACACTGGATTTACCTAGTCAGACTGCATAGGAGAGATATCTGTATACATTAGAAAGTGTATACTTCTGGGCCTTAGAATCTTTAATGGTAGAAAATTAAAGATATGGTTTTAATTTTTATGGCTTAAACAATCAATTTCCCTCTTCTGAGAATTGAAACTCAGGCTTTTTTTATATTCTAGTCAAATTTATTTTCAGGTTTCACATGCTGGCAGAATGTTGTAAAAATTTATTATGCCCTATCAATATGATAAACATCCTGATTTTTATTATTTGTTATGCCCTCCCTAAAATTCCCATACTATTCCATTAAAAATAAAACTCTATATTTTGGCATTAAATTAAGTTGTCATAATTCTTCTTTCAAGTGTGAAATCACACTGGGTTGCTTTATCTTTTTAATTAAGTGTTAATCAATAGACTCTTATTCTATTTGAAGTGTTATGGAAGTTTCTCTGAAGAAACTAACACAACTGCTTATTGCATTCCCCAGAAACACTGTTTTTCAATGGTCAACCGTGGCCATGTTTTATTGAGCAATGGATTCATATTGATGTGAGCAACCAAATATGTTTTATTAGGTCACTTCTGAAGGAAGTAGTGATTTAATCTCTTGAAAAAGTAGGAAAAAAATCTCTCTCTTCATAACGCCAAGCAACTGGTGAATGATGCTTTCTCCTCTGATGGCGTATTTCTTTCACTGAGTGTGTTAAATTAATGTTTACCTGCTATCATTTAGACATAACCATGTGCTTTTTGAAAAAATGGATTGCTGATGCAAGAATATGCTTTTGTATTATAATTTAGCAACCCTAATGCCAAAAAGTAAGATAAAACATGATGTCTGAGTTTTCAGCCTGATTATTGCTTCTCTCAATGTCTTCTTCCAGGAACAACTGTCTGATGGTACCAATAAAATCTGCTTGAAAGCTCATGATTCCATACCTCACATAAAGGTATACTGTCTTTATCATATCCTCCTTCTCCTCTATATTGCTTTGTCACCTTTTTCTGGGACTATTTAAAAAATGTCGAAGATATTTGACTCCCTTAGATGCCCACATGAATCATACCGAGCATGTTAAATGTTCCTTTTACCCAAGTAATATAAAACTGATACATAACTGCTGTATTCTTATAAAATGCAATTGCCCAGAGGACATAATCTGTAAACTCTTATGTATCTTAAAATTTGGTTTTCCAGTTTTCTTTTTATGGTTGAGTTCAATGCATTTGTTGTGCGAACTTCAGCTGTTCCTATTGACTCTTAAAATGTTTTAGAGTATGACCTAATAATCATCTTTTTTCTTTGCTCTTCTGCCTCTGCATTACATTTTAGACTCATTTTTCTATCATGTCCATAGGGTTTTTTTTTTTTTTCACTGTCATTTTCATGATCTCCTGCTCCTTCCTACTCAGCCAGAAAAATCCGCTTTTGATACCTCTATCTTCCCAAATCTCCACTGCTTGTCACTTCTTTGGGGACATACATTTTTTCCCCTCTTTCCAGTTGTATTTTCTAATTTATCAGTATGAGTAAATGATGTAGTCTCAGGTATCAATATACATGAAGTGCAATCTATATATTTCCTTAAAGAACCATTGTTCTAATCGTAGGGTTTTCTTGTCAGGCAAATACATCGCCAGCGAATATTTTCTAAACTCTTTGTCCACTTTACGCTGTGGTTAATATTTGCTGATATCTATTTTAACTTTAACTATTTTTTCTCTTCTCATTCAATAAATCAGAAAATGGCGTTTCAGATATTATGCGTTTTAGTAAGTTTGTAAGTTTAAATTGAAACAGCTTAAAATAGAGTGTTTATTAGTTTTCTAGGGTTGCCAAAACGAAATACCATAGACTGGGCAACTTAAACAGCGTAATTTTTTTTCTTATAGTTTTGGAGCCTGGAATTCTGAGATCAAGTTATTGGCATGGCTGATTTCTGAGGTCTCTCTTTTTGGCTTGCAAATGGCTGTCTTCTTTCTGAATGTTCACATGGTCTTTCCTCTGTGTGTGTTTGTGTCCTAATCTCCTCTTCCCATGAAACCAGTCAAACTGGACTAGGGCCCTCTCCAGTAATTTCATTTAACCTTAATGTCCTTAAATAGGTCATTGTAAATACAGTAATGTTATGAGGCACTGGGAGTTAGGACTTCAACATATGAATTTTTGGGGAATACAGCAAGGTCCATTATGGAGGGCAATGAGAAATAAAATAAACAACACAATGCACACAACGTTCATAAGATTCATGCTGGCAATTGTCATGAAAAGGTGAGATTGTAGCTCTTACGATGAACTCACTTTGGTGAGTGGAGTATCTCTGGATTTACTGCCTATGTGGAACCAGGCAATGTTCTCTTTCCATTGTCATCTGCGTCTTGCAAGGGCTCGTGGCCTAGGGTTATATTTATACTTAATTTACAAATATATATTAGCATTAAGTTATTAGCTTATCCTTGAAAAAGTCTTTTTTTTAATTTATTTTTTTGCCTTGTCCACTCATGCCATTCAGTGTCTAAAATCTTGAGATGTCATCTGCTTTGGTGACAATGGCTGAAGACAACACATCCTCAAGTTTGTACTCAACAGCATATTCTTCTCCCTGCTATTCCCCTTCTTGTTACTCCAATTCTGAACCACATAAAAATGGGTAGTATCTTTATCTTGTGGCTACTGCAATCAGTTTGGGAAATTCTGGCATGCCTCAGTCCCATGATGGTCTCCGTCAGTTATTCTTACACCAGAGAGGTAAAAATTTCATTTTTTCACTCATTCAAACACAGTACAAAGTTGAAAATATAGTAGTAAATGAAGGAGTCAGTATTTATTCTCATAGAAGTTTATTCTGTTGGGGAGAAAACAAATAGTAAATGGGAACATATAAGAACTGTGAGAAAGAAAAGTGGCTTTTTGTGTTAAAAATAACAGGATGCCCATCAATGATAGACTGGATAAAGAAAATATGGTACATATACACCATGAAATACTATGCAGCCATAAAAAGGTATGAGATAATGTCCTTTGCAGGGACATGGATGGCTCTGGAAGCTGTTATTCTCAGCAAACTAACACAGGAACAGAAAACCAAGTACTGTGTGTTCTCACTTGTAAGAAGGAGCTGAAGAATGAGAACACATGGACACAGGGAGGGGAACAACACACACTGGGACCTGTCAGGGGAGAATGCAGGGGAGAGGGTATCAGGAAAAGCAGTGAACGCCTGATGGGCTTAATACCTAGGTGATGGGTTGATAGGTGCAACAAACCACCCTGGCACATGTTTACCTATGTTCGAAACCTGCACATCCTGCACATGTACCCTCGAACTTAAAAAACAAAACAAAACAAAAACAGATGAAAGACCTCCATTGATAATTTGACAAATTCTGCTGATAGCACTGTGGGAACAAGATATGGATTTCAAGAAAACAACAGTAAAAAAGACCTTAAAGGTCAGGTATACGAGGTTGCTTTGCTTGTTCAAGGATGGGAATAGTCATTTATTCATTCAACAAGTATTTAACGAATTTGGAAGCAGCTGCCATGTGCTAGACAGTACCTTAGGCTCTGATTCAAACGAGAAAAAAAATAGATGTGGAAAGGGGAAATAAGTGAACTTTAATCACATAAATATATGTAAAGTTATAATTGTGGTCAATTTTGTGAAGAGGGCTACAAAAGCAATAGGAATCTCTCACAGGAAAATTTGAATAGTCCAAGCAAATTAAAATGAGCTACATGGTGGAAATGACACATAAATTTCATTCTGAAGAATGAGAAGTTGTCTAGGTGGAGAGGAAGAATACTGGTTGATATGGTAGTATGATCAGTTATGAGCTATAAAGAGCTTTTTTTTCCCCCCTAAGTGTGGGAAATACCCTGCTGAAAGTCCCCCATTGAACATTCTAGAGACCATCCACCTTTTTTTTCCCCTCTATCTTTCTGCATTACTACCTACCCTTTGGGGCAAGCTGAGTTGATTTACCTCATTCTGTCATTCATAATTCTCTACTGGGCTATTAAAATTGCACTGGGTCTCCTGTAATTATAGCAAGAGTTGTTTGAATGAGAGGCCAGGTGAAGCATTGTGTAGTCAGCATGGGGAAGGGGTTTGCCAGGGGAAGTGTGTCCTGAGCTGAGCCTGAAGATGAAGAGATTTGATGTTAGGACAAGTGATTGCTTTGCTCACTGTGGAAAGAGGCACATACTTAGAGGAGAGAGACTAATGGTTTAACATAATTAGCACAAAGCAAACCTGTCAGTTAGTTAGTCCTGGTCCTCGTCTTTAAAAAAGGTTGTAGTTATGCCTTTCTTTTTCTTGAGTTTCTAATACTCACGATCATCCTGCTTTCTGCTTCCATTTCTTACATCTACTCCCCAAATCTAAATTGTTGCTGTTTCTCAATCTTTTATACCTCAGGTGGTCCTTCTTCCTTTCCAGAGAGATCCCTTTCAGTGACACCTCAGCCATTTCTTCACTATCATTACTATAACTTGTCAGTCTGTGCTTTTTCAGTTATCTACTCTTTCCAACAGTTTCGCCTTCCTTGGGCTTCTTCTGGATTGATTGTTTTCGTATAATGACTCTGTATCTTGCTTCTTGTAAATTCCAATTCAACTAAAGATTCTTTTAGTTATTATTTTTGTAGGCTCTCATCTTGAAAGTTATCACAATTTTTTTTTTCCAAAAAAAGGCTTATATTCTAAGAAGGAAAATACTTGGCTTTGTTTTAACTAGCCCCATATATTTAAAAAAACTTGACAAATGAAAGTACTAATAGTCTAGTTTTCTGTTACAGTACTAAAGTACTAATAGTCCGGTTTTCTGTTTCTTTTCTCTTGAAGGTAGAACAAAAAATATATATAAATTGCCAGTGTTTTGAGGGCAAGGGATCTGTTTTATCCGGTGTCCATACTCAGCATCCAGCCCTTATCTAGGTTTACAAAAGATGTTTAATAAATGAATGCATACATAATAAGCGGGGAAAGGGTAAATGGAGAAAGGTCTGTATTAAATCTCTCAGTAAAGGCTTGTCGTACCATTATGTCACAGATATCACAATATTATCTGTTGGGTTCTATTCAGATTATTTCTTGGCAAAGTTCTTTTAAATCAAGCTTTTGCATGCATCAGTGTCACCCAGAAAACTTGTGAAAGCATAGTTTCCAGGCCCCACACCCACCATTGCTGATTGAGTAGGTCTGGGGTGATTTATTTCTAATAAGTTACCATGTGATGTTATTGGTCTGGGGACCCCTCTTTGAGAACCTCTGCTTTAAATAAAATACAACAAAAGAATAGGAAGAAAAAAAAAAAGAGAAGAATGGAAACCCTGTTGGTTCTTTAAGTAAGAGTACATTTTTCTCTTGCAATTTGGTTCCTCACCCTAGTGTGGCTGCTGCATAAACTCTTTCGATAGGATTTACTGATTTCTACACTTTTCTTATTCATGAATTAAGATTTTTGAGGGAAGATTAATATTTAAAGGGTTTTTTTTTTTTAATTGAGAATACATAGACAAAGATGATGAAAAGCTGCTCAACTTTAACTGCGTCCTGCACAGGTGAAATAATTGCTACTCCTGGGTCCTTTAGACACACATGAGAGAAGTGGTTATAATAATTTTACAGATTCAGCTAAATAAAGAATAGTGTGTACATAATAATTTCATGAGTAGCATATCAAATTGTGTTACAAAATCAAATCAGTAAATCAAGATGGCTTATTTAATAAATATATTGAGAATATTCAGTAGTAACATTTTGTTTTATACTATTTATCAACATAAATTCTAAATAAATAATGATGCATATATATATATATATATTAAAAAGATGTATAAAGCCATTTGAAGAAAATAAATGTTCATCTTTAAAATTTTTTATTTATATATTTTACTTATTTATATATTATTTAATCTTAGATAAGAACAATTTTTTTAATACCAACTTATGAAAGCAACCATAAAGTAAGATTGATAGGTTCAAGTAAACAAAACAAACAAAAATACAAAAGGTACTTTGTCAAAACCACAGTAAACATCGTTGTGGGCAGAAAGGAAAATTATTACAAACATTACAAAGGGCATTTTGACTCTGTTACAAAGTCTTGGGGTTTTGTTTATTTTACGACACACTTCAAGTAAGTTATTCTAAGGAAATATTTATGGGCACATAAAAAGCACAATGTAAGAGTGCACATCACAGAACTATTAATAATAGCAAAGGTTTGGTAACAAGAATATGGGGCTGGAAAACTTCATAGAGGGCCTTGATGTAGCAGAGTATCAAACAGCAATTTAAATGATGTTATAGAAAAATATTGTTATGAAAAATAGGTGCACAATATGGTATGTATTGAAAAATTGCACTACACAAAATTATATGTGCAAAAAGATATTTTGTTTTTAAAATATCTGTTTCAGGACATAATCAGATTGGGAAAATATAAACCAACATTTTAATAGCATTTATCTCTACATTATTAGATTATATGCGGTTTATTTTCTCCTTTTGACTTACCTGTATTTTCTCAAAATTTTACAACAAATTTATCTCATTCCTCAAATTGAACCACGTGAAACATTTTGAATAATTGCATTCTTTTTATCACAAGCATTTAAATAAAATCCCTTTCAGTCCCATCCTGATCCTCAGCTTTGAACCGTTTCATTCTGCAGAGGGGGAAAAGTTGAGAATTTATCTCTAGAGTCCTTAGGAATTTTCTCTATGTAAGTCAGCACAGATTTGATTGGGCATCCAATATAAACTTGACTCCATGGCCCTCCTTCTCTGTCCTAGTTCTCATGTGAATACATAAAAATATGACCCTCCAGAATTATTTTACATTTCAGCAGAAAGCAATGGTTTCAGTGGAGCTGTCCTAACAGTGCTCTTGTATGACTTGCTTAACAACTCTTTAACAACTTGCTTAATTGAAAAAGGAAAGAAAAAAAATAAAGAATAGTGCTGGTTTGGAAATACTTTTAGAGATTGCTGTCTCCAACTGTGCTTGTTCTCGCTGTCTGTTATGGTCCATTAGTTAAACATGGTGCTCAACAGTCAGGCGGTTGTTGATATATTTGGCCACACTGAAAATGTGATCTATATTTAGAAGGAAGTGGATGCGTCATTCCATGGGGGCATAGGTTTTCTGAAAGTGATTGTTCTTTAACAAGAAAGAGTTAGATAGGTCATTGAACCTTAAATTCTCACTAAGAGTCTGAACGTTTTTAATTTTTCTCATCTGAGAGTTTTTTTTTTTTTTTTTGGTGATTTTATTGGAATTTTAGATTAATCATTGGACTTATTCTCAGAAGCAACCAGTACTAACTGAAAAGAAATGCAAACCTGGTTGTTTCTGACTCTTGAGGGTAAAATTAGTATAACAAGAAAAATGGAGAGACTTGTTATGTGAACATATTTCTTTATTGTTCATCAATCACAGTTTTTAGTGTTTTCATTTGTAACCTGCAAGTTTAAAAACAAACATAGGAAAGAACCTCGAATCTTAAGGCTCTTTTTCTGTTTCTCTTCCTTATAGTCATCAATTAATCTGCCTACCTGCCTATCTACCTTTATGTCTCTACACACACATACACACATATGTGCCATATTTAGACTGTATATTTATAGTATATATACATATTTATACATAATACAGTCTCTTTATATATGTAGTCCTGAAGAAAGGATTTGAATATATTTCATCAAATAAAATACTAAAATATTTTGGACATAAAAGGGCATAAAGTCTGAGACATGGAATGTCTTGTAGTGTCCAGCTGAGTCCTAAATATACTCAGTGATAGGATTTCAAGCGTTTCTCTTGGGAAGTGATTCCATTATCTAATAGTTTTCATTGGGAGGAAATTCTTCCCAATAGGCTTAATGTTCCTCTTCTCAACTGATTCCATTAAACCTAATTACCACTTCCTAAAGCTGAGCAATTCCCCCCTATTGGCATTTACCCTGTTTTAATAGTGGAAGACAACAATTAGCTCTTCAGCTGTCATCAAATCAGTATATTTTAAACTCTTTTGATGTTTCTTTTTAAATGGCATACATACATGCGTATATATATGCGTATCATACATACAGCTAGTCACCAAATTTGCATTAGTGTTTATGTAATACTGAAATCATATCAGTATTTCAGATGTGCTTACATGATAAGACATTATTGACTTTTCTCTAATAAATTCTTTATGTCCAAAGGTGGCCACTAACAATATAGTGGCCTTCACTCACATTTTATAAAAATGAGTTATAGGTGACAAGTCACAGCTTAACAATCTCTAGCCTCCGTGAAAGTTTGCTTATGCCTATAGTTTGGGCTGGTGAAGATTCCAAGAATAAATGCCTCCAACCCCATCCATTTCCATCAAGAAAGGGAATTTTGTTCTATGGGGGAGATAGATGTTTTTACTTACTCTCTGGAGAGGGGTGTTTAAAATCACTTTAGGTTGTTGGAATCTATAGCCTTCACTGGCATGGCAGGAAGCTCAGTGATTTTTAAATTATTTACAAGTAAAATTCCCCCCCGCCCCCAACCACTGTAGTTTTTATTTTTAGAGCGTCCAGTGTAGGATTTTAATGCTGAGAAAGTGAGACTGTGCTTGCTCTTGTCGTCTTCTTCCCTCTCTTCCTTTCACCTTCTCTCTCCTCCCCTCCCCTCCTAGTGCTCCTCTCCTTCCCATTTCCTTTCCTACCTCAAATCTATTACTCACCGCCACACCTTTTTTCCTTCTTTATCTCTGATTTTTCCCAGTTCTCTCTTAATGATGTTTACTTGTGAGCCTCAAGCTTCATAGTATTGTTCAGTTTTTGGGTATTCTCCATACTAGGGGCTCCTTCCTGGGCCCGTTAATGTTGAGCTTCAGGTCTGAAAGAAGGATCTTTCTTCTTGCCCTCAGATCACTTCTGTAGCATAGCGTGGCTTGCATACTAGATGAATCTGGACTACATGGAAAAGATTTCCCAAAAGTGTCTTAGGACTGATTGTGCTCCTCCCAAATTCATATGTTGAAGTCCTAATCCCCATCTTGATGGTATTTGTAGGCAGGGCCTTTGGGAGGTAATTAGGCTTAGATGAGATCATCAGGTTGGGGACTATGTGATGGGATTAATGTCCTTCAAAGGAAAGGAAGAAACGCCAGAGCTTTCTCTCCATGCTCAGGTACTGAGGAAAGACCATGTGAGCACACAGCAAGAAGGTAGGAAGAATACCCTCACCAAGAACCAAATCTGCTAGTACCTTTGTCTGAGATTTCCCAGCCTCCAGAACCGTGAGAAAATGAATGTCTGTTGTTTACGCCACCTCGTCTATGGTGTTTTCTTGTAGCAGCGCAAACTGACTAAGACAAAGTATCTTCCTATCCAAGATTGGACTTTATATTTTTAATTATGTTAGTATTTAATAATCCCCAAATTCTACAACTTCCATATAACAAAAAAAATTGAATTCAATACAATGACCTTATAAGGATTTTGTTTATAATAACCTTCTTTAAAATATATTCAGTAACATCGTTCTACTTAGAAATAATTTTAAAAATACAATGATGTCTTAGGTATGTTTACTTTATTTATTTATTAATTTTTAATTTTCTTTTTTTTTTGAGAAGGAGTCTCTGTCTGTTGCCCAGGCTGGAGTGCAGTGGTGCAACCTTGGCTCACTGCAACCTTCACCTCCTGGGTTCAAGCAATTCTCCTGCCTCAGCCTGCCGAGTAGCTGGGACTACAGGCACACGCCACCACGCCCAGCTAGTTTCTTTGTATTTTTAGTAGAGACAGGGTTTCACCATATTGGCCAGGCTGGTCTCAAACTCCTGACCTCGTGATCTGCCCACCTCAGCCTCCCTAAGTGCTGGGATTACAGGCATTAGCCACTGCACCTGGCCCAGGTATGTTTATTTTAAGTGAAAATTGATTTGTTTTGTTTTGTTTTGAGATAGGGTGTTGCTCTGTCACCCAGGCTGCTGGAGTGCAGCGGCACAATTTGGTTCCCTGCAACCTCAATCTCCTGGGCTAAGGTGATCCTCCCACCTCAGCCTCCAAAGTAGCTGGGACTGCAAGCACGCAACACCACACCAACTAATTTTTGTATCTTTTGTAGAGACAAGGTCTCAGTTTATTTTCAGGCTGGTCTCGAACTCCAGGCTTAAACCAGCCACCCATCTCTGCCTCCTAAAGTTCTAGGATTACAGGTGTAAATCACTGTGCCTGGCTGTCATTGTTTTTAATCATGAAATATTCAACTTTGTCTAGCCATCCTGGGATACTCTAACAACTTTGTTTTATAACTTATTGGATAATGGATTTGTGGAATCTGAAATTGAGGTCATAAGCAGAAATGACTAAAATATACCAGTCTTTCCCATATCTTTATTCGTTCATCTAGATATTGGAAATGTATCATTAAATTTAAAGCGGGGAGCTATTACTAACAATTAACTAAATTATTTCAACCAGAACCACCTAATAGGTATGTTAGCTGTCATTGCCAAATCAGCTAACAAGAAATAATTTTATTTCCACTTTATCGATTCAACAAATAATTTTCATATTTGCAATTCATATTTACATTCATAGATTCCTAGGATCTCTATTATTTGATAGCTTGCTTGTGTCTGTGATTATGTCTTCATGTGTGCCTGTCTTTGCCCTTTCCTAGCTGAATGTCCTTGAAAAAAGTCACTTGGCCTTTTTGTGTCTGTTTCCTCATCAAGAGATGGAAAAATACATAGAATCAAATGTGTGTGGTTGTTTCCAGAAATTTATATAAGTAAGCACTTTGAATACTACCAGACCATAGTAAGTTCTATGATGATGACGACAGATCCAGTTGAGAGCTCATTTGCTGGCGGCATCCTAAATAACTCTGCTTCACAGAAGAAAGGCTCTGCAATACCAAAGATTAAGTTCCTTAGTTTAATGCTCAAGGAATCTGTTTACATGGTAAGTAAGGAAAAGAACAAAAACAAAACATAGTTTATACAAGGCCCATTCAATCAGTCTTATCTTTTCAATTTCAAGTCTATCCCCTTTAAGTTTCCATGACACAAATATCAGCTGACATACACACAAGGTGACTCATCTTCCCATTAAACAAGGTTGAGATGAAAAACAAACAAGCATACAGCTGGAATGTGGCACGTGGGTCAGAGCCTTCTGAGTCCAGTTGGGAACTCAGCAGAGATCAGAATGATCTTCAAAAACCAACAACTAACTGGCACATACCTCCAGGCATGCTTGAAGTCTATGGGGCCAAATGGTAGAGTATTCTGGCAGAGCCAAAAAGTCTCCTTTGATGACGTAGAAAGGAAAACTTTCAAAGTAGTTATGCAAGTCAGAGGAACACAATGCATCCACTGTGTGCACCCTGGGGCTGCCCATGCACACATAATTTCTATATTTTTGTCTTCCGTAAGCTTCAGCATTGATGATGAACATTATTTCAAGTAAATATCCTGCTACTTATCAACTTACATAGAGAATGTAAGTTGTTATTTTTTTGTTCATTTTTCTGGTTAGAAAAGGCATTTCCATTTTAATGGTCAATTATTATATTCTGAATTTGCCACAAGTCTCCTTTTCATATTTCAATCCTAGTTTTTTTTTAAATTCTTAAGATAAATAGAAAAGTCAAGGTTAGAAAATGTTCAAAACAATTGCTCACCTTATAAAATCTCATTAGGGAAGTAGTTTTGTTCATTCCATACTGTTGACATTTCTCAATTTCAGTAATCATTAATATTTTTTAAAGCAGCCAGCAGATATGTAAAATATTCCTTTTAGATAGTATTCCCATCAAAGACAGATTTCAATTACCTCTTTCACTCTTTGTGTCATTTCCCTATTATTTTGAAAATATTACTAATGCCTTCAAGTTCATTTGTATTCCGTAAGATTCTCCTTGTATCCAAGCAACTCCTTCTGAAAAAATAATTTGTTTTTTTTTAACAAGAGATATATTCAGAACAAAACCCTGCATATACTTATACTTTTTGGTAATAATTTTCATGGTACTAATTCCCAGGAAAGGGATTTGCACTCTAGGAACAAACAGTGATTTCCTTTGAAAGCTTCTCTGCTGTATGTCACTACAGTTATCTAAACAATTTAGATGTCCCTTTCTTGACTAAACTTTTAAAAAATGTTGATTCTGTTCTGTTTTTAGAAATGATACACATCATCAGATAATTTGTAAAATGGAAAATATATGAAAAAATAAAAACTGCCTTAAGTAACCATGGGATAATCAAGGTGGTAGTAGACTGCCAAATGAATTATACAAACTCCAGAATGACTTCAGAATTAGGCAGATAGCCAAAGAATCCATGGGGCACTTTGATGAACTCAAGGGAATTCTTATATTTGTCTTTCCTGAGAAAACTGTTGGGAATGATTTCACTTCCATTTTTTTTTTTTAAATATAAAGCATACCCTTCAGAGTGGCACATGCAGAAATATTTTTTACATATGTATGTTTACTGTAAAGTACACAATACGCCTATGAGAACACCTATAGCTAATAGTTTAAAGGACTGTGCTCGGGGTGAAGGGAGGAATGTGTGGCTGGAGACTTAGTTTGGCATGACTGAGAAGCACCCAAGCGGAGTAAGGACGGGTGCATCGGCTGTAGCCAGGAGGCTGCCCTGGCACTCCATCATGACATTCAGAGTCAGGTAACTGAAGTCTTCTCATCAGCAGAAAGAGGATAACAGTAGTAATCTCTCTCTCATAATATTGTTATAAGAATTGCATACATTTATATTCACAAAATAAGTAAAATGCTTTAAATCATGTCATCATTATGTCCTATGCAGGCATTTTACCTTAATTGACTTTATTTTTGTTTTAGAGCAGTTTTGGGTCCACAGGAAAATTGAGTAGAAAGTAGAGTTTCCATATTCCCCCTGCTGTCACGCATGCACAGCCTCCCCCATGATCAACGTTCCCCAGTCTGGTTTACTATGGGTGAATCTACATTGACACATCATTGTCACCTAGAATCTATGTTTACATTACGCTTCACTCTTAGGTTGTACATAATGAGTTTTGACAAATGTATGATGGCATTTATTTTAATGATGAAAATGGTTTGGTTGTTAGGGACTAGATTGTGACACTTTTGTTACAAATATGAAGAAAGCTGAAAGATTGTTAATGAAATTCCTTTCTATAAGAAAACTACAGGCTGAGCATGGGGGCTCATGCCTGTAGTCCCAGCACCTTGGGAAGCCACATGGGGCAGATCACAAGGTCGAGAGATCAAGACCATCCTGGCCAACATGGTGAAACTCCGTCTCTACTAAAAATACAAAAATTAGCTGGGCGTGGTGGTGCTCGCCTGTACTCCCAGCTACTCATGAGGCTGAGGCAGGAGAATTGCTTGAACCTGGGAAGCAGAGGGAGGTTGCAGTAAGCTATGCCACTGCACTCCAGCCTGGAGTGCAAAAACAAACAAACAAAAAGAACTACAGAAAATGTGCAGGAACTACAAACTGGTAGATCTCCCTCCAGTCCCTGGACTGCCCACTGGAAGTTATGATGAAGACAGTCATTTGGTGGTTATACTTGCATGACCTAATGAAGGAAAGAAAATGTGGTTTCTGTAAGAGGAAATCATGTAACTGAGCCGTGATGGTTCTTTGTCAGGTCATGACAAAGGGAGAAAGAAGTGGAAACAATTTAAACTTTAGAAAAAGTAAAAAGTCTTTATGTAGTAAAAATAAAATTTTGCTGTTATGGTATCTTGTAGGAGGCACCAGTGACATTTTGCTGAATTTCTTGTGGTGAATTCTAAGAAAAATCAAAAGCTATTATTTTAAAGGAAAGGAGAATGCTGGCATGGAGCTCATTGCCTGGAAGGAAAAGAGGTTGAAAACATAAATAGAGAAAAATCACTTTGGGTAAATTAATAAATCACTGATTTAGTTTAATGTACAGAAGACAGAGTTGGTAGGCTGGGAATGGTGGCTCATGCCTGTAATCCCAGCACTTTGGGAGGCCGAGGCAGGTGGATCACTTGAGGTCAGGAGTTTGAGACCAGCCTGGCTAACATGGCGAAACCCTATCTCTACTAAAAATACAAAAGTGAGCCAGGCATGGTGGTGTGTATCTGTAGTCCCAGCTACTCAGGAGGCTGAGGCACGAGGAGAATCTCATGAACCCGGGAGACAGAGGTTGCAGCTGAGATTGCATCACTGCACTTCAGCCTGGATGACAGAAGGGAGACTCTGTCTCAAGAAGAAAAAAAAGACAGAGCTGGTTATTTGCACCCTAGTGTTGTATCTGTACAAATACAACTCATGTTTTTATCTTTCATGTAGATACCTCTCCACAGGCTACCACATGAGCCTACAAAATGTTCCTCGCCCCAGTCAGCCATATAAAATAGGCCTAGTTCAGACAGTGTTCTAAAAAGGAAACTACTAACAAAAGGGGCTTGGGTTCCTTGGGATATCAAAAATCAAATTAGCTTAATTCTATTATAATTGCTTATTTAAACTGGCAGGGTCCCCCTTAGAATTGGAAATGTTCATTAATTTATTAAGCAAATATTTATTGAGCACCTACTACATGCCAGGTGGTCACAAGTTTAAAAGTAAGCAATATAGACAAAGCCCATGCCCTCTTCTAGCTAATAGAAAATAAATACTGGATGAAAGAATAAAAGAGAATTATGTGCATATTACACACATGACAAACATAAATATATGTAACAGCTTTGGAATGTTCTCTGAGGAAATTCTGATATAACTTACCCATTTTTCGCCATTAAGCACGTAGTGAAGACACAGCCTGACTAGTAAGACTGTCTTCTGATGTAATCCAGGTTTCTTTTCTTGTATCGACCTGTAGGTGTGAACATGTGTTGCATGGGTTGTGTATATTCGTGTGCGTGTGAGAGAGCATGTACACTTTTGTGTCATTTTTCTCAAAATGTAGCACGTGAACTGGAATTGAAGAAGAATTAGAGCTTTTGATTATTTGCATTACTTTCTTGGTCTTTACATATGCAACTGTTCAAGGCTTAAAAAAGTTTGGTCTTTTTAGTACAGATTGTGCAGGAGGCTTTCCTTCCTTATAATATGTTATGTGACATGAGGCTCATTTGCTTTCCCTGTTATCCCAGGAAATGCTAGCTTCTTTCTTGTGAGTATTCTGTGTCCTGCGTTTCCCACTGTGCAGCAGTGTAAGGAGAGGAGGGCAATGTAAACTTCTTTGAGAATGACTTCCTGACTGATTGGAGTCTGGGAAGAAACAGGATCTGGAGCTTTGCACAGCACCAGGACTCTGCCTGCGAAACATTATTAAATCCACTGCTACCTTCCTCCCTTTCACCCTTCCCCCAGGACTCCAAGGTGGTGTTCCCACTTAACTCTTTCATGCCCAATAGTATGTAGGGCGCACTACCAATGTCTGCAATGAATCATATGTTTTCTGAATTATTATTTTGATCACTTATATCCTTTCTTGTTAAAAATGACTGTGCAGTTCTTAAAGAGGAAACGGGTGAGGGAAGAAAGCTGCAGTTTAGAGGAACTATGTCGTTGTTTTACTTGTTTTCTTTGATGTAATCATCACATTTAATATTTCCTTATAATTCACATTTTAAAGAAAACAAACCCAAGGCTCAGAGAGGTCAACCAATTTACACACATGGCATGGCTAAGAAGTGGCAGGGGCTGGACTAGAATCAAGGCATTTCTGACCCAGAGCCAGTGATTTTTCTACTACATACAGTAAGTTCCACCAAGTGGAAAATTAAGGTCTTAATCATACCAGCCAAAAACACTGCATTAATTATAATGAACGTTTTATGCAGGATAGTTTTCGGGTCTGAATCATGTGCATTGTTGCCATACATTTTTATTTTATTTTTTTTACTTTGTGTAGAGACATCAGGGTTTATTAACCACTGCATTCAAGACTGAAGATCAGATAGTTAAAAAAAAGATAATGTTTAAATTCATGAATGTGTAAATATTTGTTTTAGAATACATGGAGATAGTCTTTTTTTCTTTCTTTCACCTAACCTTTCTTCCACATCTTAATTACACATTTTTTTTTATTGAGGCAACAAATTCCTTCCTCCTTAGATCCGTGCCCCACAACAACCCAGAGCCCAGAACATAAACAAAGACACATTTGGAAGCTCCTGCAGAGAGACCTATATCCAAAATCAGCAGATCCTGCAATTTGCTATTTCCTCCTCCCCCCTCTCCCCAGATGCAGGCTTATGTAAGCCTCCCTGAGGCAATGCATGTATGGTTTTAGGGAGAGGATTGAAATTGCGGCCAGTGCTGTTAGTATTAGATGGCTGTAAATGAATAAATGTATAATAACAGTTAGGAAGCTCACTGACGGTATTCCAAGTATTAATAAATGAGTGCAATTGACACAGTTTGACACCAACACTTTGGAATTTATGACATGTAAAAGGGGAGGATATGAATCTGCTGCTTTCAACTTTTTAATATAATTGGGATGCCTGAAGCCATTATACCATCTGTAAGCTTCCCGTATTAGCCCTGATTTGCTCCTGAATGTCCACAAAGCCTGGGACTTCATATAAAAGTTTAAAAAAGAGTTCAGCATTGTAGCTTTTCTTTCAATACCTGAAACTTGTTACAGCATGTGCTGCTATTTCCAGGCAGTTTAGTATCATTAAAGCAAACACCATATAAACCTGACTTCCTATTTTAACATTGTAGAATTCTATATTAAGTGCCACGAACAAAGAAACACATCAGACGAGCACTTTTTCCTTCAAAATGAAAAACTCCCTTAACCAGGATGTTCCAAACCCTCCCAAAATGGACTTGTTTTCAGCTTGTTCATCTTTTCCACCTCCCTACTGCTTTTTAAAAGTTTCGTGTCCATTTTTGGTGACAATTTATTATTTGAAGTCATCTTCCAAGGGCAGGAAATATCTTTGTAGAAGAGAGTCTGAAATAAACTTCATGTGCAAAACAAACATATCACAGACCAGTAGAGACAGTTCCTAAGCAGATTGTGTTCTAAAAGTTTGCCTGAAAGAATGCTGTTTGGAGCCTGGAACATATTTTTCATGGAAACATTATAGATGGCTATTAAGTTCTAAGGTCAGTGCTTTGAGGCCACGTGACCTGTGAAGCAGTGGGACTGCAACACTGGATTTTTTTTATACCACTTTGTGATAATTTAGGAAGCTATTGTGGTAACATCACATATGATAACATTGAATTTAGAGCTACTGCGTAGCATCATGAGCATGATAGTTTAACTAGGTTCCAGTCACAATGATCTCCTTGTTATTTCTCATCAAGGAGGGAAGACTGGTATGGGCATACACATTAGGACAGCATGTGTGTTTAATGATGACTGTAGTCTGTGCAAGGATCAAATCAATATCAAGTCATGCAGTTTGGAGTACCCCTCTCCTCCCACTTTTTAAAATATACATGTTTAAGTAAGAGTCTTACAGTGTCAACATTTTTTGTTGGGTCTTTGTTGTGATTCATCACCATGTTATCCTGGGACAACACATGTCTTGAGAGGAACATATTGGTAATGCACAGCTGGTACATTCCTTCCCTACCTTTACTTGAATTGCATTGTGCTTCTCTAGGGTTCCCTGCACCCTCTTTTTCCTCTCCCCCTCTTCCCATTCAGTGATAGGGTCTAGGGTTGTAGAACACACCAGACAGCTAATCTTGATTTAAGCAGACTACTTAAGGGGTTCTGATGCACACTAAAACACAACTCACTGGACTGGAACGTGTGCATATAAAAGGTATCCTGGTCCCTATTGCTTCACCAACAGTCAGCTAATTTGTTGTTGGCCTATTCCTCCTTCTACGTTTTCCACTGTCATAAATTCTTCGGCTGCTGTGACTGAACGTGTTGGGAGAGCAAGCTTTCTTCTCTTAGACATCCTGTAAAGTCGTACGCCCGGTTCAGAGACTGCTTTGGTCTGACTTCATTACTTGTAGTTTCCTATAGTAAAAGACCGAAAACCATCCTTTCCTATATTTGCCATCTTCACCATTTATACTCAAGATGGGGGTTAGAAGCCAAAACATAGATAATGAAAAGAATGATAAATTTTTGAGTGGTTGAAGGCTAACACACATGTTTGATTACATTTCTAGCTGTAGTAAATCAGCAAATCTGTTTCTGAACAGGTGAAGGTTGAATAGCCCGGTGAGTAAAAGCAGGCTACTGAGCATTGCTCTGGGATTTGGATCAGTAGGAGCCCAGTCATATCTCAGAACGGGGCAGTAGGAACATCAGAGTTTGCGGAGAAAAGGGCATAGGGGAAAGATATCTTACTAGTTTTTGAGCCACCTTTGACTTTTACAGGCAATTCTGGTGATGGCTTAGAAAGAAAAGAGGAAGCTGGGGAGAAAGTTCCATCTTTTTAGAGAACACATAAATAATCATGTATGGGATGCTGGTAGAAATATGGATATTAAGGATGATTTTGATGATGCTTCAGACAGAAATGAGTTTTCCCAGAGGCCACTTTTAAAGATCCAAGGATTCTCCCTCTTGGCCATGTCTCAGCTAGCCTTAAAGCACTCAGAGTCCAGCATGTCAACAAAGAAAATTTATGGCTATTTTACCAATCGTAGAGACAATTTAGGTAAAGAGGAGTCAATTAGGTATTTGTAATATTTGCTTTAAACAGCAGCAGCAAAATTATTTTAGTGGATCACAGTTAACATTAAAAAGAGACTAGAACATAATGAAATATATACAAGTGGTACAAATTAGATTTATTTTATGGATATTTCTCCTCCCTCCCTCCCTCCCTCCCTCCCTCCCTCCCTCCCTTCCTTCCTTCCTTCCCTTCCTTCCCTTCCTTCCCTTCCTTCCCTTCCTTCCCTCCCTTTCTCCTCCCTTCCTCATTCCTTCTTTCCTTCCCTCCCTCCTTCCTTTTCTCTCTTTCTGGTACAAATTTGTATTCTCACATGATGTGTGATGGTTAATTTTATGTCAACTTGACTGGAACATAAGATGCCCGGATATCTGGTTAAACATTATGTCTGTATGTGTCAGTGAGGGTGTTTCTGGCAGAGATGAGTATTTGAATTGGTAGAATGAGTAGAGCATATGGCACTCCCCAAGGTATGTGGGCCTCATGTAATTTGTTGAGGGCCTGAATAAAACAGAAAAAGATGAAGAAATATTGAGTTAACTCTGGCCGACTGCTTGAGCAGGACATCTGTTTCCTCCCGGTTCTGGTGTTCCTGGTTCTCAGGCATTCAGACTTGGGCTGGAATCTCTCGCACTGGCTATCTAACTTCCAGGCCTTCAAACTACGCCACTAGTTTTCCTGGGTATCCAGCTTGTAGATAGCAAATCATGGGACTTCTCAGCTTCCTTAATCATGTGACCCAATGCCTTATGGTAATTATAATACAGTAACCTCCCCCTTATCCACAGGGAAATATGTTCTAAGACACTTGGTGAATGCCTGAAATTGTGACTAGTACTGAACCCCATGTACACTATGTTTTTTCCTATACTTACATACCTATGCTCAAGTTTAATTTATAAATTAAGCACAGTAAGAAAGTAACAATAACTAATAATAAAATAAGTAAAAGATAACATACTATAATAAAAGTTACGTTAATATTGTCTCTGTGTCTCTCAATCTTATTGTACTATATTCACCCTTGTGATGTTGTGAGATGACGAAATGCCTGTTTCTGAGATGAAGGGAGGTGAATGGCATAGGCATGACGAGGCAGCATTTGGCTACTATTGAAACTAAGAACTTATGAATTATTTCTAGAATATTCTATTTAATATTTTGAATTGCAGTAGGCTGCAGGTAATGAAAACCAAGGAAAGCAAAACCAAAGGAGAGGGGACTACCGTAATAATAATAATAATGATAATAATAGATTCTGGAAGAGTTTTGAGGTGCATGCAAGCAAAAGTCAATATTTTTGTGAAGAGAGTTTTAAAGCCAACTCTGGTAAGACCTCAGAAACAGAAGAGGAAAGCTGAAGACAGATGTTCATCTTCTCATAGAACATTTAAATAATAATGTAAAGAATGTTGGTAGAAATATGGTATTCATCTGCAAATCAGGAAGTTGGCCTCCCCCAGAAATTGACTTGGCTGGCACGTTGATCTTGGACTTTCCAGCTTCCCGAACTGTGAGAAATGAATTTCTGTTGTTCAAGCCATCCTGTCTATGATATTTTTGTTATAGCAGCCTGAACTGACTACGACACAGTGTAAAATGCATGTTACTAAAAGTCTTGGTCAAAAAGTTAGAAAGCTATTGGTCTGCACTTATGGTTTATTTCAGATGTATAGAGTTGGACATATTATAGACATGGGTTAGAGAAATAGGGTGTACAGATACAGATTATATTTTCTCAGGTTATATTTCTGCAATGAGGGCTAGCCCCCATTTGGGGACAGTGGCTGCTAGATTTAGGTCATGTAATTAAGTGTCTAAACTACACACAGGCATCCATAAGATAAAACATTTATCCTGTAATGTCGTGCCGTCTCTGTAAAAACAAAACTCTTTGTTAAATCAACAAGCAGCACTATTAAGCAATTAAATCATTATAAAAATAATACTCAATTAGAAAATACTTAAATAAATATACCAGTATAATTAGAAACCTTCTCATTAAACTTCAATTATCTTTAGCCTAATCCCAATTTTTTTTTTTCCCACAAATCAGAAGCTTTCGATAGGAATCATTTCATTTCCCCTTTGGGCTTCTCTACCATTTTTGTATTTAGCTTTCTTCTTTTATGCCTTTTTTTCCCCTCGAAAATCTTCGTGGTTTTCTTTTCTGCATGACCTTTTGCTATAATCGGAATAAGAGAAATTTGAATCCCCTGTGATGGCCTTTTTCTAATAATGAGTAATTTTCTTCCATATAACTACTTTTTTCCTCTCAGTCCCCTTTGAAGCCTGAAGCAAGTATAAAAGCTAATTTGAAATTAGCATACAATTGGGTTCCTTATTAGTATCTATAGTCATTTTTGCAGATGTATGTTTGGCCTGGGTCATGGACCCCCGATAGAAAATTGCCTTTTTTTTTCTTTTAAAGGCCCAACCTCATATTTCTTTAGAACATATTAAAACATTGCTTAAAGCATAACATGCTGTTTAAGCAGAGATATGAATTGATATCTTAATAGTTAATACACTAAACAATCTTCCTTTTTATTCTACATGGCTTTCAAGGAAATAGTAAATCACTCTAAACACATACCTTTCAAAATTAATGGTAAAATACTTCATGGTAAATATGTCTTGATCAAGTACAACCTTCTATTGGGGAAGGCATTTCAAAATAGCATTGGTATGTAGAAAATGTCAGTTATTACACCAAGCTTTTTCTTTAGAAGATTCTTCTTGAATTATCTATATACATATTTTAACAGTGACATTTAATTTTAGCCAACTCAGTCACTAGTTCCTATATCAGGAAATTTTACCCTGGGGTTCATTTACCATCTAAAATTTTATGTGCAATGCATGAGTATTTATCTGGGGAAAGTGGCTAGAGTTTTTCATGACTTCATTTTTTAATGAAGTATAATATATAACAATGCATAGACCTTTAAAGGTGATTTCTAAGAGTCATGTTAATTGTATACATTTGTGTAGCGACAACTGAAAACAATACATGAAAGATTTTCATCCCCCAAAGTTCTCTTGGGGCCTTTTCTAATCAATTTACCATCCACCACCCAGTGCAACTGCTTACTGATACTTATCACTATACATTATTTTTGCCTATTCTTGAACCTCCTCTTAATGAAATCATATAGTAACACTCATTGGTGTCTAGTTCATCATATTATTGCTTCAGTCAATAGTTAACTTCTCTTTAATGTTGAGCAGTATTCTCCCATGTGACTATAACACAATTTGACTATCCTTTCATCTATTCATGGACCTTTGGCTTGCTTTAGCATATTATAAATAAAGTTGCTGTGAACACTCTTGTCCATGTCTTTTTGTGGACATTATCTTTTAATTTGGGGGGAGTAAGTAACTAGGAGTAGAATTGCTGGGTCATCAGATAGGTATTTTAACTGTATTAGAAACAGATCTGCAGCTTTAAATGAACTCTTAAAGGGACCTTGCATTTCAAAACTTACAGAAGCCCTGCTTTTAAGGCATCTATACAAATGTTTTTATTTTTAAATTTTTTCTTATTTCTCTTTAAGGCTCCGTTACAGACTCAATTCAGTGCTAGACACTGCCGTATGTCAACAATGCATTAGGCTATCAGTCAAAGTTGAAATTATTTTAAAATAGTTTTTGTAGATATTTGGATAGTAGATTAACCACAATAGCTAAATTCCACTAGAATATACATTTTATGAGGGTAGAGACATTTCTCAGTTCACTACTGTAACCCAAGCATCTAAGATGTTATGTGCATGGATTAGTTCAATAAATATGTGCTAAATGGAAGAATGAAGTATCAGCCATATGTTGGGAAACATTCTAATCACATTTTATATACTGTTTCTCTGAATCCTTACAGCCAATCTTTGAGGTAATTCCTTTTATTATTCCCTTTTAAGTGAAGAAATTGGGCACAGAGAAGTTAGGCAATATACCCATTGTCACATAGCAAATAAGCCAGCATTTGAATACAAGTAGTGTCCTTCCAATGTCACAACTCTTAGCCAGGGAATTCAGAAAAACTACATACTGCTCATGTGTCTCCTGCATTTAAAGTTTTATTTCAAGAAGCCAAATAACCTTTTACTGTTTTTTATTTGTGTCACTTTTGAAGGAAAAGTCCTCAGGAAGAAATTCCTTGGATTGGTTTAGGATGGTGACCATCATTTTCTCTCTTACAATTAACTGGGCTTTTCTGCACATTCTGATTTGTTTCCATAATGAGAGTTAAGGTCCCGCTTCACTTGTGTTATAGATAAAAGCCACGGGAGTCTTATGCATACCACCTCTGGATACTTTTGTTTTACTTATTTTTGTTTTCACTCACATTAGGTTAGGCTGAAAGTTCTAGTGTTTTTTAGAAGTAACTCTGAATCCAAATACATGATTACTGTTGTAAACCCTGCCTTGTGTGGCCCTTCATGGTGTCATACAGCGTAGGACACGGTGATGAGATGGCATTGTTTTGACAATTGTTAGCCATTCCTTATTTGCAAGTTTTTTGTAATGTGCGCTTCTGTCTTAGTCTTGTCATGACCGCTGTGGTCCCTTCTAGCTAGCAGAGAAGTTGAGGACAGGCTAGTGTGTTCTAATGAGGTGGCTTTGTCAACAGAGTTGGCGTTTGCTTAAACTCTGAAACAAATCACCTCTCACTATCTGCAACATTTCCTCAGAGCTGAATTTATGCCTCTTTTTATCTTGATAGGAAAATACAAACAAAAGATTCCAATTAATAGTTATCTCAGCGTAGCCAAACCAAAGACAAATACATCTCAAAATGGCATTTGTTGATGAAATCTCTCCTCCCGGTTATATTTGAAGGAGACTCTCTTTCTAAGACACATGACCTCAAATCTCTCCACTGTATCGTGCAATGCTCAGCAGCCTTCTGTGAGTACGCTGGTGGCAGTTCTTTCTTTCTGGAATGAGCCAGAGGCAAACAAGCTTTTGAGCCTGGAAAACAGTGACCAGAAATTGGTTCATAAACCTGCAACTGATAATCATACATGCTTTTGCCACTAGCATTGCAAATTCTGCATCACAATTTATGTTGTCTTACATCTTTTTGGCAGCACGTCTTAACTATATATAAAATATCTGTAGCAGGAAAAAACTTATCAGTCCTTATCTTTTTAGCTTTGCTAATAAAGATAGTAGAACTGAGATTCTATGAAATTCTGTCCAGTTTCTTTTCCGAAGGGTAAAAAAGCCAAATAGCCTGGAGATAATGAATATGTCTTCCCAAATGGCAATTACGGCAGGTCTTTCTTAAGCAGCAGTCTCAGATAAAAGGTCTATGAATCAAACAAATAACTTCTATTAAAAAAAAAAACTAGCTACTCCTCCTTTTCTATAGAATAGTCCTGAAAATAAAATCAGGGCTGTTCATTTTACTTAATACTGTCTAACACCAAACAAGATTACAATTCCTTGCCTGGCTGTGATCCCCTGTGATTCCAACTAGCTCTGTGAAAGCACAAACCTGTTTTGGCATTTCACGTTTCTGCTGCTTCATCAAGGCCAGCTCCTTCACTGCAGGCTCTTACGACAGCACATACTTCTCTCAACGACCATGTTTTCAGTCCGCGTTTCGGCAGAAGACTCTCATCTTGTGATTTTTCCGATGCCATACCAAATATAGATTTTGCTGACACTTCCCTGATTTTCTAGGATTTAAAACATTTCAAACAAACTTTTGAAGGAAATGATGACAATGTGTTTTTTAAGCTTATGTAACCCATCTCGGTTATTTCAGACTCAAGATGGAATCCTAGCCCTGTATCAAATAGAAAACAAAACAAAACAAAAGCCGGTTAGTTGTTTTAGTCATCAGAGTAGTACTGTTTTCACGTATTCAGCCTTGTTCTCCTGCCGCACAGGTAAACAGGCGAGCAAAAGTGAATACGGAGGTTTTAAATTAAAGGCATCAGATGGTGTTTTTTCTCGAGTTTCTGAATGTATTGTCTAATACACTGAATTTCTGTGCAGTGAAATGGAGAGACTTGATGAGAGGCTGTTGTCAGCTTTAGCCTGGGGATAGAGATGTGACCAAGTATACTTTTCTCAGGTGACTCTCCCCTTAGGGGGAGGACTGTGTGTAAGAACTGCTGAGAGCCAGAGGCAGAGATCTGAGGTGGGAGATTTAAGACCATGGTTGACTACACATGTAAAACAAAAACGATAATTCACCAGGCATTTCTTCCCAACAACGCAAACCTTAAAATATTTAACAACAACAAAAATCAACATTTACATACTGGATAATTTAACTTTTGATGTGTAGATATAGGTTTTATGTCTGGAATTATTTAAATTTGTGGGATATAAGATGATACTTTTAGTAGAGTTGTCTTAAGTGCAAATAAAATTGAGCAAAAGTTCAATAAAAGTACTTATACAGCAATTTAAGGTAATAAGTATTTTTACGTAGTTGTCTTTTCTGTTCTTCCCGTAAGACATTGACATAAATCTAAATTACTATCCCCAATTTATACCTGAGAATCCTGAGATTCATTTACCCAGAATACAGCCGATAGTGGTGGTGTCAGTTTCTCTAGTTAAACCCATGATTCCCTTGGAGAGGTCATATTCTAAACCTCTGTGTCATATCCTCCATTTTCTTTCTTCTTGCCTACAATGTTTCTTGCATTTCAGAAATACTTTCTTCCATCTCTCCTAAAATTAAAGTCTTTAGAACTAGTTCCTAAGAAGTTTTTATTATGTACAGGTGTATATGCTGGTGGTGATTGTGGGTGTGAGACAAAAGTCTCTGTTTTCTGTGTTTATAACATGAGCATTTTGAAGAATGGATACAGCATAAAATGCTACTTCAGCTTTTTATGTAGAGATAATGAATTGGAGCATATATGGTTATCATGGCTATTTATAATCATCCCTTTATACCCTTGAAAAACAATCACAAAACAATAACTTACCACATATTCAACGTTTTCTAATGTACTGAGTCAATGTAAGTTTGCTGAAGTCAACTAGTGTGCAATCTAATTAGAGTGCTACCCTATATCTCAACAGTTAATACGGAAACGCAGAGCACATGATTATACAGCATATGCAGAATATATGATTCTGAATGATATAGGGTGGCACTACAATTAGATTGCACGCTAGTTGATTTCAGGAAATTTACATTCAAATTAAAGCCTTGTGTCTTTACGGCCTGAGCCAGAAGGGAGCCAGGCCCTGCCACAGATCAGTCCACCTGGGCTTGCCAGGCACAGGGGACTAACGCCATAATAGTGCAACTTGAGTGTAGAGATGGTGGATGAGGTTAAAAGTTTGGCACCAGGGATTTTCAGTTGGGCTAAATGAAGCACAGAGAAGTAAACTGGACTTTAACTGTGTCTTGAATCTGTCAGGTTGGTTACAGGGATTCTTTAGATGGGTATGAAGTGACACACATTTCAGTTGTGGAGCACCTAGAGGGCGGGCTCTGAAGACAGTTTGCCTTGCTTGCTTTGCACTGTATCCTGCATCACTCAGTTACTAGTGATGTGAGCTTGGAAAAGTTACTTGCCTTTGGGGCTTCAGTTTCCATTTTAGTAAACATCATAGGATTGCTATGGAGATGAAAGCATGTGGATAAGCCATGTAAAATGCTTGAAACAGTGCTTACAAAAGGGTGAGCACTCAGCAGGGGCTATTTCTGACGATGATGATTGTTGTTATATTTAATTTGGAGAGGCATAAATAACTGGCAAAATTAAGAAAGTAATCAAGAGGGGGTATATGCATGCGGCAAATTGGTTCTGACCGGGTTTTGAATGCTGAGATTATCTGAAAAACAAGAGAGACATCCAGTCTGCCTCATTGAGCCAACATTAAAGAACAAAGGGAACAGATAAATTGGAAATATTAATACATGGACACCGTGGTTGAACCTTGGGGGTGCCATTGAACAGACACAGAGAGCAGTGTGGTAAGTAGGAGGTTGTCTGAATCCAGGGATTTTGGTCTGGTGGGGACTTATGCTGGGTCAAGTTGCCTGAGGAATACCACAGTCTGAGCCTGTGTGAGACCTGACAGCCTCTGGGCCCCAACTCTAGATAGGTCTGAAAATTGGGACAGAGTAAAGTTGGGAGGCCTAGGTATGTGGGTCTGGGAGAAATAAGACTGGGGTAGAAGGCAAGGGTTGAAAATGAGGTGCTTAATTCTTTTCTAAAAACACTAATCACTGTAAGTTCTCACAGAAGGAAGAATAAATAAAGGCTCAGGTGGTTAACTGTAACTATGGTGGGACCAGAGCTGAGTCACAAATGATACATGAGATCTATGGTATGTCTAAGCCTAGGAAAAAAGGAAGGAAAAAGTGGTCAAAACCTCTGAGACTTGGATGAGAATGATGTGTATTTATGAGTTAGTGAACCTCTGGTCTGTTGAGCACAGAATTGAGATGGCAGGACCCATGGGGAGGAGTGAATGGATTATAGTGTATTTTACCAACCTGTCTTAGGAAAGTGGATATGAAGGGGAAGGAAGGAGTCATTAATTAATCTAGACAGAGGAATGACTCTGCATTAGTTTGTTTCTACTGCTATAACAGCATACCATTGACCAGGTAATTTATAAAGAACAGAAATTTATTTCTTACAGCTCTGGAGGCTGGGAAGTCCAAGATCAAGGCACTAGTAAGACTGGTATCTGGTAAGGGCCCAGTCCCCAATGCCAAGATAGTGCTTTGAATACTGCATCATATAAAGTAGAAGAAGGCTGTTTCTCACTTGGCAGAACCAAAGACAGAGGGGGCCCACTTGTGCAGGCCCTTATTGTAGTGGCATTAAGTGAGGGTGGAGCCTTGATGACCTGAAGATCCTCCCATTAGGCTTTATCTTCCAACACTGCTGTAGTGGAAATTAAGTTTCAACATGAGTTTTGGAGGGAACAAAAGCATTAAAATCACAGCAAACACATAACACAAAAAACCAGGAATAACACATACATAAAATAAGTGTTCAACAAAAAATTACTTTGAGATGTAGAAAGAGAATGGAAAAATCATTTTCAGAACACCTGCTATGGGTCAACATGACATGTTTGATGTAATTTAATTTATTATTACAATCTTGAGTTTAGGTGTTAATGGGACTTCTTTCCTGAAAAGGAATCGGAAACTAGGAAAAGGTAAAGTAATTTGTCCAACTCTTACTAGTGACCATTGGTAAGAGGATGAGGTCAGTTTCAGATCCAGGTGTGCCTGATTCCAAAGCAGGCCTTTTCCTGTGCCATGCAGTTGCCCACAGTAGTGTAGAGGAAGAGGGGAGAAGCTAGAATAATCCAGGCAATTAGGAATGCAAGTCCAGGTGAAAGGAGTAGCATGAAGCAGACACAATTTTCTCAATAAAAAGTGGCTTTCTCCCCGCTTTTCTAGTATAGTTTATGTCTCTGTTAATCCCATTCATCATGTACTTTGGAGGTTATTAGACTTGTCTTATCCTTACTCTCCTTACTTCTGCTGTGTTTCTCAAAGTTGCATTCCTGGTATTCTTTGCATAAAGTGACAAGACAAATTATCAAAGAATACTTTTTAAGTAGGATGAATATACCATCTGTGGAAAGCAAGCAAGGAAAACTCTGGGAGCAGATCAATCTGGTTTTATGCTGTAGATTCTTCACTTACCAACTTTGTGATTTTGGCCAAGACACACACACACACACACACACACACACACACACACACACATACACACACACACACACACACATTTGGAATCCCCATTTCCTCGTCAGTAAAAAAGTATGAGAGTAAGACATCATAAAAGAATTGTGGTGAGGAATGCTGTCACATATGTCAGTCAAAGTGCTTGACTCATATGGTAGAATCACACATTTAGCTCTCTTCTCCCTTTCTTTGCACTATTCCTTTGAATTGAACTATTAAACATTTCAGAGAGTATCTCATAGAAGACTATAAGCAGATAAAGAAAAATAAAAAGTTAACTGCATTAAAAAATTCAAATAAAAAAGGAGAATAGTTTGATTGATGATCATTCTACAAATCATGGTTAATGATGCTTTGTCCCAAAAGCTATATGTTATTAGCTTTTAGGAAAAGCTTCAGTTCATAACCTGTACATTCATTAAACCCCAAAAAGGCAAATGGATTGCACTCAAAAGTCAATAGACTGAATAAAATCACTTTTTAAGGAACATTCTCTATTTGTTATTGGCCCGTTTGGACCTCAAAGATAAAGAATACTACTTATATGCTCATTTATACAATGATGAGAACGACAGGCAATATAATGGATGAGAGAATCAAGATGAAAAATTATTTCAATAGACTTAAATAATGGACCAAAACTAACAAGATAAAATTTAGCAGGAATCAAATTTGAGTTCTACATTGAAGTTTATACTATTAAATTCACATTATAGAAGAAAAGAGTTATATGTAGAAAATAATTCATATGAAACCTATAAATCACATCTTGGTATTTTAGTTGACCAACACTAAATGAGCTTACACTATGAAGTGATTGTGAAAAATAATAGAGCATGAGATGGAGAGACTAAAAATGAAACTGAATCTGGTGGAAGATTATAAAAAGAGTTTGGACTATTTTTTCTAGTAGGAGTTGTCCTATTAATATCATCCAGTTGAGTACTTACATGCCAATCAAGTATTTTAATTTTAATGTTTATCAATGCTCCTGCAGTTTTTGAGCTGATAGATGCGCTTTCTCTCTGTCCCTGGGCCCAGATATACTCTCTGTCCACTTGCTGGGTTTTAGCTGAATGTTCCGCTTCAGCTGCCCAGCGATGGCACAGAAGTTTGGGCTGTGAAATGCAAAGATAGTTTTTTGCATGTGTGGGTATCTGGGAGAGTGAGAGGTGCTGTCCAGGTTGCAAGCATGGAAAAAAAAAAACTGCCTATACGAGATTGTCCAAATGTTCCAGTCATCGCTTGACTCGAGATATCTCCCCTGTCACTCAAGTCCTGGGGAATCTGTGGTTCTCTTTGGTGGCTCTTGTGTACTCAGCACTCAGCCTGGAGAGTGCAGCTGTGGTCACTGGCTGTCCCCCTGGTTAGATATGCATTATGGAAGCTCTATGTATGCCATTGTGGTGGTGACAACCATCACTACCTATGTTGGTGCTCAACACGAGATGCCCTTAATAACTAGGTCTGGACCGTACACCAGTAACGTGCTGCCATCTAGAGTTTTGTCGTTTACCAAGGAACATCTCTCTACTGGTTGGGTGTAGCCACCTCTCCCCATTACCCCACTTCATGGCCTGTGGCTTTCAAGGTCAAACACACACAGAAATACATACACAAACAAAACCATTCAACATGACTTCTGACATTTTTCAGCCTTCTGAAGAGAAATATTGGAATTTAATGAAACTTGTTGATTTTTTCCTGTTTTTGGCCCTCTTGAAGGGTGCCACAACTTGTGATGAGGGAGAGAAAGTCTTGGTATTATAGTGTTTTTCTTCTATGCTGCTAAAACTAAATTAGTATTTTTAGAATGCTGGTTGGGAAAAGATAATATTGGTATAGAGGTAATTTACAGTGAAGTTTTTCTGTTGAATTTTATGTGATTGTGTTTGTGGGGAGGAAGTGCAAGTGCAGAGTAGCACCAAGCTCTACGTACAGCAGCAGTGTAACCCAATTCTGTAGATCTTCTTCCAAAATCAAAGTGTCTATCATATTCTTAAAATCATGCACTTTCCTGGTGAAATGGGGCAGTGGTGGTGATGGTGGTGGTGTGTATAATCTGTTTTTGGACAAGTCTCCTGGTAAATTCCTTTGGGAAGATTTGGTTGAGATCACTCTTTTCTGCTTTCTCAGCCAATGGATGTCTGTTGTTTATTAGCAACCCTAAAATATTAGGTTAAATAAACATAGATTACATCAGTGGACATATTTTTTATTAATTTTTTATAACTCACTCATGATAAAGCACAGGAGTATTTTCTTCTAGGGGTTAACGACAAAGGAGCTGCCATCAAGATTATGGCATGGGTTAAAGGTGAAGCTCTCTGTCAAATATTTGGATGAACTGAGGAGAATTCCCAGGTGGAAGTGAAGAAGTGAAGACAAAGTAGACATAATGGCCTACTTTGCCCCCTTTTATCTGCGGTTTTACTTTCAAAGTTTTTAGTTCCCCATAGTCAACTATTGTCTGAAAATAGGTCATTTCAATAAGATAATTTCAGGACAGAAACAAAGACCACAGTTACATAACTTTTATTACAGTATATTGTTATTATTGTTTCTATAGTATAACTAATTATTGTTAATCTTTTACTGTACGTAATTTATGCAGTTAACTTTATTGTAGGTACATAGGAATAGGAAAAATCATAATGTATATACGGTCAGGTACCATGCATGGTTTCAGGCATCCACTAAAGGTCTTGAAACATTTCCCCTGTCTATTAAGAAAGATTACTATACATGAAGACATGATGTGTAGAGTGGATTTGTGTTTAACTTTAAAAGGTCCAACTCAAACGCATAAGTACAATTTTTAGTGAGGTAGCCAAGCAAGTTTGTCATGGCTAAAGCTCTTAAAAATAAATTCAGTTGCTCTTGTAAAGTGATAGATTCCAAAACTCTGAAATGGTAGAAATAGAATTTTATGGCGACCTAACAGAAATTTGATAATAGCAAAGCAACTAGATGTGTCATGGAGATTTCTTTCAACTTAAAGACTCTGTGATAACTTGTGTAACATTTGATGTAGCCCTAGGGGTGTTCTTTATAATATTTTTATTTTTCATTGCTTTTTAGAAGATTTGCTCTTCTTTCAACAATTCCTAGCCTTTCTTTCCAACTCTTAGGAATCCACCTTTAATGACATAAACAATTTAAATGACAGAACTAAAGAACTAATATTCTGCCCCAGAGATACATTTCTCAACTAGGCCTATTTCTTCATTTTGAAAAATGCAGCACTACTTTCAGCAATTACTTTATGACTTGACCTTCTTCCTGGGTGGGAGGATGCAGAATAGGGAAAACAAGGCATGAAAAAATTGTAAATAACACTAAAATTGTTTTTATCTGTTGATTCATGAATATAGGGATACGTAAGTTTGCTATTACAACTTGTTAATTAGAAACACTTACCATTTGTAAATGCTTTATTATTTTAGTCAACTGGATTTACTGTTACATGAAAGATAAAGATGGCCAGGGTAAATAAAGCACAGGAGTCATTCCTAACATTAAGTGCTTGTGAATGGAAGAAGACATTCTGATGATGCACTTCTTATTTTGAATCTGAGTGATATATGATTCTTAACCAAGAACTGATCAATAGGAATCAAGCCTCCTAAATCCATTTCAGCCTTAAACTTGTACTCAGAACTCAGCAAGTGACCGTAACAGAGGACTGTTTAGTTGTTTTCCTTTTTACTAAAACAGAATTTTATTTAGAAGGATGAAAATATATATTCCTTATAATATTATGTTAAAGATAAATAAAATCTAGAGAAGACAGAGTGGAAAATTGAGTCACTTACCTTTGGTAACATGAAAGAGAATATCATATTCATTATGACATATTGATGTTTTACAATACTGACATAGCAGAAATGTTATGCAGCCATTGAAAATCCCCAGAAGTAGGAGGATATCTGACACTTTGTAGACAATCAATAAATTTTGTTGAATGTTGAATAAATAAACCCAACTTTATCACAGTTGAATTTTAAATTCTTTAGGAAATTTTTACCATTCTTGAAAATTTTAGGGTGACATTCTTTTACATGGGATGCAGAAAACAGGCGCAGTTGATTTTTAGACAAAAACATAATGTTAAAGTCATCACAGTAATTGGATTTATTATTGTAATTAGAGAGTTGGGAGACAATCTTCATAGATTAATCTACCATAGTCCATGTAATTTCGGCTGTGTCTTCAGAGTTAAGTTTTATGTAGATAAATGTTATGTAATGTTGCAGTATTTGTACTATTGCATAAAACATGAGAATTTTAGTATTCCTAGTTTTTGCAATATATAAATAAATGAGATGGATATTATATACTGTGGTATGTAATATTCCATATACCATGTTTGTGTGTGTATATATATATATATATATATATATAAATTTAAATAAAAATCTGAATTAAATAGGTGGCATGCCATATCTATGCAAGGTAAGCATTATTTAGAAAAAGTGGATTATTTATAGACTTAAATCAGAAATCCATTAGGTAATAATTTCTGATTGATAGTCCAAACCTAGCTTGGACCTCGGCAATGTTTGTGCTGAATAGATAGTACAATTCTCCAAATGTGCAGTTGGCTAAGTGCCCTGACCAAATTCAGAAAACACATACAACTCAGGGATATAAACATGCAGAATTCTAGAAAACTGAACAGAATTGCAATCAGGTGGCATGGATATATAATTTTGTTTTCATAGATAATTCATGCAGAGAATTAAGTGACCTTAGACGTGGGATTGACTACAACCTGAAATCATTTTTTTCTATGTCAAAGCCTAATTCAAGATGCTTGATGACAGAACATATTCCAGATAAAGAGTTATAAACACAGAAAATTGTATTTTATACACAAACACATCCTCATACACACCTCTATATATTCAAATTGAAGACATTACAATATTCTTATTTTTTTGTAGTTTTATTTACTATTTGAGTGCTCAGAGGTCATTCTGAGAAAATATCTTGATTGTAGTTAATTTTGATTAATGGATTGTAGACTGAAGACAAGCAAATGCTTATCTTTTGGGATGTCCAGTTTGAATCACAAACAAATGTCTTCCTTATCATCATTAATGCAAATCTTTGCTCCTATTCCTTAGGGCTTTACATTTAGAATAGTGTGGAGTAATTTTAATTTTAAAACATCTATGTCATTGCGACAGAAATAATACATGATTTTCTGGGCACATCCAAGAAAGCAGGGAGAAAAAGAGCAAGAGTGAGAAGGAAAACTTAGCAGCAGTTTAATTGTTTTCTCTTGTGTATCAATTCTGGGGTGTGGGGAGAGGGTTGGGGAAAGAGTACAATTACATCAATATTATGGTCTGAAAATTGTGCCACATATCCATTGAGAGAAAAATGCCTTACAAATATTACAAATATTTTTCAAATGATTTAGAGTTGGCTAAATCCAATGCATGTTTTTACCATGAATTTTTCATTTAAAAGGTTTTAAAACATCATAGATTTTAAGAAAGAAAATGTAATCCATATGTTACTGATTCATTCACACTTATCATATTTTGAGTGAGTAAGTTGGTGTCCAAAAACGTTTAGTTTTTTAAATCAGGAAGCCACATTTTTAAAGCACCAAAAAGGACCTTGGACCTGGAAAGTTTCAAATTTCAATTTAAACTCAGAACCCAAGGAATTTGAGTGGGTTCTTAACTTGGCAATATGCCTTCATCCTAGTTAACGTATTGATGGAGTTATATATATTCATGTACATATGAGTTAAAAGTGAAGTTGTTAATTCTGTTTTGGTATCAATGCTAGATCTATTCATTTATACTTCCTCATTTGTTTGCCATGAGGAAGCAATTGGTGACTTGTTTTATTGTTTTAAAAATTTTATATATTGACCTATATCTTTAAATATACAATAAGTGTTATCAAACATGTAACAAAGCTGGTGTATGGAAAAATGCATAATTTTCCCTAAGGGCTATTTGCTAATATGGAACACAGGCCTCTAAAATGTGATGAAAGAAGAACTGTGGAACAATGGGTCATGATGGCTAATTTTATAGGGAACACATGCATACAATATAATGTAAAACACATGCCACAGCAGTTATAGTAAAAGGCTCAGAGAATTAGAAAGGAATTCTGCTTCATAAAAAAAGAAAACAGTTCCCTCTTTATCCTGACAGAATTGCATTTCTCTTCTAGGAAAAAGATCCCATTCACTAAGGCTTTCACAATTGCAGGGCCCACCCATAAGGCTCACATGTATTCCCCCAAATCTCCTCCTCCAGTTTTGGCCTATCCACTGTGCAAAGATGTGATATGAAATTAAAGGCAAAATAAGTCTAATATGCACCTGGCAACTTTCTAATGTAATATTTATTAGCTGCTATGCAAAACTAAATATTGTGTGTCATCTATTACTGGCTCTCTTAAACAGTGGACTGTAGTTTATTAATATAGGAATTTTAAGGGAGAGGAACAAGTCATTTTGTCCATTCTTCTGTTTCTAAGCAGACTTTAGGCTTACAGTAAAGCAAGTCAGATGTTTGAGTGTACTATTTTGAAGAGCTTAGGAATGGCAAGACAATAAACTTCTAAGCAAGTGGCTGCTATAATTTTATCAGAAGTTCTTTATTCATACCTCCAAAAGGAAAAGAAAGCAAAGCAAGTAAACAAACAAACAAACAAAATCCCCTCTCTCTTTGTGATGGTTAATTTTATGTGTGTCAACTTGACTGGGACACAGGGTATCTAGATGTTTGGTTAAACATTTATCGGAGGATGTCTGTGAGGGTGTTTCTTAGTAAATTACCATTTGAATTGGTGGACTGAGTAAAGCAGATTGCCCTCTCTGTGTGGGTGGGCCTCATGGAATCCTTTGGAGGCCTGACCAGAACAAAAGCCTGGGTAAGGGAGAATTTGCCCTCCCTGTCTGTTTTTGAGCTGGGCCATTGGACACCTGCACTCAGATTGGAACTTACACCATCCGCTCTTTTGGTTCTCAGGCCTTTGCGCTCAGGCTGGAAGTACACTGCTGACTTTCCAGGGTCTCCAGCTTATAGATGGCAGATCATGGGATTTATCAGCCTCCATAATTAGGAATTCAACTCCTCATAATAAAAAAATCTCTCTCTTTTTAGATAGAAAGATAGATATCTAGATATCAGATTGATTCTGTTTCTCTGGGGAACTCTGACTAATATATTTTTACTGTGACTTAAGCCTATTTGTCCTTCCCTTATTCAATCCTTTACAAAGATGAAGAACAATTTGCTAGTAACCTTGTTATAAAACTCTTCATATTCTTGAAGATAAATTGTGTATATTGTTTTAAACCACAAGCCTCTAAGATCAAGCCTCTAAACCACAAGCCTCTAAACCAGAAAAAATTGTTAAGATAAGATTTTGACATATATTTAAAATGCGCACTGTGGTTAAGATGATGCAATTTGCTTTTAGTTAAAATTAATCATATTGTGCCAATAAATACCCCTCTAGCTGGGCTGGTTTCCCCAGCATTTGATTCTCATCCATCTGACCTATGTTGTTGGTAGCTCTCTGACCAGCATGTGGCTATGAGCCTCTCCTGCCTCCCATGCTCTCAATATCAATATTGTGTCTTCAAACAGGAAGTGGATTTCACGCTCACTTGCTGCTTTCCAATAACTAGTCTTAAAGTCTCAGGGCTTTAATTATGACCAGACCTTTTTCTTGCAGACATGAAAGACATTGAATTTTACTCTTCTGTTAATCAACTGCATAACATTATGGAACTATTAGTATTGTTTAGGAACTTCTTGTTAGTATAGAAGATTTACAATAAGAAAGTAAAAATTACAAAATTACATATTTGAGATAATTACAGCTAAAGTTTTTAATGTATTTCTTTTCAAGATTTTTCTGTGTACATGGTTTAACTTAAAGTGATTAACATCATTGTAGGCTTCTTCAACATGTCAAAGTATTTGTTTGTTATGAAAATTAAATATTTTAGAAAACATAATTTTTAATGGCAGTGTAATATTTCATTTACTTAAGAATTTCTTTATTGTTAAAAGCTTCAATTCCTTTCTCTTTTTTTATCATTTGTGGAGTTACAGGATTAAATAATATAAAGCTCTTTTGTCCTCCTTAATATCAACAAATTTGTTTTAAAAAATGTCGCATAATTTATACTTCCACACAACGTATATATTCATAGAGGCTGTTTTGTCACATCCTTGCCAGCACTTAGTAAAAATAAATAATATTTTAAATGAAAAATGTTATCTTTCTGTATATTTCTTTAATTGCTACAGAGATAGAATAACTTTTCAAATATTTATTGGTCATTTTTACTTTTCTATAAATTTTGGATTCATGTTTTTAGAAAATTTTTCTGTTCATGCTTTTATGTTTTTACTTATCTATTTGTTGGTTATTTGTGTGCATAAAATCTATATATCTTATATAGTGTAAACATTAAGTATATGTATATATATAAGACATATATATATATATATATATATATATATATACACATACTTATATGTATGTATGAAACCCCCAACTGTCTTTACTGGCATTTGTTTTTTGAGAAATTGAGGGTCCTCATTTATATGCAGTGCAGTTTATCATCTTTTTCTTTTGTGAGTGCTTCCATTGGTTTCATGTTTAAAAAGGCCTTTCTCATCAGTTTTTCATTTTACTGGCAAACTTGTTATAGACTTGACACTGTTGATCACAGGCTGGACACTCCCCAAGATCAAGGACATTAATTTACTTACTTATGTGTTCCCAATACTCATTGGACTGGCAGAATGCCCAGATAAATACTAATATCT
This sequence comes from Cebus imitator, assembly GCF_001604975.1. Lineage (NCBI taxonomy): Eukaryota > Metazoa > Chordata > Mammalia > Primates > Cebidae > Cebus > Cebus imitator. Next base: position 3,644,056 of record NW_016107380.1, on the reverse strand, counting down.
GATTACATTTTTGTAAAAGGCCAAAAGCATTGCCATTGCATTTTCCTCTAGTTCTTGAAGAATGGATGGAATTTCATTATTTAAGAATTAAATGTCTGGATGCAATGGCTCATGCCTGTTCTTCCAGCACTTTGGGAGGCCGAGGTGGGTGGATCACCTGAGGTCAGGAGTTTGAGACCAGCCTGGCCAACATGGCGAAACCCTGTCTCTACTAAAAATACAAAAATTAACTGGGGATAGTGTTGGGCACCTATAATCCCAGCTACTTGGGAGGCTGCGGTGGGAGAATCACTTGAACCTGGGAGGCGGAGTTTGCAGTGAGCAGAGATTGCCACGGCACTCTAGCCTGGGTGACAAGGCAAGACACTGTCAAAAAAAAAAAAAAATTTAAATAGGTTTATTGAAAAGCTATAATAAACAGAAGGAAAGTGCTCTACTAATATTGTGTTGAACGACTAAAAGATAAACTAAATGATAGAAAAATCAGAATAAATATACTTGAGTAAATAGTTTTTATGCTTCTCTGAATTTTAATGTAATTAACTGAAGTGATTTTTAAACTGGGATTATTAATACAAATCTACAATTTGTAGATTTCTATTAGGGTAACGCGTTGGGGGCAGAATTCTGAGATGACCTTCAAGAACCATCCCTCCTTATCTCTTGCCCACTACCTGCCCCTACCTACCCTCTGCCTCCTTGTCCTGTCTAATCTCCCTCTCTTCAGCGTGGAAAAGACTTACGAATATAATAGAAGTCAATCTCATGATTAGGTTACATTATATGGCTATGATGAAATAATTTTTCAGATGGAATCAGGTCCTTAAGCAGTTTAAAACAAGACATGCTTTCTTTGATACCAGACATGCCATCTCCTTCACGCTTTGAAGAAAAAAGCCTATATGAGCTCTACAGTTGCAAAGAAATGTATTCTACCAACACCATGTCAGCTTGGAAGAGGATCCTCAACCTTAGATGGGGCCACAGCCCTGAAAAACACCTAAATTGCCGCCATGGGGGATCGTAATCAGAGGATCCAGATAAGACACACTCAGACTTCTGGCCCTTGGAAACTGAGATAAGCCAGCCACTAAGTTTCATAATTCTTATGCAGAAATAGAAAACAAATACACTTGGAAGTATCTATCATGTGTACTAGAAATTTTGTAAACCTTTTATCCAAGAGTTTGACTTCAAATATAGCCTAAAGATTTATGATTTCTACTTGATCATGAAAATATTGAAATGTTTGAACAAGTGAGACAAATCAACAAACAAAAACAAATAACCACATTAGAATATGAGCAGGCTGGGCACAATGGCTCACGCCTATAATCCCAGCACTTTGGGAAACCGAGGTGGGTGGATCACCTGAAGTCAGGAATTCTAGACCAGCCTGGCCAACATAATGAAACCTGGTCTCTACTAAAAATAAAAAACAATTAGCTGAACGCAGTGGCACACGCCTATAATCTCAGTTACTTGGGAGGCTAAGGCTGGAGATTCACTTGAATCTGGAAGGCAGAGGTTGTAGTGAGCCGAGATCGTGCCACTGTGCCTGGGTAAGAGAACAAGACTCCATCTCAAAACACACACACATACACACACACACACACACACACACACACACACACTCTCACACAGTCTGAGTTAGCCTCTCACACCAGTCACAATAGTTCTTATTAAAAAGTTAAAAAACAATAGATGCTGGTGAGGAGAAATGGGAATGCTTATACACTGTTAGTGGGAATATAAATTACTCCAGTCACTTGGAGAGCAGACCAGAGATTTCTCAAAGAACTTAAAACAGAACTGCCATTCAAACCAGCAATTCCATTACAGGATATATACCCAAGATAAATTAAACCATTCTACCAAGAAGACACATGCACTTGCATGCTCATCGTTGTGCTATTCACAATAGCAAAAACATGGAATCAGCCCAGGTGTCCATCAGTGGTAGACAGGATACAGAAAATGTTGTACATGTGCACCACGGAATACTACACAGCAATAAAAAAGAATAAAATATCATGTCCTTTGCAGCAACATGGATAGAGCTGGCAGCCATTATCCCAAGCAAATTAATGGAGAAACAGAAAACCAAATACCCACATGTTCTCACTTACAAGTTGGAGCTAAACATTGAACACACATAAATATAAATATGCTCAGAAAATTTGAGCACACATGGGTATAAATATGGGAACAATAGATACTGTGAACTATTAGACTGTGGGGAAATTAGGTTAAAAAACCACCTTTTGGGCACTGTGCGCATTACCAGAGTGATGGGCTGTGCACTTCAAACCTCTGCATCTGCACATGTATCTCCTGTATCTAAAATAAAAGTTGAAAATAAAATAATTCAATAGAAGCATGATGGTTAAATGCTGGGCTTTAGGACAGAGATGGTGAACTGATATATTTATGTACTGCCTCTTCTTTCCCAGATTCCACTGCAGGAAATAGATGAAGTTTATCAAAGAAAAACAGTAGTTAGAATGTCACTGGAAAATAATTGCAAAAACTTTTGAAAAATATAAAACAAAGAAAGTATCTTGAGAGACAACCAAGAGGGTCACAGGTGTCAGTGTACTGGGTTCTGAAGAACCCTGGCCTTTCCAGTAGCTATTCTGGATACTAGAAGTCACGGAATTAATGCCTTCAATAGTTGAATAAGAGACATTTCCTATAAAGAATGCTACGTTCAACCAAAATACATAGAAAGACAAAATAAGCAGTTTAGATATCAAATGACCCTTTCTTCCATAGCAACTGGACAATGTGCTATGGAAGGAGTCAAAAAGAAAAAGCAAGTTATAGTCATTAAAAGACAGTGAACTCCAGGAGAGAGGTGAGAAGTAGACTCAAGTAGCAGCTTTCGAGAGACTTAGAGAGAAACTAGTCCAGATGGAAACACAAGAATGGAGGGCTCTAGAAGCAAAGCCTACAGGAGAAAACAAAGGAGTAAGGCTTGTTAGAAAAGATAAAATCATGGATTATTTGGAATGAAGGAAGTGCGTATGTGTACCAAATCATGTAAGTGAAAGATATATGACATTTATTGGTTAGAGGATTGATTATATAAGTTATGGCAAACCCATGACATAGAATACTATGCATCCATGTAAGAAGAATAAAACACATCTATATGTATTGAGATGGTTATTGATTGAAAATACAAGGTAAGAAACAGTACATTTTTTTAAGCATTCATTGCTGGTTTTTAAAAGATGGATACATAGACTTCTATTATTAACTTCCATATGAAAAGACTAACTCTGGAAGGGTATACAGTATAGTAATTTGGTAACTGCTGTGGTTAGGGGAAATGGAGAACTGTGAAAGGAGGGATGGGAGGAAGACTTCCTTCACCTGTAGACTTTTAAAAATCATTTGTTTATCATGTACATGTATTACTTATTCTAAACAACCTGAATTTTTCACCATGCATAAATATGATCTGTTCAAAATAATGCACCCTTGCCCCATCTAGTCCTTTCAATTTCACTGTAGCTCCACTTTTTCTTTGTTTTCCATAGGACTAACATTCTGAATATAAATCCCAAGAGAGCAGAGAGTTTGGACTTCTTTGCTCTTCATCCAACCACCTAGAGTGAAACTTGGCACACAAGGAGTAATCTGTAAATATTTGTTGAATAAGCATTTAACAAATATTTACAGAGAAAAGGAGAGACAACATTGCAATATTGGTATTGTATACACATAGGTAATAATGATTTTGAGAGGAAGAGTTTGGTGTAACAGTGGGTATGAGAAAGACGTCTATAATTTTTCTATTAATTATAAAATTTAAAGAGAAAGAGATGCCGTAACTCTCTAGGGACAGAAATAGAGAAATCTTGCAAGAGTGAAGTGGTAACTGAGCAGAAAGCTTTGCGCTGGCACTAAAAGCAGATATGAGAGACCCCTGTAGCAATGAGCTCCGTGAATGAACTGGCAAAAATAAATGTGAAAAAATTAGTAACCACACAGTGTGTTTCAATATTAAAATGATGCAACAGAAAATGATATCATTCTATAGAATAAGTAAAAAGCATATAACAAAATAGAATTCCTTGTTGTGTTTTTAAATTCAAGTTTTAGAAATATAGTCATGTATAGATAAAAATAGATGTTATATACACAAAGTAGCAACCTTGGTTATATCCAGGCAATAACATACTTTTAATTTTCTTCATATTACAGTGTTTTCAGTATGAGATAAAGATTGTGAAAAATTTCTTTTCCTATGGCATAGGTGGAAATAAGTGTTTAAATTTATTTTAAAAGCAGATTAATTAAAATGCTTGTTTTTGTAACCATCATTTTAGTCGTCTTATAATATTTTAAAAATATATAAATATACAATATATTTTAAGACCTATGTTTTTAATATAACTAGAATCTTTGAGTACCAAGCCATGCATTTACAGTAGTTCAGAACACCAGACAAATGAAAAACAATTGCTGAAAACAACATATTAAGTGTAAGTGACAGTAGAATATTAAAGACATCCGAGTTTTCAACAAGGAGACATCACTGTTACCTAGAGGGATATAGTAACCCTGAGGAATGGGTAATAATCTTCTACTCTTACATCGGAGACGTGGATGATAATGGTAGAATAGTTTTAAATTTTCAGAGTGGTTTTGTGTACATTGTGTCAGATGTGACATAAGCAGGGGGAAATGCTGGAAAGCAAGGGCTGTGGAGACAGAGAGAGAAGTTTTCCAATCCTGGTTCCACCACAGAGTGATGTGCCCGAGAGAAAGCCAGCTTTGAAGTCAGTCAGCCCTACAGGGAGGGTTGCTATGAGAGAGTTCAAGAAGGGATCATGGGGAATCACCTAACCCTGTTTCTGGCATAACACGGCTGCTGAATAGCAGTCAGCTCCCCGCTTCTTCCCATCCTCACAACATCCATGTGGAGGATACACAAAGAATTATCAGCCTCTTTTTATAAGAGGAAAAACTGAGTCCCAAAGATGTTAACTTATTTACAATTATTGACGTTTATAAGCAATGGATTCAGATAATCTGATTTTCAGCTCAGTGACAGTGACTCTCCGCGATGATTAAATCTTTACATGAATACCAAGAGAATCATAATGTGGGGATTTTTTTTAAAGTTAAGGTCAGTTTTTTCATTCTCACAAGGCTTCATACAATATGAGATATTGTTTTCTTTGACGGATTTACCATGATCCAAAGTCTGTTCCTCAATTTTGTAGGTTCATGAACATGATTTTCAGAGCACACAGAAAATATTTATCCTTCTGGAACAAACTCACATTAATTAATTTCACGAAGGAATTTCCTTGAGAAGACTCTTTCTTAAAGATCTCTGTAAACTCAGCTAGGAACCTAGAATGAAACAGTCAGTACACTTCATAAAACCAGAATGCTGATTTATTAATTTAACATAAAAATATAAATGTCAAAAGTCCTAGATACTTGAGCTTCTTGACAGAAAAAAAAAAATCAAACATACAAAACCAAATAGGACTCTGAGCACACCATTCAGGGCAAATAACATTGCCTGGAATTTCTGTCATACATGGCCCTGCACACTTTCTCCTACTTAAGAATGGCTTTGCATATTCACCTTGTCTTGATTTTATGGTTTAACTTTCAAATAGCATCCTTTTTTTTTTTTTTTTTTTTTTTTTTTAATCTCTGGTGTGTTGTGCTGTCTGCCCTCAGTCTGATGCAGTGATTTCAACCTTTTTACCCCAGAAAGCAAACATTGGGTGACATTCGCTCACCAGGATCTTATTTATAAAGCCTCCCATTCTATCTCACTCAGAAAAGAATATCAGAAAGCAGATAAGTGGGAGTGATATTTCAGGATAACCTTGACTTCTCTCTAACTTACAAACAAAAGTAAATCATTTGCTAACTTTGAACTATTAATAGTAACAAATTACTTGCAACAGAGCTCAGGACAGATTGTGAGGCACCCTTGGGTCTTGACCTCCGTGTCCAGTGGAGAAAATAAGTGGTTGTTTGCATCTCTTAAATTTCTCATATTGAAGAGAATAGTAGCACACATAGCACATAAACAATTTGCTATTTGACTTTGTGACAGAGAAAGCACATTTTATATCACAAGGAAGACTTCTGTCCTTAATCTTTCAAAGAAAACAAGAATTGCATCAACTTTTTGCTAGTGGGCCATTTTTTTCTATACCTATAAAGGAAAAGAGAGGTATATATATTATTAATTAAAAAGATCATGAATCTATTTATCTTAAAAATAAAAAGAAGAAAGAAAAGGTAAAAAAAAAAGAAAAGGAAAGAAAATAAATAAGCTCTAAATTCCTAGGTTCCTTAGGCTTTAGGAAGACTAAATATAAACCCATAGCTTACTTTTTTTCCATTAAGTAAAGAACTTCTAATTCTAGCACAGTCTGAGCTATGATGATTTAACTTTGAACAGCACTTTGTGCTTTCTCATCCTCTTCTTGTATTTGTGGGTCAAAAGAGAAGTCAGTAGGGACTTGTATTTCCTGTCTCATCTTTTCCTTCCTCCTTTCTTAAAACTTTGTGGGAAATCAACTTTACAAAACACTGAAGAGAGCCTTGTCCATTAACTTTTGAAATGTCTGCCATAATTCTTATTTATTTCCAAGTAGGCTTTTCTCCCAGGGTGTAGATCAGGATGAATTGTAGCATATATGGGATGTATCACTACTGTATATGAAATATTTTATAATCTTTCTTTTAATTGCGCATTACTGTTTATAATATTCTAATCTATTTATAATCATTTATTTGACTACTGTTTGTTTTCTCTTCATTCCCTACACAATGATCATTCCTTGAGAAGAAATTCAAGTGAGATTTGTTTTCTAAACCTCATCACCCTAGGTATCTGCATCTGTACCTCCTGCAGTTTCCTTTTGCTTTTTGAAATGTAAAATATTTTATTTGAATAAGGAATCTTTTCAGTCAAGAATGCAAACATGAAAACTTTTTTTCATCTCAAACACGCAGGATAAGATTTCTGCCCATGAAGTAGTTGGGATCCTTGGCCTTTTCTTATCCTTCGAGGTTGATTTTCTACTGCAGTGTCTGGGCAGATGTGATTGAGGGGTGCCATTCCCTCATGAATATTTTTAACAGCTAATGGAATAAAATGTGTCTTTCTAGGATTTTCTGGCACTGAAACTAAAGAATAGGAAGGAATGTTTCATTAGGTAAGACCACATGTTTCTCACTGATAGAATAAAAAAGGTAATGATACATAATTGAAAAGGCTGAGGATTTTAATGACATTTTCCTCTTCACTATATTCTTTTTTTTTTTTTTAAATAGGTAAGTGATCCCTGAGATAAATGAATAGAAAATCAAGGAAAAATTAAGAGGAAAAATCATGGAAGGCATGTGATGGACCAGGACGCATTTCCATAAGGCAGGGTGAGAAGACCTACGTCTTCAGAAGCTTAGGAGAAATACGTCTTCAAATGCAAAGTCCACCAAGGTGCTCAGTAGAAAAAAGCAGCACCTATTGCTTAAGAAGCAGAAAAGAAGGTAAGAATACTGAGATTATGAGTTTCTTTTAAGATAGTTGTAGTTTTAGATGACTATTTTCCCCTTCATTTCTAAGATATCAGAAATATATGACCTTAGAGTTCAAAGTAACGAAAGAAATTCTTTAACCAATCAACTCAGCACTTGCCACCAGAGTTTTCCTGATAGAGACCTTACCGTGACTTTAATTTAGCCTAAGGGTGGTCCTAACGAATTTGCACAGATTTGTAGGTAGCATCTATGAAGACAAAACTTTTTTTTTTTTCAGACGGAGTCTCACTCTGTTGCCCAGGCTGGAGTGCAATGGCGCAATCTCGGCTCACCGCAACCTCCACCTCCTGGGTTCAGGCAATTCTCCTGCATCAGCCTCCTGAGTAGCTGGGATTACAGGCACGCGCCACCAGGCCCAGCTGATTTTTTGTATTTTTAGTAGAGATGGGGTTTCACCATGTTGACCAGGATCGTCTCGATCTCTTGACTTCGTGATCCACCCGCCTCGGCCTCCCAAAGTGCTGGGATTACAGGCGTGAGCCACCGCGCCCGGCCGAAGACAAAACTTAAAATCACACTAACCCTAATCCATAACTGGTTTTAACACTATGGCAGGATTACTAGAAAGGTGGGCATCTTGAGGCCAATCAGTTCCTTCCCTGGCTCTCATCCAAGTCAATCTCATGCATTAATCCAAAGGTAACATGTTAATTGCATGCATTAATCCAAGTGTAATGTATCTGACTACCGATCCTTGTTTTTCCAGTTATCTTTATCCTCCCTCTTGACTCCTCCTCTTGACTCCACATGCAACTACTCCTAAACATGTTTGCCCTCTGCCATCTTAAATCTCTGTTCTTTCATAAATAAATGGATCTCCTACCTCCACTCTTCAGATTGGACTCTCTCCTTTTCCATTCTTACAAAACTCTGGCTTTCCCTCAGGCCGCTATTTCTGTTATAGCTGTTTTGAGGGACAATGGCTTCTTCTCCCAAACTTCATGCCTTTGTGCCTCAAGAGGTAGGGTGCTTATGACATGAACAAAGCTGACCAAGTTGTAATACAGTAGGAAGTAGTGGAGGACGTGACACATCAGAAAGCCTATGACTCATGTAAATATGGCAGCTGCCTTGGAGCTAGATAGAGGAGATTTTGTCATTCAAGATTATAAGCAAACTTTTGTCAGATCTTCCAATATTTCTATAGAATCCAGAAATTCAAGTTGTGTTGGTGATATCTCTTTATTTTAAATATTGGCAATTCACTTAAAATGAATGCACACTATGGAATAAATAAAAATTATCTATAGATTAGATGTGCCATGCTGCATGCAATTTTGTAAAGTTTATTCTACTCTTTCTTTAGCAACTCTCAATATATTCTTTTTTTTATCTATAAATCAAACCCTTCTTCTTTTCAGAATGATGAAATCTGGCTTTATTAACCTCAACTTTAATCTTGATACATTGAACAGCCATCTAACTACCTGCAGTTTTTGACTCCATTCATTTCATTCTTTGCATGCCATTTTCTTCCATCTGTGGCTAGGGTTAGAAAACTTCTTTTCTGGAAAAGTCCAGAGAGTAAATATTTTTGATTTTGTAGTCTATAAGATATATCACAAAAATTCCAATGTGCCATAGTAGCATGAAAATGGCCATTGGCAATATAAAAATTAATGAGTGTAGCTATGTTCCAATAAAACTTTATTTATAAAAACAGGTGTTGGGCTGAATTTGCCTGTGGGTTAAATATAGTTTGCTGGCCCTTAACCTGAAGGATGAAGAAGGAGTTTCTTAGCATGGAATATAAAAGCCTACATGGTTTGTCTCCTGTCTACTTTTTCAGTTTTATCTCCCATTTCTTTTCCTGTGAGTTAACCAGACATGGTAATAAATCACAATTATCATTTAGCACTTTCTATAATATGTGCCAGGTACTGTACTAAACTTTTAATCTATACTATATTAAATTGTTTAAATAAGAACAAAAGATAGGAGCTAGACACCTTAATTTTAAAGATTAGCAAATTGAGCCACAGGGAGATTAATTAGTTTGTCCAAGATCGCACAGACAATAAGTAGGAAAGCTAGAATTTGAACTCAGACAGTATAGTTTCAGTTTCATGCTCTTAACCATTATGTTGTCCAGTTTCTCTGACGTCTTCTCCTAATCTTTGTGTTGGAGGAGATCACACCATTCTCTTCTGCACATACTGCATACTGTCTCCTCTCTTTGGTATTCCCCCATCCACATCTCCCTAGAAAAACTAGATCAACTCTTCTTTTGGCAACTCTTCTGTGGCTTCACATCTCCACACTGACAGCATTTTGATGCTCCTTGTTCTGTGTATAATAGTTATTTCTGCAAATACTTATTATAGCACTAAAAAAAGTCAATAGTCATCTACTTTTGGAATTAGTGATCTCTTTAGAGGTCAGTTTATGTTTTATTTATCTTTGCATAGTTGCTGACACAGTAGGCACTCAATAATTGCTTACTGAATGGAACTGAGAGGGTAATTTATCCTAGGGTTTTTACTGTTTCTGATGTGTCAATCAGTTCCTTTTTTGGTGGAGACAGAATTAGAGCCTTGATTTGGTTTATCTCAGAAATTGATCTTGAAACGTAGATTCATGTGTCAGTAAATTAAGAAGAAAACAGTGGTAGGAGAATGGGGAAGTGAGACAATGAAGGAAAAGCACCGATAAAATGTACATTAGCAAGGCACCTACCACTGAGGTCCATTTGAGCTTGATCCCACTTGGGCAAACTCTGAAAGTTAGTTTAGACCAATACCTCAGAGCTATTTCCTCCAAAGGGGTAAGGTTGGTGGAGTTTTTATATACCAATTCTTTGAATTAATAGGTTGAAGGCTATTCCCAGGGGAAGTTAATATTCAAACATATCCAGAATGCTTCATAGGTGGGCAAAAAGTTGGCTAAAGAAAAAGTCCTCAGGCAAAGAAATGCAGGTGCTGGTAGCTGCAAGTCCCCCCAGTGTGCACTGAAAGGGTGAGGGCTAGTGTGTATGGGCAGGGTGCCCACAGCATGTTTCCAACTGTCCTCCAAACTTCTGAAACTAACAAGATGGAGAAATTATTTCTCCCTTTTTCCACTTTTGCTAAAATGAGACTTTTAAATGTACCTACGGAGGTAGACGATTTCATAATTATTACATTTGCTCTTATCATTTTGAGATGCATACAAAGAAGTATCATTCACATCATTTTCAAATCAGGTGACCTCTAGTGTATTCTGGCAAGTATATTCTCTGCTTATTCTCTGGGATTGTTTTCAATCAAAGATTGCCTTCAATCCCAGAACTTTGATTAGAGGAACATTTATCAATTTCCTTGATATTAGGGCTATTGGGTTGCCATTTCTCTAACATCTATTTCTTTTGTATTAGGTGAAACCTTCTGTTGCCCCTCATAATAGACTTTTTATGGTTTATGCACCATCTTAGGTGTTTCAACAGATGCATGAAAGAATAACTTATCACAGTTTTCTTTTAGAGTGTACAGAGTAGTGTCCAGGGTAAATATTTAGAGTGGAACGTGATAAAGGTAAGAACAAAGTCAAAGGGGATGTGGTAGGAAAATGAACTGATTACTTACGAGAAAAGATATAATGAAGGACATCCTAAGATTACCCTAAAATAGAGAGTGTTCTATGTTATCTGAGTGTCCTAAAGTCTCTCATGTTTTTAATATTCAAGTTTTTAATATTTAAATACAAGACTGTTTGAAACAATAATCATTAACTTGTTATGTCCTTCTTAAATACTGGCAGTGGAAAGACCATTAGAAGTTTTTCTTTATTTAGGTCTTGAAATAAGGCAATGGCAACTGTCAGAGAGTTAAAAAAAGAAATTAAAAAGACTCTTAGTAGGTGCAACAGACAAGAATAGAACACTGACTTTGAGAAGAGAGGAAAGAAAGAGAGATGGATGAATAAAGTATGAATCTGAGGTTTTGAGCTTGGAAAACTAAGTGAATGGTGCTACAGCTAAACAAGAGAGAACAGCCAGGCAGGTAGCTGCCATGTGGGAAAATGCTGTGAGTTTAATTTGGATTAGAGCTAAGTTTTCAAGTGCTTGTGACTCCTCCAGGTAGGGTAGTACAGACATGAGACTCGCTCTACTAAATCTTCTTAGGAATTAATTGGTCTAGCAGGGAATTCAGAAATTTGCAATAATGCTAATAGTTGAGAAAATGACAAAAATAAATATTCCCTTTCCATAGTAGTGGTAATGCAGGTTATTATTTAAGGAATTTCTCACATAGCTTGGCAGGATTTTGGAACATGCACCAGAAGATATCCATTATTTTAGACAGCCTCATGCTCCTTCATTCTCATCTTTTGCAAATCTTTTTAGAACAAGAAAATTTAAACTTTAGTAGTAATAATAAAAGTATAAAAATTATTATGTCTACAGATGGCATATACAAACTGAAAACTGTTAAAAATTATCATTTTTTTCCCTATGTATGTCTTCTCATTTATTTTTGCTGGCATGGTAGAGAACATTTTCTTTTTGCACATTGAGATAATTAGGGACATGATTCATTTATTACCTAATATGTGCGAGGCCCTTCACAGACATTATCTCCAATTCTCTGAGCCCTGCTGCTGTTTTGCTGATAAGAAAATGGAAGCTGAGATGAGTTAGTTGATGTGCCTGTGGCCACAGTTGATTTCTTTCCTGCATTCTTCTCAAACATTACAGCCAGAATCATATCTTAGCAATAGGTGATCCCCGTAGTTGGCAGAGGACACAGGCAGAACCCAGACCACTCCTCTTTTCTGCCATAGTACCTGGCCTTGATGCAACGCAATACTTAGCATTTGTATTCTTCATTTCAAATCTTTTATTTTATACTCAGCTTCTAGACTTTCTGACTTTTCCCACTTGCGTTTCAGGTTCTCAATTTTGCTGACAAATAAGTTCAACCAGAAAATGTGAAAGCATTAATAATGAGAGAAAAATAACAAAGTATGTGATTGCCTTTCTCTTGACATTATATCGCTTTCTTTTCTACCTCCTTTTTTTGGAATGAACTTGGGAGAATAAAACTGCACTCCTTCTCTCTGTCTCTCTGTCTCTGTTTCTCTCCTCTCTTTCTCTCTGTCTCTTATTCTCTTTCTCATTAGAAATAACCCCTTATATACACACAGATATATGAGCTATTTTTTCATCAAACTCTTCTCATTTCCCTTTCAGGTTTGAAAGTTGCCCCTGTTCCTTCTTGTATTAGTCCATTCTCACACTGCTATAAAGAACTACCTGAGACTGGGTAATTTATGAAGAAAAAATGTTTAATGAATGCCTGGTTCCACAGGCTGTACAGGAAGCATGGCTAGGAGGCCTTAGGAAACTTACAATCATGGCAGAAAGTGAAGAGAAAATAAGCACTTCTTACCATGGTGTAGCAGGACAGAGAGTGAGAACACTTTCAGGCAACCAGATCTCATGAGAACTCACTATCAAGAGACTAGGAAAGGGGAAGTCAACCCTCATGATCTAATAACCTCCCATCAGGACCCTCCCCCAACATTGAGGAATACAATTCAACATGAGATTTGGGTGGAGATACAGAGCCAAACCATTTCATTCTGTTTTTGGCTTCTCCCAAATCTCATGTCTTCCTCACATTTCACAACACAATTTTGCCTTCCCAGCAGTCCACCAAGTTTTAGCTTATTTCAACATTAACTCAAAAGTCTAAGTCCAAAGTCTCATCTGAGACAAGGCAAGTCCCTTCCACCTATAAGCCTGTAAAATAAAAAATAAGTTGGTTACCTCCAAGATATATGGGAGTACAGGCATTGGGTAAGTGCTCCTATTCCAAAAGGGAGAAATTCACCAAAACTAAGGGGCTAAAGGCTCCCTGCAAGTCCAAACCCCAGCAGGATATTCATTAAATATTAAAGCTCCAAAATAATATTTGACTCCATGTCTCACACCCAGCCCACACTGAGACAAGGCATGAACTCCAAAGCCTTGGTCAGCTCTGCCCCTGTGGCTCTGCAGGATACAGCCCTGGGGCTGCTTTCACGGGCTGTTGAGTTTCCCTGGCTTTTCCAGGAGCATGGTGCAGGCTGTCAGTCTTTCAACCATTCTGGCTTCTGGAGGACAGTGACTCTCTTCTCACAGTTCTACTAGGCAGTCCCCTAGTAGGAACTGTGTGTGTGTGTTCCAACCCCACGTTTTCTCTCCATACTGCCCTAACAGAAATTCTCCATGAGGGCTTCACCCTTGCAGCAAACTTCTGCTTGGACGTCCAGACTTTTCAATACATTTTCTGAAATCTAGGCTCCCAAATCTCAGCTCTTGCCTTCTGCATTACCTGCAGGCCCAACATCACATGGAAGCCACCAGAGGTTGGGGCTTGAACCCTCTGACACAGTGGTCCAGGTGTATCTTTGCCCCCTTTAGCCACGGCTGAAGCTGAAATGGCTAGAATGCAGGGCACTGTGTCCCAAGACTGCACAGAACAGTGGAGCCTTGGGCCTGGCCCATGAAACCATTTTCCCCTCATAGACCTCCAGGCTTGTGATGGGAGGAGTTGCCATGAAGATATCTGAAATGGTCTGGAGGTATTTTCTCCATTGTCTTGGCTATTAATATTCATCTCTTTTATTTTTTACTTATGCAAATTTCTGCAGCCTTGAATTCCTTCCCAGAAAATGGGTTTTTCTTTTTTACCACACGGTGGGGCTGCAAATATTCCAAACTTTTATGTTTTGCTTGCCATTTAAATATACATTTTAGTTTCAGGTCTTTTCTTTGTTTATTCAAATGAGTGCCAGCTTTCAGAAGCAGCCAGGCCACAAATTGAACTTTTTGCTGCTTAGAAATTTATTCCCCCAGATACCCTAAATTATCTCTCTCAAGTTCAAAGTTCCACAGATCTCTGGAGCAGAGGCACAATACCACCAATCTTTTTGCTAAAGTACAGCAAGAGTGACTTTTATTTCAGTTCCCAATAAGTTGCTAATCTCCATCTGAGACCACCTCAGCCAGGGCTTCACTGTCCATATCACTAACAGTATTTTGGTCACAACTATTAAACAAGTCTCTAGGAAGTTCCAAACTTTTCCCCAACTGCCTGACTTTTTCTGTTTACTCCAAATTGTTTCAACGTCTTCCCATTATTCAGTTCCAATGTTCCTTCCACATTTTTAGGTATCTTTAGAGCAATGCTCTACTTCTCTGATACTGATTTTCTATATTAGTCTGTTCTCACACTGCTATAAATAACTACACAAGACTGGGTAATTTATGAAGAAAAGAGGTTTAATTGACTCACAGTTCCACAGGCTGTACAGGATGTGTGGCTGGGAAGCCTCAGGAAACTTACAATCATGGCAGAAGGCAAAGGGAAAGCAAGCATGTCTTACCATGGCAGAGCAGGAGTGAGAGAGTAAAGGGGAAAGTGCTACACACTTTCAAACAACCACATCCAATGAGAACTCATTCACTATTAAAAGAACAGCAGGGGGAAAATCCACTCCATGATTTAAACAACTCTCACCAGGTCCCTCCTCCAACATTGTGAATTCAACATGAGATTTGGATGGGGACACACAACCAAACCATGTCACTCCCATTGATGGACTCAGTGGATACCTAAAAAGTATCCAGTAAAGTTACTCCAGTATGTTTGATGTGCTTTATGTTTTATATTGAGTTTTGACATACATTTATCACATACAATTTTCAAAATGACAACTCTTCATTTACATGAATTCACAATTAAGGGAACCACATTTTTTTTCTTTGGCCATTGACAAAAAGCTGAAGAGCCAGAATTGAGACTCAAGTTTTGATCTGCCTTCAGAGGCTCTGCAGTTTTCATTACATTATCTTATCTTAACAAATTATTCTATCCAGTATTCTCAAAGTACTTTAAAGTACTAGAAGAAAGAAAATGATAACAACAAATTGTTAAACTTCATTGTATTAGAAAATAGAAATATACTAGCATTCAAATATTGCCAATAGGGACAACACTGGACAATCAATAAAAGTATTCATCTGAAGAATCACTAGGGATTATGGGAATTCTGCCAATCTGTTACTAAATCTTAATTTTTGGAATTCAAAATGTTAAGATAGGACCAAAAATGTTAATTATAGTGCATGTATGTATCAATTATATACAATATGCATGTTGTACACTATCATATAGAGTAGGGTGATATTTTGATATTAATCAAGTTGTTTTGGAAATTCCAAACTTTCTTTATTGCCACAGATTGTCTTCATTTTCATTAGTTCAAAGGTATTTCTGTTCCAAGGGAGAAAGGGTCCAGCCAAGATACTATACACTTGGCTTTTGAAGACAGAAAGATTGGGGAAGAGAACATGGTTCCTCAGACCAGGGAAGAAGAGATTTTAGAGGTTAATCAAGGATTAGAGATAGGATGGTTTGTATTTAGATTAGAATGCACCCCCCTCCCGGGCATTTCAGCTCTTGGGATTTGGAGAATTGAGAATAGAGTGAGCCTTCATTTCATTCCTTGAGTGATGCTTGGGAAGACAGAAAGCATTATAGAAAGTTATTTCACACTATTACGGCACAGTAAACAATAGGGTAGAAATTGCAGAGTCATGTCCATCTGGAACTCTGTGTGAAGCAAGATTTTTAATGCACCCCACACAACAGAAGAGCAGGGTTAGTAAATAAAGAATATTGCATAGTGTTTCAGGGTTAAGAGGTCAGGTTTCCTAGAAGCCAAGTCTGAAATAAGAATTTGGGTGCATATGATGTATTGAAGAATGTTCATCAGGAAAAACCTGCAAGAGCATTATAGATTAAAGGATTGCTCTCCAAAGATGGCAGCATGAAGCATGGGACTGAAGCCCTGTGAGAAAAGTGGCATTTCCCATTTCCATTTTCACATTCCCATTTCAGCAAATGGGAATATGAAAGGCAGCTGACAGTTATTTTAGTGGAATAGGGATACATTTCAGCGAATTCCAGTCCAGTATTGCCACAGACTTTATGTCATCCGAATCCTCTCCAAATTGCTGGGATGCTACTCAAGAAAGAAGACTGTAACCTGGAAGAAAGTAAGAGGTTCAAAAGAAGACAATGCTAAATTGACTTGCTTTATTAGAGACAGTCTTATTGAAATAAAATTTACATGCCACAAAATGCCTGTATAAGTGTACAATTCAATGACATTTAGTAAATAATGGAGCTGTGAAATCATGTCCATAATCTAGTTTTAGAACATTTTCTTCATCCCCAAAAGTTATTTTGTACCTCATTGTAGGCAATTCCCATTCTAACCTTCTCCAGGCAATCACTCAGCTGTTTATCTATAGAGTCTCCTTAAAAAAATCATCTAAGTGGAATGATACAGTATGTAGTCTTTTGCATCTGGATATTCTCCATTAGCATAATTTTTCAGTTTCATTCATATTGTAAATGTACTAGTAATTCATTTTTATTACTGAATAGTATTCATTATGTAGATATAACATATTTCATTTACCCACTCACCAGATGATGGACATTTGGATTGTTTCCTGTTTCTGTGTATTAAGAATAGCATTGCTAAGAACATTCATATACAATTACTTGCATGGACATATGTTTTTTCTCTTAAATAGATACCTAGGAGTGGAATTTCTGATTGAGATGGTATGTTTATACTTGACTTTTTCAGAAATCGCTAAACTGTTTTCCAAGTTGTCTATACTATTGTATGTTTTACCAGCAATTTATGAGGCTTCTAGTTTCTCCATATCTTTGTTAACAATAAATATTGACAATAACTTTGATACATTAATTATAGCCTTGCTAGTAGGTATATAGTGATATCTCATAATGGTTTTAATTTACATTCTCAAAACGACTTATGGTGTTGACTATCTTTATGTGTGCCTACTAGCTATCCTTTTAATATGCTGTTGGGTTCAGTTTGCTAACATTTTCTCATGGTATTTTTCTGCATCTATATTCATGAAAGATATTTATCTGCTGCTTTCTTGCAATATCTTTTTCTGGCTTTGGTATCAGATATTTATGGCTTAAAGAATGAATTGTGAAGTGTTCATCTCTCTATATTTTTGAAAAGTGTTTGTGTAGGATTGATAATATTCTCTCTTTAGGTATCTGATGGAATTCATGGTTGAAATCATTTGGGTCTTGGCTTTTCTTTGTGGAAAAACTTTTAATTACCAATTCTATTTCTTACTTGTTATGTTGGGTGCATGTATATTATCTGTTTCTTCTTTAGTCATTTTGGGAATTAATGTCTTTCTATGGCATTGTCCATTTCATCAAAGTTGTTGAATCTGTTGGTTTTTAGTTGTTCATAATATTCCCTTATATTTTAATTTCTGTATAGTCAGTATCAATGTCCCTTCTTTTATTCCCAATTTCGATGATTTGTGGTTTCTCTCTCTCTCGACCGGTCTAGCTAAAGATTTTACAATCTTATGATCTTTAAAAAAAAAACAAAAAAACTTTTTTTTGGTTTTCTCTATTTTATTGTTTTCTGCTCTGATTTTTATTATTCTCTCCCTTCTGCTTATTTTTGTATTTAATTTGTTCTTTTTTTCTGGTTTCTTAGCAAGGAAGTATAAACTATTGAGTTATATTTTTTCTCTTTTCTGTATTTAAAGCTATAGATTTCTCTCTGAGCATTGATTTACCTCCATCTGATTACTTTTGATGTGCTATAGTATGTTGTTTCTGTTTTCATTCAGTTCAAAATACTTTCTAATTTCCCTTGTGATTTCTTTTTTAAGCCATCTGTTATTTAATTTCCAAATATTTGGAGATTTTTAAAATGTAATTTTTGTTGTCGCTTTCTAATTGTATTCCATTTTTACAGTAGCTCATACATTAAATGGTTTTTAATACTTTACAACATGTTAAGATTTGTTTTATGTCCTATATTATTTAGTCTACTCTGGTGAATGTTCTATGTGTACTTAAAAGAAAGACTATTTTGCTGTTTTGGGGAGGAGTGTTTTGTAAATATCAATTAAGTCAAGTTGGTTGATATTATTCAAGTCTTTATCCATAATGACTTTCCATGTTGTTGTTATATCAATTATTGTGAAGGAGATACTGAAGTCTCTAACAGCAATTGCTGAAATGTCTACTTATCTTTTCAGTTTTGTTTTGCTACATGTATTATGGTACTCCATTTAAGGTGCATATACATTTATAATTATTGTACAATAAATCTTCACTTAAAGTTGTCCATATGTTCTTGGAAATTGTAATTTTAAATGAAATTATATACAGCAGGTCCTCCAATTTATGTTGTTTCATTCAACATTGTTTCTTTATAACACTGATGAAAAAAATTGGTTTGTTACCTGTCATTTTTCTCAAAGTTACAGTTTCCAAAACCTGTCAATGATGCTAAGTGAGAACAGACTGTATCTTCCTGATTTATTGACCCTTTTGCTATTATGAAATGTTCCTTTCTTTCTGCAGATTGATTATCCCTTATTTGAAATGCATGGCACCAGAAGTTCTTTCAGATTTCAGATTTTTCAGCTTTGGAATAATTGCATGTACATAATGAGGTATCTTGAGGATGGGACCCAAATCTCAACACAAAATTCATTTAAATTTATTTATGTTTCATATATACCTCATACACATAGCCTGAAGATAGTAATTTCATACGATTTAAAAATAATTGTGTACAAAAGTTTGTGTTAAGTACTTATGTGTAAAATTTTCCACTTTGGCATCATGTTGGCACTCAAAAAATTATAAATTTTAGAGCATTTCAAATTTTATATTTTCAGATTAGGTGTGATCAGTCTGTAGTAATCTTTCTTTTCGCAAGTGTATATTTTTGCCACTCCAGTTATTTAATAAGTAAATATTTAAACTGTAAAGTTTACATAGTATATATTTTACAGTTCCTCTATGTTCAGTCTATCTGTGTCTTCGAATCTGAACTGTTTCTCTTGTAAATGCCACATATGTAGATAATGCTTTTTTGATCAAATCTGATAATCTCTACCTTTTGATTAGTGTGTTTAGACCATTAATATTTAATATATTTACTCACCTGTTTGGCATTTTGTCTATCTCTTATTTGTTTTCTAAATGTCTCTTGTCATTTTCTCTTCCACCTTTTGTGTTGACAAATATTCTTAGAATCCTATTTTAATTTTTCTATTGATTTTTAAAACATATTTCTGAGTTTTTTTTGGTGATTGCCATAGAGATTACAATATGCATTCTAACTTACCATGTTCTACCCAAGTGGCTTAGTTTCAATTAAATACAGCAACTTAACTCCATTACATATAGTACTTTTCCTCTCTATTCACCATCTTTTTTGCAATTATTTTCAGATATATTATATATAAGTATGTTATAAACCCCAAATAGAGTTTTAACTGTTACAACTATTGCTTGATAAAATATATGTCTTTAAAAAAATTATAAGAAGAAAAGAGAAAATATTTTATGCATTTCATATTTCTTCACACTTTTACCATTTTCTGGCCTTCATTTCTCCCTATGGAATGTGGTTACCATTTGGTGTCATTTCTTTTCAGCCAGAGATACTACTATTAGCATCTTGTAAGGCAGGTCTCATAGCATTTATTTCTCTCAGTCTTTGTTTAAATGAGAATGTTATTTTTTTGCCTTCATTTTGAAGTTGCTGGATGCAGTGTTCTTTGTTGACTATAATTTTCTTTCAGTACTTAGAAAATTTTATTTCACCACTTTTTGGCTTCTATTATTTCTGTTGAGAAGTTACCATTTTTTGGTTTGTTTTGGTCAACTGGAAAATTAATATGAGAAAGTATTATTTAAAAATATTATATATACAGTCTTCTTAGCCTTATCCAAAAATATTATCATTAAATAAGTGATATTATGACACTGGAATTAACCATTAATGCATGCTATATAGACACCAAATTATTCAAAGACAATTTTTAAAGCAATTATTTTGTACAATGTGCTTGCATATGATTTTTTTTTAACTTTTATTTTAGGTTTGTGAACACATATGAAGGTTTGTTATGTGTGTAAAGTCGTGTTACGGGGGGTTGTGGTATAAATTATTTCATCATCTAGGTGTTAAGCAAGTACCTAATAGTTATTTTTCCTGCTCTTCTCCCTCCTCCCATCCTCCAGTCTCAATTACAACCTAGTGTCTGTTGTTCTCCTTTTTGCATTCATGAGTTCTCATTATTTAGCTCCCACTTATAAGTGAGAACATGCACTATTTGGTTTTCTCTTCCTATGTTAGTTTGCTATGGATAGTAGCCGCCAGCTCCATCCATTTTCCCATAAAAGACATGATACCATTCTTTGTTGATGGCTGCATAGTATTCCATGGTGTGTCTGTACCACATTTTCTTTATCCAGTTTGTCACTGATGGGCATTTTAGGTTGATTCATGTCTTTCCTATAGTGAATAGGGCTGCAATGAACATTTGTGTGCATGTGACTTTATGGTAGTATGATTTATACTTTTTTGGCTATAATGGAATTGCTGGGTGGAATAGGTAGTTCAGCTTTTAACTCTTTGAAAGATTATCATACTGCTTTCCACAATGGTTGCAGTAATTTACACTCCCATTAACCGTGTATAAGTGTTCCCTTTTCTTTGCAACCTCTCCAGCATCTGTTATATTTTGATTTTTTAATAATGGCCATTCTAACTGATATGAGATGGTATCTTATTCTGGTTGTTTTGATTTGCATTTCTCTAATGATCAGTAATATTAAGCTTTTTTTATATGCTTGTTGGCCACATGCATGTCTTCTTTTGAAAAGTGTCTGTCCGTGTTCTTTGCCCACTTTTTGATGAGTTTGTTTGTTTTTCTCTTGTAAATTTGTTTAAGTTTCTTATAAATGCTGGATATTAGACATTTGTCAGATACATAGTTTGCAAATAATTTCTCCTATTCTGTAGTTGATAGTTTCTTTTGTGGCACAGAAACTCTTAAGTTTAATTAGATCCCACTGGTCCATTTTTGCTTTTGTTGTGATTGCTTTTGGTGTCTTTGTCATGAAATCTTTGCTCATTCCTATGTCCAGGATGATATTACCTAGGTTGCCTTCCAGGATGTTTATACTTTTTGGTTTTAGATTTAAGTCTTTAATTCATCTTGAGTTAGTTTTTGTATATGGTGTAAAGAAGAGTTCCAATTTCAATCTTCTGCATATGGCTAGCCAGTTATCCCAGTACCATTTATTGAATAGGGAGTCTTTTTCCCATTGCTTGTTTTTGTCAACTTTGCTGATGATTAGATGGCTCTAGGTGTGTGGCCTTATTTCTGGGCTCTCTATTCTGTTCCACTTGTCTATGTGCCTGTTTTTGTAACAATGCCGAGCTGTTTTTGTTACTACCGTCCTGTAGTATAGTTTCAAGTCGGGTAACATGATGCCTCCAGCTTTGCTCCTTTTGCTTAAGATTGCCTTGGCTATTTGGGGTCTATCTTCCTTCCACATGAATTTTAAAATAGTTTTTCTAGTTCTGTGAATAATGTTGTTGGTAGGTTGATAGGAATAGCATTGAATGTGTAAATTGATTTGGGCAGTATAGCCATTTTAAGATATTGATTCCTCCTATTTGTGAGCATGGGATGTTTTCTACTCATTTGTGTCTTCTTTGATTTATTTGAGCACTGCTTTATGATTCTCATTGTAGAGATCTTTGACCTTCCTGATTAGCTGTATTGCCAGGTTTTTTATTCTTTTCATGGCAGTTGTGAAAGGGACTGTCTTCCAGCTTTCACTTTTGGCTTGGCTGTTGGTGGTATATAGGAATGCTAGTGATTTTTGTGCATTGATTTTATATCCTGCAACTCTGCTGAAGTTGGTTCCTGACTAAAGCATCTTTTGGGCTGAGACTATGGTATTTTCTAGATCCATGGAATCATGTTGTCTGCAAACAAGGATAGTTTGACTTCTTCTCTTCCTATTTAGACGCCCTTTATTTCTTTGTCTTGCCTGATGAGCAGTTACCTATTACTCATGTATTGACGTATTGTTTTCTATATGTGATAAGTTCCTTTTTTTGTACTGCTTTTAATATTTTATTTTCTTCTCTGGGTTTGAACAGTTTCAATATGATGATGATATGTCTAGGTGTGTATCTCTTTCTGCATTTTAAAATTGGGCATCATTGAGCTTCTTGAATCTATGTATTAACATTTTAAAATAAAATTTGGGAAGTCCCTGTTTATTATTTCTTCAAATGTTTTTACTACACTTTTTCTCTCTCTCCTGTCCTTCTGAGAATCCCACTAAAAATATTTGGTATGCTGAGTGTTGTCCCTTAGGTCTCTGAGGCTCTGTTAAATTTTCTTCAATCTTTTCTTTCTCTGTTCTTCAGGGTGGATAATTTCTAATCATCCATCATCAAGTTTACTAATTTTTTCTTATTTTATGTCAACTTTGGAAATTTCATTGTCTTTTAAAAATAATTTTGATTTTTTCATTGAAATTTATTTCTTCAGAATTATAGTAATTATATCTTCCTCTAAATCTTTAAACAGGGATTCCTTTAATCTTTTGCATATATTTATTATAGGTATTATGACAACTCTGCCAAATCAAACATCTGAGTTCACTCAGAGTTCATTTCTTTCAACTACTTTTTCCCCCCTGCATATGGGTCACATTTTCTTGTTTCTTTGCATGGCTCATTTTTCTTTGTTTGAAATTAGACATTTTGGGTAATATATTAAATAAATTTTTAATTCTGTTTTTCCCCTTAAGAATTTTTATTGCTTTTTGTTTGTTTCGATTTTCTGAATTTAAAAGGGCTTCTAGCATTTACTGATGGATCTTTATATAGGTTGTTGTGTGCATTCAAAATTTAGACATTTTTCTAGTTTATTCTTACTTTTCTTTTCGCTAGGCACTCCCAAATCTTTCTTGCATATACAGCTAGTGCTCGACTTACGACCACAATTGGTTCTGACAGACCGGTCGTAACATGATTTGGTCGTAAATTGAGTAGGCTATATGTACAGCACTGTGAAATGATGTTATAAAATCTTTAAGTCATATTTTATCATAGTTTTCTTTCATTATTGTTATATATTATAATTTTCTTTGTTCATTTTATGCCATTTTTATCATCTCTACACCATTTTGTTTCTTATTTTTACATTCGTCAGGTTTAAGTAAAACACTGCATTACCAATACAACTGGTTTAATATTTGCAAAACATACAAAATTACAAAATACAGGTGCATACAAAAGTACAAAATACAGGTGTAAAAAATACCATAGGAAACATTTTCCCAATTGCAAAACATATCAAAATATATAAACATGTACGAAACATTTTATTGGCTGCTGGTGCTTGGCTGCGGATCGTTGATGTCGTCATCTGAGGCAGCAGTTGGGGTTACCGGAGTT
The DNA here is from genome assembly GCF_001604975.1 of Cebus imitator. NCBI lineage: Eukaryota > Metazoa > Chordata > Mammalia > Primates > Cebidae > Cebus > Cebus imitator. The sequence continues at coordinate 3,620,137 of NW_016107380.1, read as the reverse complement.
GTTTTTTTCATAAACATGGTGAGCTTTGCCTGAATTGTATGTTTCTTTTTTTCTTCATAAATTTCACGATACGGACAAAACACATCGTGCGCCATCCATTCAATCCTTGCAAATCGTTCGATATTTGGGTCTATTGCTTCGAAATGTATAAGAAGTTTATAGGGAGGGGTTTGATGAAAAATATCCAATACACAAAACACAAATTGTTGTACCGAGTCTGGGATAACAGTTGAAATGGCGCATGCGGAGATGGTAGTGCTGCCGGAAGCTGGTCCGCACTGTCGTATGCCCAGCTGGGCAACGTTTGCGCTGCCAGATGCGGAGCAGTCATGGCTAGCGATTGTGGTTGTAAAATCGAATGGTCGGAAGTTGCATAGGTCATAAGTCGATCAATGCCTGTATGTGCATGTACAATCTTTCTTTCAACGAAGGACTATGGAGAGCTTAAGTTTTCTTAGGTCTTTCCTTGTGGTCACACAGACTCAAAATCATCCAAGAATGTGTGGTGAGATTTTTTTTGGGCGGGGGTTTCTTCTTCATTTATGTATCACCTTAGCTAGAGTTGTATGCAGAAATTACCTTGTCTATGTATTGTTCTCTTATTTCCAGGATCTCCTTGTTAAATTACAGGCTAGTCTTTAGTTCTGCCATCTTCCATAAGAGCAATCACAACTCAGAATAGCAAGGCTGTATGCTTTTCCTTGTTCATTTCTACCAATTTTACCATTTTTACTAATAGTCCAGCTAGAAATTGATTTTTTGGCCTCAGTCGAAAAATAAGCCAGCCCCATCTAGCAGTGAAGTTGCTAGTTTTGATAGCCATCCTACCACATGAGCTGTCAGAAGGGAATGGGACTAAGATTCCCATTCTTCTTAGCTGATGGTCTACAGTTTTCCATACATAAATACTTCTTAAATGGTTTTGAACCTTGCCTGATGTCTAGAGATCTTAGATGATTGTTATTAACAATTTTGTTTAGTTTTACAGTTTTGTTTTTGAGACAGGATTTGCTGACTTATTTACCATCATTTAAAGATCTGCCCATCTAACCCGTTTTTAAAGAGTAATAACCTGCAAACGCTCTGACTTAATTTAACTGGAAATTACTAAATTAATATGGTTGATTAGAGATGGCTACAGATTGATTATACTTCACCTATCAAGAGGTGGTATCTGTATCCCTTTTCCCTTGGATTTAGGAGGCTCAATGAAAACTTTGACTTGCATAATACAGCAAATTAACTCTTAGCCAATTTCTGGTCCAGGACTTACAGGATTGATAGCTTTTACTTTCTTTCACTTTTTAAATCGAAAAATGGCTACTATATTGTGAGGTGGAAGCAACTGTGGAGAATCCTTGTGGAAAGGCATGAGATACCTTGTGGTACCTAAGGTACCAAGACATCTGGCTAATAGCCTCAGCTGACCACCACCTTGCCAGCCATGTAAGTAAGCCATGTTGGCAGTGCAGCTTCCAGACCTGGCTGAGCTACCACAATTAATTCAGTCTGTAGCAGAGATGAGACTTTCCTGTCCAAATTGTAAATCTGTGAGCAAAATAAATGATGATTGTTATTTTAAATCACCGAGTGTCTGGGTGGTTTGTTACATAGCCATAAATAACTGGAACATTAATTTTCTGCCTTCTTGAGGAATGGGAGTTGGGGATTAAAGCTAAGAACAGTTATTATAAAATCCATTTATCATGTACCTAGCAAGTAAGATTTTCATAGCCACAAAATTGAATTGCAAAAATATAACTTATAAAAAAAAAGTTGTGTACATAACAGTTGTTATCTTTCGTAGAAGGTGACTATGATATTGAGGAATGAAGAGGTTCATCCAGGGGATTGTGGAGTAAAATGGGAAGGACATAAGGAGAAAGGAAGGAGAGGAAGACAATCAGGTATTCGTCCCAGTTTCGCTTGCCTCGTTTAGCTCAGTGACAGGAATAGTAGCTCTGAACACAAGGGTGAGAATTTTTCTCTGCCATTAGTTTGATACCCTATGAGGAGGGCCCTGGATGGAACATTTCACACTAGCACTGGGGCTTAACTAGCAGAGTTAGGAGGCAAGTGGTAATAAAAGGCATAATAAAGGATAAAAGAGGCTCTAGTTTTCATTTAAATGTCACCTCCTTTTTTTCTGCGTGGCCTGACCACTGAGTCAAGAATCAGTAAGTCTCTTCCTAGTGCACAGCAAGACAATACCAAAGGAGAAGTATGAGTGGCCCACCTAGGCCAAAGACATGATGAAAAATATGGTAAAGTTTCAGCGGGCTGAGAGAGCCCTGGAGACCGTGGTATCCAGAAAGTGCCTCTGGGCTATGACCAAGCTGAGAGGGAGAGACACCGTGAGTGGCTCTTGCTCAAGAGGTCACAGGAAAATTCATATATGGGGCCAGCAACATTTCAAGGGTCTTAAGTACTGAATGGCAAGCACAGGGAAAAGCCAGGTGATTCCAAATCCTCCATACTATGAGGTCCTGTAGGCTGCTTGTCCACGTACCTTGCCCATACCCGTGTAAGACGCTTGCCCATTATAATTATGACTTAAACCATAATGCAGTTGACAAAATTTAATGTATACCTTCCGTTTTAGAAAGGACTCAAAGAGGGAGAGTTCAGAAATAAGAGAATTTGGGTAATTAACCCAGTAGATTGAGCACAACTCAGGTGTTTATTAAATTAAGTTGTCAACCACTTTGGATTTTGGTAACTTTCCCATCACATTATCAAGCAGGAGGAAGTTTACACAGAAGACCAGAACATTTAAAGATGAAAATATAGAACATACATTTTCATTGCATATCCCAGTTATAATAGGAACATATTTAAGGCCCTGCATGTATATGGAAAAATGATCTAACTGAAAATTTAACAGTATTTTATATTCTCCTAGAGGTATTTCATGAAAAATTAAGTATGGCAATTCTTTTCCCAACCACAATTACCACTCCATAAAATCAAGCCTCAATAGATTGAAGACATAGATCACTTATTTTACTTAGGAAAAGATGAATAGGGTTTTGTCATACTGAGAGGCAGTAAAATGTAGTAGCTAAGAGTATAGGCTCTGAGGCTAGAATGCATCAGTTAGAATTCTAGCTCTGTCACTTATTGATCAAATGTCACTTATTGATCAAATGTCACTTATTGATTAAATGTCACTTGGCCTCTCTGTGTCTCAGTATTCCCCATCTGCAAAATGGGTATAATAAAAGTAGGCCTTCATGTTGTGATTATTAAACAAGTTAAAACATTTGAAGTACCACATATAGTAAGCACTAGAATTAAGCTTTGTTGTTACTATTATTTGTTAATTGATTTATTTAAAAACCTGGGCTCATTGAAATTGCAGCTTGACTTTCCCAATTCTGAAAGATGATGGAAAGAGTTGAATAAGAAGAATATGACCAACTTGTGAGAGAGTCCCTGAGACTGAACAGAGAAGAAGGTAGGGAACATGTAAGTGGTAGCCTGTTTATTTCTCCTTGGTGCTGCCAGTTTGATGGCAGGACACTGATGTGGATGGTGCAATGGCCTGGGGTCAAATGCTTTGGGACCTAGGCAAAGGTTCTAGTGTTGAGATGCCTATGGCGAGAGCAGAGACTGTGAGCAGTGGAGCTGCCTGCACAGCCCTAGATTATAATGGCTTAAATTGGAGAGACTGATACAGGAGCCTTCCAAACATGAACTGTTTTCTGTTATCCAGGCTGCAGATCTTAGAGCTAGATATAATTTGATTTTATGAATAAGAATATTTAGTTTTTTTAACCTAATATCCATGAGAAAATTAATAACCATTGCTTATAATAATGACTTAAACCATAATGTAGTTGACAAAATTTAATGATGCTTTTAAGAGACCATTGAACTATGTTCTTTATACTCCTATTTTTAGACAGATCTGTTAAATATTGTTAATCAACGTTTTCTTCAAAATAGTTGATAATATAGGTTAAAACATACTGTGGCCAGGTACAGTGGCTCATGCCTGTAATTCCAGCACTTTGGGAGGTTGAGGCAGGTGGCTAATGAGGTCAGGAGATTGAGACCAGCCTGGCCAATATGGTGAAACCCTGTCTCTACTAAAAATACATAAAAATTATCTGGATGTGGTGGCGCACGCCTGTAGTCCCAGCTACTCGGGAAGCTGAGGCAGGAGAACTGCTTGAACCCAGGAGGCATAGATTGCAGTGAGCCAAGATTGTGCCACTGCACTATAGCCTGGGTGACAGTGTGAGACTCTGTCTCAAAAAAAGAAAACAAAAAAACAAACAACATAAAAAACCATACTGTGACTGAATATTCTCTTAAAATCAGTTCAGAAGGAAAAAGAAAAAGTAAATATTTCCCTCCTTAAGACTGTAAGTGCAGCCCCTGTGCTAAGTCTCCAGAAGTTGTCTGAGTCTGAAACTAAAATGACATCTGTGAAGTTGAATAAAACATCTAACTCAAGAGCTACAGAAAAAATATCATGAGGTAGGAAAAATTCATGTAAATTTGCAAATTCTTAGTGCTAATAGTCTATACTATTGGAAAAGTTTCAATCACATGCACATTATACTGCCCTATGCTTTCATTTCCTGGCTGGGAGTGGATTCTCATCAAACTAAGTCATATGGGGAACACAGTCCCAGGGAATACAAATCTCTATGCTTACAGCAGAAATTTCTTCTTAACGTGAGAAAGAAATATAAGAGAAACAGATTGAGTAAGACATGCTCCCAGAGGACATTGGGAACACTATGATAACAAATTAATACTTACTCTATTAAACTCTGAGAAAATAGTTTATGTCTCTTGAAAGAGGAAAAGCCGCTAGCTTCTGGAATAAAAAAACAGCCATTTTTAAGTTAATGAAAGTATAAACTCAACCAATATATTAGTTATGTTGACAATATACATTTGCAATTACATAATTAGTTGTAAATCCCAATTACACACACACACACACACACACACACACACACATACACACACACACCACACGCAAGTGAAAGTTCTCAGGAACTTGGTAATAGTCATTCACCAGGAACCTAAAGTAAGGATGTTCAGAGTGCTCTTATGAGCCCAGTTTGCACAAAGTAATTGTGATATTACTATTAAAAGAAAAAATAGAATCCATGTAGGAATGAATGAGGCTATTAGAGCATGTCTATCAAAGATCAATATTAACTGACGATCAACAGGATAGAGTTTAGTAGGGAAATGTAACGTCGCAGAACCTCAGACTGGGTTTTACTCTCATGAACATCAAAAACAGTTTTGTTTGCGTTGCATAATTGGACATCTAAGTGCAATGCTCATACAAATGAAAACTTTGAAAAGAGTTGTCTGCATTAAGAAAGAAGTCTTTATATCTACTTTGTATAAATTATCCTCATATAAAGTTATATAAAATTTGGGATAAACTGTCTCATTCTATTTCGTTAAAAAAACTAGATGAGAGATAATTATTAATGAATTAAGTTCAATGAGAAAGGGGTCAAATGGTTTTATATAAAATGGTAAACAGGCAAACTATTGATAATGTCATACTGTATATATAATTCTTTATATGTACACTTATTCTTGGGGGCCATGAAATTAATGTATAGTATCTACAAATTGATATTCAGTTACGCTAATAAATAATTTTTTTTTTTTAGAAATGTGAAAGTAAGTAGAATCCTGTCATTGACGCATTTTTATTTGTTTGGTTCAAAAAAGCCTTTGGCCTATAATCTGGATGCCTCTAACTACATGTTGAAAGGTATAGTTAGTGCCTACAAGAAAATGAATAGCCTGATATAAACCTAAATATTGAAAATTTCAGCAAATATTATAACAATAAACACTACTACAAAGAAACATTCAATACAATATACTGTTTTTTTTGTCTTAAAAGTTGATATGAGAACAATGTTTCGTTACCTTGGTTACAGCAAATTCTGCACAATATGCCATATTTGTCTCTGAAGGAAACTTGTGTATGTATGTTGTTTCAGGAGGGAGTAGCAAAGAGAAATTGATATATTTTTACTGATTTTTTTCTCCTATTATTAAGTTATTTTTATGTAAACCTGCTTTCATCGATTAAATAAAAATATACTTATGCAAACATCACTCTTCTGCATAAAACTATCATTAGGCATACCTCTGCGTACTTCTCAGTTGCCCCCAGACACACAAACTTCTGCCTAAGGAAAGGAAATAAGGAGTTTGACGGTCTGCATAAACTTTGAAAGTGGCAGTATATGATTTTTTTCCCAGCTGTGGAATATGAGAATTACCAAAATTGAGCTAGAGAGTTATTTTCTCCTTATATTTCTTCTTGGCCTTGGAAACTGGGAGAAGTGAGTCATCCTTGTAAGACAATGAGGAAAAGAAGTGATAAAATGTAAAAACAAAAAAACCCTCAGAGTCTAGAATTCTCTTTCTTCTACCACAGCTACTTCCTTAGGAGAAGGAAAACTGACATTCTGGCTGCATTTGTCAAGAGTGGCTCCATATAGAGGAAGTAGCTAATCAATGCAATGAAAGCCTGAATTGCCAACAGTCTTGTTTCCTTATCCAAGCGATACTCTGGGTTCAATTCTCGTCACTACAGAAGGAAGCAGGAAAGTGGTTCCTTTCTTCTGCTGCTTCTCCTATCTCCTCGTCTTGCAAGTAGCCTGGTGCAAAATAAACAGCAGGAATAATTAGTTGTCTTATATAGTAACCAGTCTCCAATTTTTTCTTTATTTGTAGAATTCTAAGTCTTACTTAATTATTATTGCATAATTGGCCACCCTGTAAGAGGACTACATTCTCCAGCCTCCCTTGCAGCGAGATGTGGCTACATAACCAAGTTTTGAACTATGGGATTTGAACAGAAGAGATGAGTATAACTTCTGGGTCACATAGTTAAAGGAAATAATTGTGTCCTCTGTGGCTATTTCCCTCTTTAACCTGATGAGAACAAAGGCATGATGGCAAGATCTGAAACAATGGATTTGGACCAGCAAATGGAAGTCATGCATTAAAGATGGCAGAGCAACAAGTTAGGAGAGTCCGGATTCCTGGTAGTTGTCAGATCTCCTTCCTTGTCTTAGAATACAATGTTCAAACTTTTCATGGGGGGAGAAATAAGCTTCTAACTTACCTAATGCACTGCTATATCGGGTCTCTCTGTTACAGCAGTGGAAATTTGATATTGCCAAACTTATCAACCGCAGAATCAGAGCTTCTCAAACTTTAATGGACACAAGAATCACCTAGGGATCATGTTAAAATGCTGATTCTGATTCAGTAGATGTGATGGATACATTTTATGTATCAGCTTGGCTAAGCTATCGTGCCGTTTTTGTTGGTCAAACATTAGTCTGGATGTTGCTATGAAGGATGGTAGAAGTGATTCATGTATCAGTTGACTTTACGTAAAGGAGTTTGCCATCAGTGATGTGGATGGACCCTTAATGGACCATGATGCACTGCCAATTGAATGCCTAAAAAGCAAAAAGCAAAATTTCCCAGAGAAGAAAGACTGCTTTGTCAATACTGCTACAGAGAAATCCTGCCTGAGTTTCTAGCCTGCTGGCTTTTCCTGTAAATTTCAGGGCTGCCAGCTCCCATGATTGCATGCATCAATTCCTCAAAATAAGTATCTTCACACACACACACACACACACACACACACACACACACAGTATGTATGTCTATATACATGTATATGTACACACATAGACATATATACATATATTTTATTGATTTTGTTTCTTTGGAGAACCCTGATTAATAAGGTAGGTATAAAGCAAGTCCTACGGGGCGTGGTGGCTCACGCCTGTAATCCCAGCACTTTGAGAGGCCGAGGTGGGCGGATCACGAGGTCAAGAGATCAAGACCATCCTGGCCAACATGGTGAAACCCTGTCTCTACAAAAACATACAAAAATAACCTGGGCATGGTGGCGCGTGCCTGTAATCCCAGCTACTAGCGAGGCTTCGGCAGGAAAATTGCTTGAACCCAAGAGGCGGAGATTGCAGTGAGCAGAGTTTGTGCCACTGTACTCCAGCCTGGCACCTGACAACAGAGCAAGGCTCTGTCTCAATAAAATAAAATAGCAAGTCCTGAGAGTTTCAATTTTTAATTAGTTCCCAATGCTGCTGTTCTCAGCACTATGCTTTGCATAGGAAGATTCTAGAAAGCTGGTTTACAGGAAGCATGTGTTTTAGTCTAGACTTCAACAGAAATTTGCTGTGAAACCTCAGGAATGCAATCCAGTATGTGGCTCTCATTTCCTCATCTATGAGATTCTCAAATGTTGGATTATATAATCCCTGTGACCCCCCTGAGGCTCTAATACATGGTAACTCTGTGATCTTGACCCTCTCGCCAAGAGGCCCAGGTGCAAAGGCAACATGGGGATAGAGCTTGTGGCAGGGCAGCCCCCAGAGCTGTATCTAGGTGTGTGGACATCATGCAAGGCTTCCTGGTGCTGTGGCACTGATTTCCTGTGCTGTTACACCTGTTGGACATTTGTAAGTTATAAGGGCAGACATTGAGCTCGTGACGTCTTATATCCAGCCACTTGATGCCTGAGCAAAGAGACTCAATTATAACATGTTAGATCTGGAAGAGAAATTTAAGAGCTTGATTTTCTTTCTTCCCCAGGAAACTCATTTCCCAGCACAAAGGACAGAGCAGATCCAGTGACACGAAACAACCTCTTTGTCTCATTACCTTACATATTATACATATGTGTGTTATATGAGTGTAGAATAATCTTACACATTGGAGAAATATGTCAATGAACCTACTTGTCTACTTCCCAAACCTGGAGTAGGATTTGGAAAATTTTAATGATAGCATCACTATTTTATTTATTCTTTAAGAGCAATAACAAAGAGCCTTAAAATTACAATCTGTCAAAGTTGTGCTTCTATATGAAAGCTTTCATGTGCTGTAAACAAGATTGTGCTGTAGAATACAGATATTCCTTCTGACAGTATGATCCGTACCTATTTGTCAGCTTTACTTTCTAAAATCCTAAATTGAAAAAGGGCTTTGTTGTTATCCTTTGGCACCACAACCAAAATGGAGCTATAACCATTCTTGAATGGTGAGAATCTGTTTTCATCTATAATAGGGAACATTTAGTCTTAAAACCAATACAAATACATTCAAATGTGCAATATAGTCCAGTAATCACATAGACAATCTTTACTTAAGGGTTGTGTTTCCTTCACTCTCCTATTGTCTTAAAGCCCAATCATAATATGGCATGTAAAATGGGTTTACTGCATTGTACAAATGCTAATAGATTGTTTACTGATGGTGCTTTGACTGGGCATTGTACAAATGCTAATAGATTGTTTACTGATGGTGCTTTGACTGTATTATGCCAATACAATAGCAAAGGCTACTCTAGGAACAAATCTGATCTGGGAACATATATCTATTCATTCAAAGTAAGATTGTATATGTATATATTCCACGTATCTGGGATCAATAGATTTCTTAACTTTTACCTGAAATGCTGCAGGAGGTTTGTGTTCATTTCAGTGTGACTACATGTATGTAAGTGTGCTTCTGCTATGTGTGTGTGAATGTGCATATGTGATATGTATGTACACATGTGTTAAGATTGGGAATGGAAAGAAAAGAGTCAATTTCTCTTTCTTGGCACGTAAATTTGAATGTAACCAAGAACTTCAAATTATTTTCTTATTTTCTCAGTGTCAAGCACTTTTACTACCTTCCTCCCTTAAAGAATTACCTTAGGAGGGTCTTCTAATAGATGGTACTGTTTTTTATGCCTAAAGGACATGGTTACTAAAAAAGTAAAAAAAAAAAAAGAAAAAAAAGCTAGAAAGCAGCAAAGGCATGGAAGACATTTGACCAGAAATAGGAACCTATTGCTGCCTTGGGTGGAAGTATTCTTTCTCAACATTTGGGGTTGAGGACAGAAAAAGAAATGAGGATATGAGAAAAAAATAAAGGAAAAAAATCTCTGAGTGGACAAAACTGACACTTTTCTTTATTTAAGCTCATTCATTTCTATTTTAAATTGTCCCGGAAAGAAAAACAGGATGAAAAGCTTAAAAGAGATACAACCTGGTGTCTGTGTATTCTACCCTTCACCTACCGTATTAATATAGACCCACTTGCTCTAAAGGAGGTTGACATAACCTTTTATGAACTATCAATGATATATCAGAAATCCTGACATTCTTCATTCTATGAAATACAAAGAGCACCTTTCATAGTGTGACAGAAAAGCACTGTGGCCGTCTCTTTTGTGGTTGTTTGGATGTTTGGTTTTTAAAATTATTTCCAATAATTTTATAAAGAGTTAGGGGTTGAACGACTGTGAGAGAAGAAATACATCTAGTTTATCTTTGTTGCATTTTTCTGGCCTATTTTCATTTGTCAAGGAACGACAATGTTCAGGAGCTACTGGCAATTGAAATCAGACTTTGAGAACCTTGGCTTAGCTTGAAATAGCTTATGGTAAAAACATCAGGGTTAGTTGTGTTGTTTTAAACTGGTCAGATCATTGCTAACTGATTTGGACAAGGAATTAGCTTCATTTGATGGAAGAATTTGTATTCATCTACTCTTGACTGCCTTATTCCTATCTCTGCATTAGTTTACTCAGAATGTGGGATCAGCTGCATATCTCTGGCCCTCTGTCGAACCCTGACAATATAATGGACCTATTCTGTAGTTAATTCATGGTGTCTGGTATGGCTCCAGCAGTTTAGCAGATGGATCTTTAGTCAGTCTCTTCTCAAACTCTTTATTAAATATTCATAGAGCCAGATTGAAAATAGGCACAGCTTTGCTCCTGGAGGTATGCATACGGACCTCTGGACCAGGGAAGATCAACCTGGTCAGTTCAGGGAGGAGAGACAAAATCTTGTCTTCAGAAAGCTTCCAAAGCACATTGAAAATTTCCTTACCCATAGTAGTGAGATCATGAGTACTCCAGCAGCATTCTATATATTAAACAGAATGTTACCTTGAAAATAGGAAGCTGTTGTTAATGTGGGAAGATAAAGATGCCCACCAGGTTAACTTGTAAATCTGAGTATGTGAAGCCAGGTTTTATCCTGCCATGAGAAAATGTGGAAATGAATAATGGCACCTTTTACTTAAGTAGTATATATATACATATATGAGGAGTTGCCAGGAGAAAGTGTTAACGAGAAGAGTTCATAAAAAATGAGTAGATTTGGGGATTTAGAAACACTTAAAATATCATTCATTGGACATGTAGAGGAAGGTGTTAAAATGAAAATACCAAAGTTGTTCCTGTCTTTGACTAAATTAGGGGGTGGAGGAGGCATGGAAAGGGGTGCTGAGGATATTCCCTTAGGCAGAGAAGAGCCCTGATGCTCTTAGAGGAGGTAACCTCTGCAGGTCAAATGCTGCTTGAAATAAGAGCAAAGGTGATGGTTGTTGGTTTGTAGATCTAGGAAAGACTTTTGCATTCCAAGATGTGCTGTAGTGTTTCTAGAATAAATGCCAAGACCACAACACTACACTGTCTTTATGTGTTACATAATCATCAGGTTAGAGAAGGCTGCAAGCTTTTGGTCCACCTCCTTGTCTTTGGACAGTTTCCTTTGAAATTGTCCCAAAGACTTAGAGACCTATCCAGGGAAATGTCATTCTGCTAGATCATAACCACATAGTTAATTTTAGTGCCACAAGATAAATTACTTGCTCCAGCTTTTAAAGGTATTTATTTCAGTGGTTCCAGGAAAATTTTCAAGATCCTTTTATTTAAAATTTCAAAGGACAGTGCTAATTTGGCAGTATAAGAAACGATGAATATCATTTTCATTTGGCTAACTTCTTGAGTTAATCAAGTTCTAACAATAAATGAACTTATGGCAAATACTCTTTACTATTATAAATACTGGACCTGATGCTTCTCCTTGAGCCAAGAAAGCTAGCAGCAACTCTTTCATGCTAAAAGGAATCTTCTTTTGTTTCTAGTTCTGTTGACTTAGCTGTTTGTCATCAAGAATCTGATATGTCCAGGGCTGTAGAAAGATTATAAAGAAAAATAGATTACTGAACAGCCTTTGCATTTGGAAGAGTTGATCATCTAGTGGTGCAGGGGGCAGAGGAGAAGAATCATACATGAAAAGCCTTAAGAACATTTTCATAGAAAACTGAGTTTGGTATGGCCAAGGGCATATACATAATGAATGAATGATTAGTAAATCAAGGTTTTTCTTAGATGTGTTGTTATTACTAAAGTACTATAACTGTGAGCTGAATTTAGTGACTGGCATAAGGTAGGAACAAATGAGTATTTACCGTTGATGATGTGTAAGGTAGGATCCCTGAAAATATTCTCCTCTTGGGGTACAAGGTTAGCAATCCAGCTCTGGGGCATTGTGGGTCAGAGTAGGTGTTAACTCTGGCTGTTACTGTGGAAATGATTTAAGCAGCTGCAGTGCAAGGTTAAGAGCCTCATTCAAGCATACCTACAGGAAATGTTATACTTTGGGGGAAGGTCTGAGTCAAACATAAGCAATGCAACACTATACCTCAATTGACAGCATACAATTCAGAAGGCCCAGGAACAAGGTTGCTCTAGGGATATTTGCAGGTTTTTGGGGTTGCCTCACTCTAGGGGTGAGAGTGGGGGAGACAGATGCTCCTCTCTCTCTCTGACCCTCAGAGTGGAAATTACAGCAAGACCAGCCGCATCATGTAGCATCAGGGCCACCCTTTCCTTCTGTTGAATAGAAGCTACCTCTGAGGATTCCTAGCCGTATTCGTCAATCAGAAGAAATGATTTTTTTTTTTGATAACCCAACAATAAGGGTGCTATGAAGGATTGATGCTGAGCCTTGTTTGAAGTCTATTCTTCTAGTCTCTCAAAGGAAATCAAATAGCAAATGAAGCTGTATTATATGGCATTTGTGTAATTTCATGTAAATTCTCAGAGGTGGAAGAAATAAAAATAATCACATCTGCCCACACTTGAGATGTGTGAAACGATAATGTAAAGATACAGAGCATCTCTTAAAGTCTTTAGAAAGAAAAGCAATAGAAACTATGGTCATATTTTGGAATTTGCTCTGGGATTACTTTGGATTTTTATTTGTCTTTTTATAAACATAGCCTCATTACGGAGAAAGTTTTTGGACCTGGTTTTGAAACAGAGGTAATATTTGTCTGTTATATAGTAAGAAGACCACTCAACTTTATTGTCCACAAAATCAAAATAATAAAATTTAAAATGTGTTTTCTTTTCTTGAGCTGTTAAAACTCATAACTTTTTTAAAAAAGCACACTTTTCATTATTTGTGTTTCAGAGTTCGCCAACTAAGACAGACTGAGCTGGGCCATTACCGTTCTCATCAGTATAGATTTATATGATGCATGCATTGAAATGAACATCTGGACAGTTAGAGAATGCATTTCAATTGCAGGCCCTTGCAGCATATTTTTTCCCCATATTCAGAGCATTCCTTTGGAAAACAACACAAGTAGGAAAACAACATACAGTGAAAGGGAAATATTTTTAAAAGCAAGAATAATTAGAAATGAAATTATTGAGAATTTTTATGGCACACAATAAAGGCATAAGTGGGATCATAAAGCACCATTTCATGCAGAAATAAAACTCACTGACTCTTTGGGCTTTGTCTTGAATCCAGAGAGCCAATGAACTTGAACTCATATGTGACTTCCAAGGCAACTAGCTGTAACCACAGTTACTACTGTCTCCCAGCCACAAGAGGAGATTTTTCAGCCTGGATAAGTATTTCATAGAGACATTTGAGCCAGGTGCTTTATGTAGTAGGATTGGTGATTCAGTGTGTGGCATTTAACAATGTGAGTCAGAATTAAATGAATGTCTTGGTATTATAGTTGGGGAGTTAATGGAAGGGCCATCTCTTGGATGAGTCATTGAACATAGATCCTGCTCTGAGCCACTTGCTAAAAATTGTGCAATCATTTTCACAAGCAGATAAGATGATAACCTTGATGTTCTGCCCTTTCTAAGTTCAGACGACCAAGCTGCTCATCTCCGTTTCCCCAGAATAGATTTGAGCTTTAAAACCACCTTTCATCTTTATTCATTACTTCTTCCACATGTGTTCTGTGCCCTATTCATTACATGTAAATAATGCAATTATTATATTTTAACTCTTACTGTATTCTATTGAGGTAAACTGCATTTGTTATTTATAGTCTTTCTTTTCTCCAAAAATATTGGAGGCAGCTTATAAAAGACACAGATATGCTAAAACTATTCAAGCAAGGGCAAATGAATGTGATTATGGGCTATGCTAGGTCAAGAGAGAATTTATAGGCTAAAGATAGCTTCTGAAACTGAGCATCAAATTTAGCTTTGAGCTTTCTGAAAATTATTTTCAACATGCATCATTTTGCCTTTTTAATAAATGTCAATGTCTGCATTCTCTTCTGGAATATAAGCTTAGGAGGGAGATGGTACTACCATTCAGTGTGGTTTGTCAGTCAGATGGCAAGTTTTATTGAGGATGAGTCAGAACATAATGAGACCAAGTAAGTAGGGTGAGATTTCAAAGAAAAGGAGAACCGATCACTTGTTCCTGGCTTCAGTGAGGTAACTGGTCAGTCAAATAAAACCAGTCACACATTTGAGATGTCTCTCACCATGGAACATACAAGTTAATGTATGTTCACAGAATCCTACTTGGGGATACAATTGTGGGAAAAAATTACCCTTAATTAACATATAGTCTGATACTTGGGCAGTTGTGGATGCGAGGCAGGAGGCTAGTTTTCAAGGGGAGACTTTCACTCTTACACCTGGCTGCTGCATGACTGCCCTAGGGCAGCAATCACAGAAATACCACGGGGCAGTCACTGTTATGATTAGGATGACTGAGACATGGGCTAGTTGGATGTTAGGACTAGGCTCTATTTAACCTATTCAATCCTGTATAATCTTAGAATTAAAGAAGAAAAAAAAAAAAAGGAAGGAGGGAAGAAGGGAGGGGAGGAAAAGGGAAAAGATCTGTTGGTCAATTTCATGGACCTCTTATTATACCAATGTGAAAATCATTTAACTAAATCTTTTGTGTCATTTAAAATCTTTTCTTAAATATTTTTAGGGAGTGATAATTACATACATTTTTCCTGTGCTTTAGGAAGTAATTTTTGAAAGTAGACTTAAAAAGTCAGATACAGATAAATCATTAGGTTGATTGCTGTCAAGTGGCATAAATATATAGCCATATTAGGCTTTCTATAATTTCCCTCAAGCCAAATGGATTTGATAGGCCCCGCTGAAGGCCTATTTGAGTCTGTGGAGAAGATATACTTACCCAGATTTGCTGCTTTATCTACCTGCCGTGTTTGGGACAGAAGGGGACACAAGTCTTCAGATCTATCTCTAGAAGACAGGCCTGACCCTGATCCACATGTTCCTACAGGGTGGAAGCAGGAGTTTCAGAAGGTATGGCTTCATAGAGGGCATATCCAAAAATAGGGAAAGGGAGTGCCTATACCACATGTGTTCTTACAGACCAATCCCGATTAGTCATGCTTCCAACCAGGGTGAGGGGTGAATAAGGTGAGCATGAGACCCAGTGATATGCCACAGGCAGTGGGGTGTTCTCATCTTTGGCTGCCCAGTAGGATTACCTGGGGAGCTAAATATACCACACATACACACACACACGCACACTCACACATGCAAACAAAGACACATACACACAGGCATGCACACACGCCCCACAGCACACATACACACCACATACATACATGAACAGATACATACATATACCACATACAAATGCACATATACAAAACACAAATGTACTCACACACACACACACACATAAACACACTCTTGCCATGGTTTCATATGTGTAGCTAGGGTGAAAAACAGAACAGGGAAAGGAAGTTCCCTGCAAACAGAGGCCTTTATTAAATTTACAACAATTGGGTTGGTAAAGAGTAGATGTTCAGTTAACATTTGTTGAATGAATTACTGCAGAATGTATTGAGTATTATCCATAGGTGAGGTTTTCCATATTAAACTGCCACAGTATAAGAAAAATGACATTCCTTTCATCTGTGACCTGAGAATTCTTCAGTACAAGATCTCATTTTTGAAAGCATGTGCCTTGTTTGATCTCCTCAGGATTTGAGGCTGACAAGTGATCTCCCATGTTTACATGGAATTACTCTACCTAAAGACTGGGGATCTATGGGAAAGAAAGAAAGAAAGGCAGAAGGTCCAGCAAGAGACGAAGATGCTTTGTGTTGTAAGATGTGACTTTCCATCCCGGAATCATCCAGATCTTCATTGAGGTCTACAATGCCCAGGAGTACTTCTGTGTGAGTAAATTTCTCATGGAAATTAGTAAAATGGCTAAGTTCTGAATCTGGGGTCAAAAGACTAACATAGCCTTACTTCATAAAGGCAGCTGTGGCTGAAATTAGGTTGTGTAAGGATCCTGAATGCAACAGTCAGAACCCCTATTGATATGTAACCACAGAATCTATTAGCTCTTCTAAAAGCAAATTTTTCAACAGAGACTGTTGATAATGTAACTGATGGATAATGTAACTATCTACCCTACTCAAAACTAGGCCAATTCCTCAGGGGCCTGGTAAGTATGGCATTGCATCAGCAATGTAATAATAAGGCAATAAAGTTATCAGAACTTCCCTTCCAAAATATGGCATTTTAATTCCTGAAGCATGAATAGAAATTAAATAATACTCAAACTTTTTATCAATTTTTATAAGTTATAATGGATATTCCAATTATTTTGTGTAAATTACATTACCAATTCTAAAAGTTGCATAAATTTTTAAATTTCTGGAAGGAAGAGTGTTATAATTTGACTTGCAAATATTTTTAGCAAACAAAACAAGCTTTAGAAGTTGACGAAAATGGGTATAGGATGTATACAAATATAAAGTGTTAGCATACTGGGATAGCTAAATCTTCTGTGAAGCTGAGAGATTTGTGCATGCAAGAAAATACCAATTTAGCTGCTATTGTTTGCAAACTTTAAAAATGTGTCTCTTTCCTTCTATCTGTGCTCCCACCAGCTTAGAAAGCCTTCATTTTATCCCTCCTTCATTATTACAAACAAATTCTCTCTGGTCCTCAAACTCAACTATCTCAGTCTTTTAAAATGCTCTTTTATTTAAAAAATGAGGAAACGTTCAAAGTGGATTCTAGTGGCTTATTGTAGCTTTTCCTAAGCATAAATCATTCAGATACTGTGTTCTCTGAGTTTTTATATGGTTCTGAATGTCCTTTTTATTATCTTTGAACTTCAGACTTGGTCAGATAAACAATTCATGTGACACATTTTCTCTTTCTCCAGAACTTTGTAGGCTTTACCTTCAAATATTGCTGTGAAGAGGTTTCAGGGGATCCTGATTTTGTCTTCTGGTATGTGACATAGGTCTTCTGGAGGTAGCTTGAAAAAGTCTTTACCTTTGCAGTTCAATAGTAGGCCAAGATATGTTTTGGCTTTCAGTGTTATATAATTATTTTGCCTGGATTAATGTGTTCTTTTTATTTTTACTTATTTTCCCCATTACTCAGGACAATTTTCTTGTTTTATATTCTTTAATATGTTTTTGGTTTTATGGTTGGCTTTGTTTTTACAGGAATTCAGTTATTTTAAGTGGGCTTATCTGTCCTGAACGTGGTGACATTGTCTTCATTTCCCTCCCTCCCTCCCTCCCTCCCTTCTTTCCTTCCTTCCCTGTATTCTGTTAGAGGTGAACTGCTACACATTTTATTTAGAATCCCTCCAAAATATTTGAGGCAGCTTATAAAAGACAGATATTACAAAACTATTTGAGCAAGGGCAAATGAATGTGATTATGAGCTTTGAGTGTTTTGTATTTATTTATTTATTTATTCTCTCCTTTTGTATGTTTTTCTTCATTCTCTATGTTTGTTGTCATTATAGAAAACAATTTAGAGCAGCAATTTCATTTTTAGCTTTTTCTATTGTATTTTTTCTTGCTTAAAATTTATTGCTGTGTTTCATAATATTCTTGCTTTGGACATCAATTTTACTTAATGCTTGATGCTCTTATTAAAATATATTTCCATTTCCTTTTTTTAAATTAAAATGATCTTCTTCTTATCTATTTTTACAGCATAACGCAATGAATATATTTATGGAGCTGTTTTTTCCTTCCTGTGCTATGCTTTCTTTCATACATGTTTTTTCTTGACTTTTGCATATTTTATGCTATATTTTACTTACCAGTTATTTATTGATTCTTTCCCTCTCTCCTTTCAACTGTTGACACTCAGATTCTTTTTGCATTGCTTATACTTAATGTAAATTATTTGGTGCAGATAATCTGATTTGCTAATTTTGCTGATAAAATGAAAAATAAGTCTTTTATTTATTTTCTACATGATTGCTATCTAGTTTTGTTACTTCATCTTTGAGCTACAGGTTGAGAGTATGGGAAATGAAAAGGAGATAAGCTAAGGCTGCGCTGAACATCTGAAATCACGATTTTCTCTAAACATTAGGGTTTGCATCTTGTTCTCATTCAGTTTATCCTCAATTCATGGTGAACCCCTGCGAACTTAACTATCCCCATTTCTTCTTAATTTCCTCCTTTCCACCTCCCTCCCAGGAACTATTTTCACTTAGAAAAAAAAAATAAAAGAGTAAAATTTCAATTTGGTTCTTCAAAGTTCGGCTGTCAGTGAAAATCATTTGTATATTATCAACTCAGCATCATTACTTTTAGAATGCTGGTGAAAGTTTAGAAGCCAGCTATTTTGCCCACACTGCTCTGTTCTATTCTAGAATCTTTTTGGTTTCTTCGCTCATTAATAAGGTTTTATACTTTCAGTTGGGCACCACTCAAAAGGAGTGCAACACCGAAAAAGTCGTTGCTGCTGATCATGATTTATTTTATTCTGAAATTTTGTTTGTTCATTTGTGAAGGCATAATGGAAAATGGAAATGATGTGATGTGGCTTTGTTCTTCCATTTGCTATCTTTAGTCAAACTTTCAGCAATCAGGTTTTACTTTATTATTTACACACCTCTAAATATGTATTTATTTTTAACATTTTACTTATGAGCACTTAGACAAGTCCTATAGTTTATTACCTGTTGAATAATGTAATTTTTCTTTCTTATCTCATATTACAGTGTTGAATGTAAGCTACATTTTTATATTCAGGGACTAGTGTGTGTGTGTTCGGTCTGTCTATATATATATATTTTTTGTTTTGCTGAATTTGATCAGGGACCCTCCTAGTTCTGTTTTAAAAGTCTTACACCCTTTCATTTGCTGATTTGATATCATACTCCATACTCTTATGTTGTAAAGATTTTTCCATTATCAGTGAAGTAATAGAAATTAAAATGTTGTATAGAGACAAGAGATGAGCAAAAATTGTGTTTAATTAAGCAAAAATTATAACCTAGACTGCACATTGAAAGGCGGAGAGCAGGGGAGAATATTATGTGAAGCTCTAATAGATAAGAGGTATGCTAAGGGTTGATTTAAGAAGGAAAAACAAAGTTAAAGTCAGAATGTTTATTTTGAATTGGAGAAAACTGGTGAAATCAATTCTTTTTTGTTATGTGACTCATACAAAGCATTAGGTTGCCTTGATTTCAGTTTCTTACGTTGTGGTCCTGGTTTGGTTTATACAAACTCATTGTCAGCATTAGCTCTCGGTAATAAGCATAACCATTACAGGTGGCCATAGCTGGGATCTGAGCTTTTCTATAATATCTTTAGTTCTGCACAGCAAGGACCATGCTCACAAGGGAAAGGGCAGAGGACGGGTGGAGAGGACGTCTATAGGTAGCAAACATACTTTGAGTTTGGAGAATAATTATTATGGAATTGTGGCATGTAAGTTACTTGTGCTTCTTCCTTTGTTTTTGTGATGCTTCAGATGGTCGAACACAAGTTTTTCCTGTTGCATAGCTGGTTATATTTTCCACTGAGCCTCGTAGCTTTTGTTTTTGAGAAAAAGCACTAGGAAATATGCAAAATCTCCTTGAGTGAATAATCTGAATTGTAGAAAGGATCCACTGACTTCTTTCTCAGCAGTGATTTTCCATCTGAGTGGCTCCTGGGTAGTTAGTGCATAAAGCTATGTTGGTGCTGGCTGGGTACAAATTGCCTTCATCTGAAGATGCCTGCTTTGTACCATTGCCTGCCTACAGCATAACAGAGCCCCTCCAGTAAAGAAGTCTCTTTAACCAAATATCAAACAAATTAACCTTTTAGTGTGCTCCTAGGAGCCTCTCAAGAGAAGGAACACTTCAGTGACATCACTGATGGCAAAGGTTAGCCTAAAAGTAAAATGAAATCATCTGGCCAGGCAGGCCCCACGGGAGAATCAAGCCTCGTAATTAGATTGAAGGCTCCTAGGAAACGAAGCCCTGTTGCAGGAAGAGCATTTGCAGAAGCTAATTTGGGTAAGCTTTTGCATCAGTGTCGGTGCAACGCATCACTTACAGCCTTGAAAACAGCTGTAATGGTGTATGATGATTGAGTCATTTCCTAATTTTGGCAACCCAGGCTGAGCATGAATTACATGACGAATGTGCGCTTGAGTTTGTCCTGAGATTTCGAACTCCGGGAAGATTCCCATACACAGACTGGCTAATATGACGACTGTTTCCTGGGTGGTGCAGGACTGGAAGAGCTCTGTACAAGCAGAGCCTGAGAGTTTGCCTTGTTGGCTCTGCCCATTTACCTTCATTCTAACTTCCGTTCTTATCTTGTCATCTGGTGGGTATCTCCCTGCCTTTACCCTACTTTTTTTTTTTCCAAAGTGTGGAATCTGTAACTGAACCCAGTAATTGTTCTAAATTATTTCTGTGGTGAATTAACAAAAAAGAAACTAGTTATTAGGTGAATAAGGTGAGGTCGCCATCCTCCTTGCTGCAGTGACTCAAACCAGATACAAACCGAGGTTGGAGGAGTAAAAAGGTGAGCAGAGAAGTAATCTTATCTTGTCTCACATGTGTCTAACTTTATCCCTAGATAATCACCATAACTTTGATATACATAGTGGAGTTCTCTTCTGGCACTTTCAAGGATACACCAACCTGAATACTTTATCTTCCAAGATTTCTTTAGGTTTTACGTGGTTGTCAGTTTTTGACAAGAGTATCAAGGCAGGTCAGCTCCCAGGACCCACTTTCTGTTTGACAAAGGCATGGTCTGAGCCTCCCATTCCTCATGTGTAAATGAGAATAGTGGAAGAGCGAGTAAGAGTATGAAACATGGTATGAACTCATGCATGAAACTTTATGTTGTAAATCTTCGTTTTAAGTGGCAAAAATTTTTCCATTATCAGTGAAGTGATAGAAACTAAAATGCTGTGTAGAGACAAGAGATGAGGTTTTATCTAATAAAGCACAAATGATCTAGACAATGCGCTAAAAGGCAGAGGGTGGGGGAGAGTATTATGGGAAGACCTAATAGATAAGAGAAACGCTAATGGTTGATTTAAGGAGGAAAAATAAAGTTAAGGTCAGAATGTTTATTTTGAATGATATTAGTAAATGAAGAAATTGGTGGAATCAGGCCAGGCGCAGTGGCTCATGCCAGTAATCCCAGTGTTTTGGGAGGTCAAGGTGGGTGGATTATGAGGTCAGGAGTTCGAGATCAGCCTGGCCAACATGGCCAACACCCTGTCTCTACTAAAAATACAAAAATTAGCTGGGTGTGGTGGAGGGGGTGCCTGTAATCCCAGGTACTTGGGAGGCTAAGGCAGGAGAATCACTCGAACCCAAGAGGTGGAGGTTGCAATGAGCTGAGATCGCACCATTGCACTCCACCCTGGGCAACTGGGTAAGAATCCATCTCAGAAAAAATAAAGAAAGAAAGAAAAGAAAAAGAAAGAAAGAAAGAAATTGGTGGAATGAGGTGGAAGCACATACTTAGCCTTCATAAGCATTAGCTAGCATTAGCTAAAACATAAGGGGGAAGGTATGTGAGAGTTGTTTTTATTTTAGTAGTCATAACTAAAACAACAGCTAAGATTTTTGAGCACTTACTGTATGTCAAGCACTACACAGAGCACATGATGTGGTGACGACATTAAAAATTCACCCCAACCTACTCTATGCTCATTGCGCAGAATAGGAAACGGAAGCATCTGAGTAACATCATGAAGATACTAACACAATAAATAGTTGTTCGTCAAAGAATCACAGAAAGAAGCACTCGGAGCTGGCTCATCTCAGGGAAATGTGTGTAGCAATAATGAGTCATCCATTTTCAATGCATCACTATAGCTCTCTCAAACCAAAACCCTCCTCTTGAGCTCACATTAAATCTGTTTATTTCTCATATCTGGATTGCTTTTACATTCTGCACCAGCTAATCTCTGGTCCTATTTCAAATCAGAATCTGGATATTATTTACCATCTGCCTCTAAGGGATGCACTTGCCAAGTCCCGTAATTTGCTATAATTGGCAGGTTTTCAGTGTACATAATTTATATCAAAAAAAAGCTACCCTGAAAAAGAAGATTAATTAACCGTTTCTTCTGGGTCCCTAAAAGTGCAGTGGTTTCCAGGAGGATGACTTTAAGGCCTTAAGGTCTTCTGTGTGTATATGCTGTCACAGCTGAGCACATTAAAAATGTATGTTGGGTTGCTCCCTGGTGCCTCTGAGCTGGTCAGAAAGATGTCATTGGCACCTGGGTAACATCACAAATACTCACTGAATTAAACAGCTCACATTTGCATTTGAGTCTTTTGTTCCAAGCTTTGCAGACACTGGAAACTACTAGGCTGCAGTATAATTTATGGATACCTCTGTGTTGGCAATTCTGTCACTGATATGATAGGAAACACTAGAAAAAAATACACCCAGATGTACAGAATTCTAAATAGAGTAAGTGAGAGACCACAACCTGATTCAGACAAGCAGCACATGTGGCTAGGAAATAGACCATTTACAGTTTTGTTTTGTTTTTCCCTTTTGAAACTTCTTCAGTCATCCGCTAGGCTAATGGTCCAATATGGAACATGCCCTAGACTTTGTGAAGGCATTCTGGTCCTTCACAGCTTCTGGATATTTCTTCCTTGTGAGTTTGTTTCTTAATCCGTGCCTATTGGCAGATTGATTCTTCATTCTAAAAATGGAAGCTTCTGTGTTTTCTATCTTTTTCTAGAGTGTTTTTTTTTTTTTTTTTGAATTACCAGCCTTCAGGGGAATTATAAGGCATAGTACAGGAATGAATGTGAAATTGCCACATATTTTCTCTCTTTTCCTGGAATTCCTGTCTTCCCATTCTTGGCCAGTTTTTTCCACTTACCTTCCAAGTCTTAGCTCAAAAGCTGCCATGCTTACCTTGTCCCATCTTGACCTCAAGGTGTCCTCCTCTGTGCTTCAGAAACTATATCTGAAGCTTAAGAAATAAGTAAAAAATGTGGACAAGCTCTTTTCGTTGTTTTTTTGAAAGGAGGCCCTCTACAGATTAACTAATATACTTAGGTTACGTCACTGTTTACTATTAATTACAAATTCCAGACTTTGTAGTGCTCGTTGTTAATGTGTAGCTTTTTACGTCGTAGAGCTGCAAATAATTTCTGCCAGGTGGAGCAGATAACTCCGAAGGTTTATGGTCCCGTTGGACATGAGTCACTTTTTAAATCTACCCATCAATCTCATTCTAAGATGGTCTCTGTCCAGCTTATAAAACACCTTTTGACCTGGTCACAACATCTTCTTAATTAATGAGTTAAATAAAACATTCATATGATGTGATAGTGGGAGTTACAGGTTTGAACTGCAGTAGGGCATAGCACTCTCCGCATGCTCCCAGATTGAGTTGTCTCCATTCGCCACTAAATAAAAGCCCCGTGAAGGCAGGGACCTTGCCTTGCATGACTTTGGACACTCAGTACATAGTGCCATGTTTGATGCCTGAGTCATTCAATAAGAATGTGTACTATGAATAAATGATTATGTAATTTAATTCTAACTCAGTTTGTTTCTGCATCATTGTTCCAGGTCAGTGCAAGGACTCTCTATTGCTCAAAGAACAGCTTCTATTTTAGGAGAACTTAGATGAGGAGTCGGAAATGTTATGAAAGTCTTTTCTATGACTTGATGACTGCATGTAGTGGCCTTAGCCATAATCCTTCTTTATTAGTCTTTTGCTTCGCAGTGTCTTTGGATTAAGAATAGACAAAATTATTCAATATTCAATATCCACCTAAGCCAGGACACTTTGCAAGGGCAAATAGAAGTTTGAAAGACAGTTTTACTTTTCCTTTTTTTTTCCCCCCCAATTTTGTGACTAGTTGTTGTGGCTAGCTGAAAGCCTAAGGAAAATCTCTCTTTTATTAAGGATACTTTGACCCTTTCAGAGAAAAACAAATTCTAAATAAAGCAGTTCCATGTCTAAACTGATCTTATCAGCCGCTACTGTATGACATTAGACTGTAAGGGTATTTACCTAAATACATAAATAAACATGCAATTCACTATTATTCGTGCTGAATTATAAATCTGGAGGATCAAACCAGAATCAAAAGGCATATACAAATTATATATAAGATTATATATATATGTGTGTATACATGTATATCTTTATATATATAACCTCAAACATCTAAAGGCAATTTCTGTGCATCGCCTCCTTGTCCTTTTCTTTTTCTTATATACACTACTATAATAATAGATTTCCCATTAAAGTACTACTTTAAAAGTCTGCTTTTCACTTTGTCTATATTTGAAAATGTACTCAAAGAGTTCTGAAGAAGAATAATGTGTAGGATGGTTTTCAGAAACTCATTTAGAAATCATATTATCTAATAGAGAATTAAATATACTTCCAGTGGGTATCCATCAAAAATTAAGATAACTTCTCATATTGAAGAATATAAAAATAACCAGATTTTTAAGCTTAAATTCCATCTGCTGTCCGGGGATTGTCAACAAGTGAAGATTTATGGAAGGGCACAGACATTGGTCTTCAAATTGTTAGGGCTGTGCTCCTGACCAGGACTTGACAAACTTTCTCTGTAAAGGGCTGTAGTAATTATTGATGACTTTTGGATAACAAGTGTCTGTATTTTTAAAACTCTGCCATCTTAGTGTGAAAGCAACCTTAGATAATACATAAAAAAATGAACATAGCTATGTTTCAATCAATAATTATTTTATATAAAAACAGGTGTTGAGCCAGATTTGGCCCATGGGTTATAATTTGCCTACTCTGGCTCCAGACTGTCCTCATAATTGTTTTCCTAAGCTAGTCCATAAAATTAAAAAGTCACTATTCTTGCATTTATTGTATTTTGCAGAGTTGTGAGAAAAAAAAAATCTCTATAAGTTGCTTTGGCCAGTGAAAGGTAAGACACAAATTGTATGTCTAGCTTCGTTTACTGAAGAATCTAAATGCTCTTTTGAAAAAAGTAGGAATTGAAAATGCTTTGAAAATATGTATTTCAAAATAAGTATTGAATGCACGAAAGTGTCACAATATTGAGGACCAGATATGATGCTAGGAAAGGGAATACACATCTATCTAATGCTCCAACTGTCTCATCAATTCACAAAAGCTTATGGTAAGTTTGCGTAGGATTTTAGGCTGTAAACCTATTCTAGGGCTTTGAAATTTTATCCTTTACTTCATGGTAGTATTATCTAAGACATAGAAACTACTCACCTGTTCATTCCAGGCTGGGAGATAACTTGACTGATACTTTCTTCATATTACAAGGAGGGTAAAACCTTCGATCATTTGCTTTAGGACAGACATACTGAAACTTGCCACTCTTCTCTTGCCACTGAAACTCAGTACTAAGCTCATTAATGATGGAGTACATTGGGGATGTCCTTTATGCCAGGGATATTTAATGCATGAATTTGGGTGCACATTTCATGTCCAATTTGTAATGGAAAATTAAACAAACAAATGAACAGAATAAAACACAAACAATCTGGCTGTCCAAAGCCTCTTTCCCTGTCCCAGGAACTGAAATGATGGAAAACTGCCAGTGAATATGCTCTGAAATATGGTAGTCTGGACAGGAGAAATACGTAATTTTTTTTTCTTACATTGATCCTTTGTTTGGTATTAATCAAAAAGCGTTTACTTGCCAATTTAAAGACCATTTTAATGGAGAGATTCTTTTCATCCCCCTCCCTAAGCTGATCCACAAAGTGAAAAAATCCAGGACCTTCAATTAATTTAAATGGCCTTGCCTTTATCCTTATCTCAGCCTTTACCTTTAACCATGGGGTTGCAGCTAAGAATTTGGGACCAACCCCACCATTACGGTCTTTGTTAGTAGTGCAAGGATTGCATGAGCTCCTGGCCCCACTAAGGATCTCAGGCCAGTCTTTTCATAGAAATGATACACTTTTGGCATATGTTTTTACTGCCATTTATTAAACACCATGTACTCATGGACATTTTTCATACACTACTATTGATCCAAAGAATTCTAGAAAGTATTAATTATTATTTCCTTTTGATAAATGCACAGCTAGAGAGATCGCATGACTTGACCTAGGCCACATAGGTAGCACAGAGTAGATTGGGAATTCAAGCTGAGATCTATTCAATAGGAAGTCCCCTCTCAGAGATATTCACTGTTGTCCTGTATCACTATGCAAATGGGAAACGTGCACAACATATTATTTAGGGAACATGGTGAAATCCTAATTATCACCTGGATGATATTCTCACAATTAGAGTCTCTGTTCTAGGTTATTACCTCTTCCAGGGGGGCTGGCCACAGCCATCAGAAGACATTTATGAAGATGCATTCATGTGAACTGGCAAAATCCTCCCAGCACTCTCTCAGTACCCCAAGATAGTCCAGAAGATTGCATGACATTTAAGAGGAGCAAAGAACAACGGAGGGTATATGTGGACACAATGTCTCTAAAATAGGAAGGGGTGGATCCAGTGGACGGAAGTGGAGTGTGCTGTGAAGGCATCACTGAGCTGAAAAGTCCAGGACCATATTTCACCCTCTGAGGTTTTAGATCTTCTGCAGCAAAGTCATCTGGAGTGTTTTTCAAAAATGCAAATTTCCTGGCCTTATCCCTCAAGAATCTGATTTCAGTAATGTTTGATGGAGGTCCAGGAATCTTTGTAACTGCCATTAAAATTTAAAAACCACTGACTGGGGATAGTTGGACAAATCTGGGAGTTTGTAAAGAAGAAAATTTCCAGAAAGGGGAACTAAAGGGCAATTTATATTTTATTTATTTATTTTTGAGACAGAGTCGCTCTCTGTCGCCTAGGCTGAAGTGCAGTGGTGTGATCTCTCTGCTCACTGCAACCTCCACCTCCTGGGTTCAAGCAATTCTCCTGCCTCAGCCTCCTGAGGAGCTGGGACTACAGGTGCACACCACCATGCCTGGTTTTGTATTTTTAGTAGAGACGGGTTTCACTGTGTGACCCAGGTTGGTTGTGAACTCCTGAGCTCAGGCAATCTGGCCTCCTTGGCCTCCCAAAGTGCTGGGATTAGGCATGAACCACTGCTCCGGCCCTAAAGGGTAATCTCTAAAGATGCAG
Organism: Cebus imitator; assembly: GCF_001604975.1. Classification (NCBI taxonomy): domain Eukaryota; kingdom Metazoa; phylum Chordata; class Mammalia; order Primates; family Cebidae; genus Cebus; species Cebus imitator. Next base: position 3,592,626 of record NW_016107380.1, on the reverse strand, counting down.
GCTCCTAAGAATAAATGTGTCAGTGGGTCTCCTGTGTCACAGGAGTGGGAATCTGGAGGACATGTGAAAGACCTTGAGAATTGCTTGTGCTAGAATTGTAAGGTCAGCATAGCATCTTTAAACACGTCCACCATTCTCTTTTATCCGGTTTCTGCTTTCTTTTTCCTTGCAAATTTAATTAATGTTTATGGGCAACAATATTAATTTGATCCAACTAAGGTCCTTTTTAAATTATTTAATGATCACAACATGAAATCACACACATTAAGAGGATAGAAGATATAAATCAATCTGAATTAGGAAAAATTTTGTAATTTAACCAGGTAACATTTCCATGGATGTAAACAAATATATTATAGATAATGAGATGAAGGAATTAGTATGAAATTGAATTTAAAACCTTAATTTAAACAAAGTATGTTCTCTAGTTTATACCCAATCAATACACATGGCATATGAAATTTCATAAAATATGATAGAGTACATTGCTTCTTCTATACACCATTCACTATTTTTATAAGCACAGAATACTATTGGATGATAAATATAATTAAACAGAGCAAAATAATATGAATTAAGGCCATGAAGTTTTTTTTAACGAAATTACAGGCTTGCTACAGAGCTTGTAGGCATTACTACTATGCTATCAGAGAAATGTATTATCCCCTGAGGGATAGATTCTTATTATCAGCTATGGATTTTGTAGTCTTTAAATTAGAAAACAAAATGCTATAATATTTGTCTTTGAAAGCAAAAGAAGGAAACTGCTGAAAATTTTAAGCAAACAATTAATGTTAACTTCAAATATTAGGGTGCTTGAGTTTGTACACAGCTTGCTCCCTGGTTAAAGCCAAGATCTATACTGCATGCACAATTGCATGCAAATTGGACTTAATTTACTGCATGCACTGCCTCTTCAATTAAATAAAATGAGAAGAGTTTTACTTTAGAAGAGTAAAATTTCAATGTGTTAAAATATTTTACCTGCAAATTTTTCATAAATAGCTTATACACTCAAGTGCTTATTTGAAAGAGTTCACTTAGCCTGTATATTTTGAGTTCAATTTGGCATGGAAGGCATGGGCTCTACCCTTAAGGAGCTGGGAACAGGAAATATAACATGGCTAAATTTCTAGATTTTTCTTCCTAAGACAACTTTTTATATATGTCTTCTTGTTTAACTTCTATCTTCCAACTCGTCAGTCTTCAAAGTCTGCATCATTGCATGTAATAGGCACTCCAAATCCTTTTATGAGACAAATTCGCTTCCTAGGTCTGCTGTAGAAAGTGTTACAAACAGAGGTGTGACCTAAGACAAGGGAAATTTATTATCTCACAGTACTTGAAGCTAGTAGTCCAAAATCAAGGTATGGAAGGAGCCATGCTCCCTCTGAAACCCATGGCGAGAATCCTTCTTGACCTGTTCATAGCTTCTGGTGGGTTGTCAACAATCTTTGACATTCCTTGGCTTGCAGCTGTAGCATTCCAACTGCGGTTTCTATTGCAACGTAATGTTCTTCCTTCCTGTGTCTGTGTTCAAATCTACCTGTTCTTAACAGGACATCAGTAATATTGGATTAAATGCCCACTCTATTCTAGTATGATCTTATCTTAACCTAGCTGATTACTTCTGCAATAACCCTATTTCCAGATCAGGTCACATTCTGAGGTATTAGAAGTTAGGATTTCAACATATGTTTTGGGAATACTGTTCATCATGTGACAGGAAGCATTTGGGTTCTTCTGTTATTTTGCTTGCTCATGCTGTCTTCATTCTTCATTTATTATGGGAGGAAAAAACCTGCCAGTTACTGAATTCCTTCTCTGTGGCAGTTACTTTACACATGCTAACTAATTAATTCTTGGGAGAACTCTAAAGAGAAGACATTATTATCCCATTTTATTGGTGAGGGATCTGAGGCTTAGTGAGTTAAAGTGCATTTCTCGAGATTTACTCATCTTTTAGGTCTTAGTTCCAATCTTGTTACATCAAGGAAGGCTTCTTGAATACCCAGGCAAAATTAGGTTTCCATAATTCTCATGGCGTCTTCTATTTTTCCTTCATAAAATTCATACTATTTAATAATTTTTTATCATTCAATCATTTGTTTAGTATGTGCCTCTTCATCTAGATCATAAGCTCTGTGAGGTGGGGCCCATGTGTATTTCCATCAGTTGGGCACACAGGCACTGGGTAATATTTGTGGAACAAATATTTGTATGAGTAACTCTCATAATTGGTAGAATAAAGATTTGAACATTTTACCCCGAAGCTCAGAGCTGCTTCACCTATAATTTAACAGGTATCTACTAGATATCTGTAATGTAGTAGACTTTTAACTTTGCAAGATGAATGAGGCCCAGTCCCTGTCCTCAGGGAGTTTACAGTTTAGTAGAGAAGACACAGAAGAGGAAGGAATGACTAACTTCCTGAAGATTGTGATGGGATCAGAGAAGCTTATCACAGATGATACCAAAGTCACCTGAAAGGGAGGAGAATGATTGGAAAATTGGGCTAAGAGAGGCCGAGGCAGAGAAGTAGGTAAAGGGGACAAGTCCTTGGCAGAGGATGATATTTTTCCTCAAAGGTAGACAATTTGGTATATGGAGGAGGAGGTTTGTTGAGTTAGACTATGAGCCTCATCTAAAAGAACTTTTGCCTGAGCCAACTGGGTCTCTCATGAACTCATTAATAGATCCCACACAACTGTGACTCAGTTCAATGAAAATCAGATATTGCCAAATCTGGAAAAGGCTCTCTTTGGAGGTACAGATATTGATCGACTTACGACCTGTGCAACTTATGACCATTCGACTTTACGACCACAAACGCTAGCCACGACTGCTCCGCATCTGGCAGTGCAAACGTTGCCCAGTTGGGTGTACGACAGTGCAGACCAGCTTCTGGCAGCACTACCATCCTACCATCTCCGCGTGCACCATTTCAACTGTACGTATAGCCTACTCAACTTATGACCAAATCGTGTTACGACCGGTCTGCCGGTCCCAATCGTGGTCGTAAGTTGAGCACTAGCTGTAATGAGTTCCCAGTGCTTTGGAGTTGTTGAAACATCACATGCGCAACTATTTTAATCCTGTGTTTTAGCAGTGCTTCTCTTCCTATCTTCCTTCCTGCCACAGCACACATGAAAAATATTTCAGTGGCATATTCAGATACAACCAGAAGCAAACTCTTCCAAGGGCTGAAGAGGTCAATACCCCACCTCCTCTCTAACTCTTTTGTGATACGTGCACAGTGTTCTAGAATGGGGAATTTAATCCTTCTGGAGTTTTCACTCTAGAAAAAATTAAGACAGCCTCTAACTTTGAGCTTCTTTAAACTGAAACACTCCTTTTCCATATTCTTCATACAGAATCCCAGAGTAATGTATTAATAATGTAAATCAGATGATGTCACTTTGCTGCATAAAACCCTTCAATTCTTAAAACATTTCAAAGAAAATCCAGAATTCTCACCTTGAATTAACAGTCTCTGCACAGTTTGGTTTCTACTTGCCTCTCTCAATTAATTTTCTACAAACTTCTTCTGTGCTTACTATAATCCAGCCCTAGGTATTTCTCTGAAGTCTTCAAATAAGCCAGACTTACTCCTGCCTCAGGGCCTTTGCACGGGTTGGTATCTCTAAAGGCAAAAATATGAGGATAACTTTCTTATACTTCAATCCACAGTTTAAATATCATACCACAGTAAGGCTTTTCCCTGACTGCTCTATCTAAAGAGTTATGTTCTAGTAGTTTACTTCATCATCTCTTTCATCAAATGGTGTATTACTTAAAAAAAAAACCAAAAAACAAAAAACTACTCGTTTATTATTCTCCCCTATACACACACACTCCCTCTACAATCCACCCCTTCCTTGACCTGTGAGTTTGACAAAAGGAAAGTCCTTGCTCTGCTTGGAACCCTGGTAGTTCTCAGTGAATACAACAGTGCGCAGCACACTGTTGGGGCTCAATGCTTATAAGCTGAATGAATGAATTTGAACATTTCAAGGACAACTTGACAAATACATCCATGTGAATATTATAAGCCCAGAAAGGAAAGATGTTTAATGAGTGAGATGGAGACAAAGGATGGGTTAGAGGAGTGACCACATTGGTATGCAGAAATTGAGAAAGGCTTGTTTCATGGAGGAAACTCTAGATGTCCCCTGAAATATTAACACGTAAAACTAAGGGGTGTGTGGAGGAGGGGGATTCTGGCAGTATTTTGGAAGAAATTATTATCCATAAAAATACATTGTTAAGTAGAAGAACTATATTATTTAGGAACAATAAACGATTCAATTTGATTCTATTATAGCGGTGGTTCTCAACTAGGTGTGATTTTGCCACCTAGGGGACATTGCCAGATGTCCGAAGACAATTTTGGTTGCTACAACTTAGAAGTTCTACTAACTTTTATTTGGTAAAGACCAGGAATGATGCTAAACAGTGTTCAAAGCCCGGGACAATACATCTCAGCGGATAATTATCTGCATCAAATGCTAATACTGAGAAGATTTGAGAAATACTGGATTGGGGAAATATGTAGGAATATTGTAGAAAATAGAGCTAAAATAAGAAGGCAAGGCAAAACTTTAGAAATACTTAAATATCAACGTGAGGCATTTACTTAGTAGGGAGAGGGGAACTAATGTTGGTTTTATGCAGTTATGATAGGAACTTTTGGAGGCTTAATCCGGCACTCGTATAAAGGCAGCCTGGAGCAAAATGAGAAAAGGCCTGTGAAGAAGCTACTTTAGTGAGTGGTCTAGGTTAGAACAGGAAGCCTTGCATTAGAAGAATGCTGAAGGAGACGGAATGGAATAGACAGATTTATGTTATTTCAGAGTTACAATATTAATGAATTGTCAAGGATAGAATGCACCCATTTTGTTTCAGAAGTTTTTAAGCGTAAATTCTTATGTCTCTTTGATTCAGTTCACATGGATTTTGAAGGAAAATACCACAAGTCATGACTTTTTGTCCATAAATGCTTGGAATGCCCCTGAGGTTTCTTCAGTATTTCATATCACATGTTTTCATCAGTCAGGGGAGAATTTAAAAACATGTATGGTAATAACTAAAAACTCTGCTGCTTTAGTAAAGGAATTTGTTATTGCACCTTATTTGGGTGTGGGATGAGTAGAAAAGAAAAAAGGAAGGCGGGGGGTAGGGTGGGGTGGGCAGAGGGACAGACACACCAAACCACACAATTGTAGTATTTCTCCTGGAGAATACTTGGAAGATGAGGATATTTGAAAAATAGAGTCATGGAATCTTCGAGTTAGAAGGTTATCTGGTTCAGTCATTTTTAATTCAAGCACAAAATCAAAACATGAAGTGGGATGGCTGACTACCCTTGTCTTAAAGATCTTCAGTGCTTGGCTAGCTGCCAGGTTATTCAAAGTCTCTGCTCACATTTGCAGTGAGTTTTTAAGATTTCAAGATATTGGCAATCTGACAAAAGCCTATTTCAAAAGTAACTGGTATCTTTATTAAGGTATAGCAAATGAGATATGAATAAAAACTGTGTGAAAGAGCCAAGGCAGAAATACAAGGTAATTTTTTTCTGGGCTTCACCCTTTATTGGGTGTTTCAGATACCTCAGCAAAAAAGAAACCTCTCTGGCTGTATTTTAATCCTGGCTTCCTCTAGGTTAGGAATAGCCAATTACTGTGGTAAACAGAAATCATCTGAATCTCAGCAGTATCCCTATCATGATCCTGATGCCAACCTTGGGAATTCTGACCTCTATCTTTCATGGCATGTTCCACCCCTCAGTGGTCAATAAGCCAAGCCAGATGCTGTTCTTCCAACTCATTGATATGGGGGAAGGAGCTGAGCTCTATAGCCTACTGGCTTGGTTAAGGGCTTCAAGGCACATTTGGCTCACTTATGCTATCACACATTCTTGATAATGTGTATTTTAAATTACTCATGCACTTTCATTATGAAGTCAAGAGTATGTGAGATCCTTGCCTTTTCTGGAAGGAACATTAGACATGGAAGCTTTAACATTCCTAAAAGAACAGATGTCTGGTCAAACTGATGCAATTCATGATAAATGAAGCCCAGGAGAAGGAATTGCAGAGGGCTAGGAATGAGGGAGAAGGGGAATATAATCTGTTAGTTATTAGGGTAAGGAGTTGATTTAGAAAAAGCATGATTAGTAATGTAAGTTGAACTCTGGGTTTCTACATATGGCCACATATGACCAAGGATTGTAGATAGGAGTAGAAAGTGAAAAATATCTTTGTATGCCGTGATTCTAATGGATATAAAAATGCTAGGTTAAGTCATACTCCTTATGCTCTCATTCTTGAGCCTGCCTTCTCTGACATTTTATCCCAGTATTTCCATAATGCTTTTGGAATAGACTATAACAACACTATAATTTGCTCTAATTTTGCATATTTGTGCTATCTCTTTATAAGACGCATTCCAAGGGAGATTCTAGTAGGTAAATGTAGAAATTTTTTCACCTGTCTGATAAAACCAACAAAATGTAAAACAAAGAAAGTAACCAAAGATAATTTATTGAAAAAGAATTCTATCACAAATCAAAAACTTTCTTATCTGCCGAAATTCTCTGAGAGGGACAAATAGACTTGTCCCAGTCTGTCATTTTTTTTGTTTTTGTTTTTAAATATTCACTGATGACATCATAGTCTTTTGTCAAAAGTTCATTGATAATAATATCAAAACAGACTACCAGAAAAGAGCAAAACATAGGAGACTCATAAACGTTTTAAGTGCTCTATTCTCTCCCTTTAACCTCCAAATATGTGCTGCTAAATATATGCACAGAAAGAATTGCCTATTGAATGATTTTCAAAATATGCAATGCTCACTACTTTTTTCATTTTTATATTGTAGGTATACCTCTAAACTATTATTTATCTAAGTGGTTTTAGACTATTTGCCTAATCAAAGTTATCTGATCAGGAAAGCAACGCTACATCAAAAGTCATTGAGAATATATATATATATATGCTGTATATATGGAATATATGGTCATTTTATATATACATATTTGTGTGTGTGTATGTGTGTGTATTCCATAGCTAGAATACCGAGGAAAGCATTTAGGTTTCCTTAGTAAAAGAGGATGTGTTGATAACTCTATTGTGTGTGTGTGTGTGTGTGTGTGTGTGTGTGCGCGCGCGTGTGTGTGTATGTTAAGTTCAGTGCTTATCATCATTGTAAAACATAGATTTCTAATTGTTAATACATGGAGAAATTGTAAAATCATTACAATAAAGCTGTGAAGGATGTATTCTTGCAGCAAAGCACACAGAATCTTGGTTCCTACCAGAAAAACACCACTGCTGCTATTTACTTAATCAGTGAGTGACTCTGTGAGAGCAAAGGCCACGAGACAGCAATGAAAAGAGAAACAAGCAGTGGCCCTGCCTGCCCGCTGATCAGATTGTGTTTGTCTTTTCAAAAAGAAAGAAATTCATCCTTTTAATAACTACCGGCCGGGCTTGGTGGCTCATGCCTGTAATCTCAGCACTTTGGGAGGCCAAGGTGGGTGGATGAAGACATCAGATGATCAAGACCATCCTGGCCAACATGGTGAAACCCCATGTCTACTAAAAATACAAAAAATTAGCCGGGCCTGGTGGCACAGGCCTGTAGTCCCAGCTACTTGGGAGGCTGAGGCAGGAGAATTGCTTGAACCCGTGTGGCGGAGGTTGCAGGAGCTGAGATCGCACCACTGCACTCCAGTCTGAGTGACAGAGTGAGACTCCATCTCAAATAATAATAATAATAATAATAATAAATTCCCTCAGATAGCACAGCTAAGCCAAGTTAGCTGTCTAGCCAGCTCTTGTTTGTGAAGTGTAATTCTGTGGTAATGAGCTGGTGACAATGTGAGGAAAACAGTCTAAACATTATGAAAATCAATCCAAACATGACTAAAGACAGGAAGAAAGGGAAGGGAATGGAAAGGAAAAGAGAGAGAGAGGAACCAGAGGGAAGAAAGACATTTTTAATGACCATTTCAAGAGAATCAAGAGCGCCATGGACACGAACTATCATTTACCAATACAGTGAAGTCACCAAATAAACTCTATTGGGATTCCCATTCGTTTGTATATCACACTCAGAAAGGTGCGGTTTTGCATACTATTGCCTCTTCCTTACCCCAGACGTGTTCCATTCTGTTGTAAATGAATGTGCTTCAATCATTCTTGAAAGACATCAATGTATTCTCATCTTTCACTAAATTTAGTGTCTTCTGAATAGTTTACGGATCTCTTCCTACATATAAAACATGACCATGACAAAGAATATGCGTTTTTCTTTTTTAAGGTACACAAAACTCAGTAACTGTGGGAAAAACACAGGCTTACTAAGTGAAATCTCTCTTGCTTCTTTCCATTTGCCAACAGATAAACCTCTAACTGCTGGGGAGTAGCTGTGACACTGTTGGTTTCTGAATGTGTTTGCCACAAGAAAAGAAATGAATTTTTTTTTAGGTAGTAGAAAACACGCATGGGATATTGGGTTTTCTAGAAGAAAAAAAAAATGTGCGATCACTGTAAGGTTTATTGCCGATGTAAAATGAGGAAACTGAGGCAAGTATAAGAAAACGAGAAGCTAATTTATTCAGCTCCCGGGAGAGGTTCTGTGGTCCAGGAAGGGGCCAAAGAAGTCAAACCCGGCTGTTCAGGGCCTGGGGTTTTATGGGAAGGGAAGGCAATTGATTGGCTATTGGGGAAACAAAGCGAAGGTAAACTTATTGGCTGTTAAGAAGCAGAAAATACCTGAAACTAGCTGCAATTGGCAGGTGGGCAGGACCTTGGGTAAGTAGGCCTTGATTGGCTATTGGGGAAACAAAGTGAAGGCAATCTTATTGGCTGTCAAGAAGCAGGAAATACCTGGAGCTAGTTGTAATGGGTAGGCCGGCGGGACCTTGGGTAAGTTGGCCTGCCCGGGGCATGCAGGGCAGACTGCTACCGGGCAGGGTCTGATGGGGCTTCTTTAAAAAATTTTTCTGCAGGGTTTTTTAACAGTGGGCTGGGGGTTGAATGCATAATTTAGTGCTGAATGTGGGCTTGGGTCTGGTATGTGGGGGTGGGTGCGGGGAAGCCATGCTGCAAGGCCAGATAATGAGCTTGGTTGATGACGTAGTTATCAGGCACAGAGAGAGATGGATGTGTCTGTTTAACCCTCTGCGAGGCAGCCGGCCTTACAATCACGATGTGTAATCAGGCTGGGCGTAATGGCTCACACTTGTAATCACAGAACTTTGGGGAGTTGAGGCAGGAGAATTACTTGAGTCATGGAGTTTGAGACCAGCCTGGATAGCATAGTGAGACCTCGTTTCTAAAAAATATATATATATACACACACACATATATATATATGTATATATATATTCATTTTTTGAGACAGAGTCTTGCTCTGTTCTCCTGCCTCAGTCTCCTGAAAAAAAAAAAAAAAAAAGGGTGTGTAATCACAGGGGGACAAAGGCAAAATGTGTTGGTCAGGTAACTCAAAAAAAAGAAGACAAGACTTTGCGTTGTTAGTGCTTAAGAATAGAAAGGGAGTAAAAAGTTGATCTTTGATTTTGTGGTATATTTTATCTTGCACCAAATGACATGTAATATCTTGGGATACTTGTCATTTTCACTTATTTTCATGTTAAGCTGTGTGAATTCTCTTTCTCTATTCTTTCTGAGGTAAAGCAGGCAAAATACTTCCAAATAGTGCCAAGTTAAAAAAGAGATTCCAGGACATTTGATCTTTGCATTAAGAACAATAAACTACTTGCTACTGCTGGCTTTTTCTATGAGTTCCAGTTGGAACCCTTTAATTTGTTAGTGAAACTGTCAGAATTTAAATATGAATATTTATAATTCTATCAGGGTATAGTTGGTTAATAGGCAGGTTCAGGAAAAAGGATTAAGTTCTTCCCTGCTTATCCTTCTCCCTGTTAATCATTTTCCATTTCCTCAGTCTTGTCTACTTTAGTGTATTGGGTAGATGAAGAACCAAGATCTCAGTTTTTGATCTTTATTGGAGATCTTGGAAAATGATGTTTTTTTTGTTAAAGCTTTTAAGACAGAACTGCCATTTTCCTTTTATTGGTTGGGCTACAAAACTGAGATGTGTGTTCACACTCAGTGCCAAACTTTTTGTTTACAAAGTACACCTAGCTCTTTGTTTACAAAGTACACCTACCTCGTTTGCTGTTTAGAAGCTCTAAACTACCAGCTCTCTGGTGCATATTACTGATGATATTTTTCTTGTAGGCATTGATTTAAATCCTGTACTTCAAAAAAAATCCAACTGATCCAAATTTCAAATGCTTCCTTTGGACTAAAGATTGGTCTGCAACTCTTGGGGACTATTCCTGAGGCCACAGTCAACCACTGTTTGTATTCAATCTTCTCTTCCCTCAGAGCAGGCTCAGAAAACTAGAAGCTTGTTTTGCAAATCCATGGCACCAACCATTTACTATCGTTAATACATTTCTGGGAAACTTTCAAAGTCTTTCACTCTAAGTTCACGATTTAAATTGTATCTATTAGAGTATTAGTTTACTTGCATATGACCTTTTACATTTTTCCTGTTGTTGTGAATTGTGAGCAAACCACACAATTAAAACGTAGCTCCAGAACCAGTTAGCAGAAACTCTTTCGATTCTTAATATGTAAGCTTTTTCCTGCAGCAAAGTTAGTTTAAATGTTTAAACATAAAGCTGATTCTATGTCTTCATTTATAGATTTTTATTTTAGCTTGCACACCACAGTTAGGTTTTCTACATAGGATAAATTGGGAACTAAAGATCGGGCTACTTAGAGACTATAGAATTATATAATGATATCTAACAATCCTGAGTAAGTCTTCTATGGTTCAAAATTTGTTACTTGGGAATTGTTTTTAAACTATAATTGGAAGTATAAATACCAATATATTTGTTTTTGCTCTAGGGGCCTTTTGGCGAATCTCACATCACTTCCTAGTTGGAGCAATTAAACAATAGAGAAGATGGGTGAGATCACTCATCTTCTGGAGCAGAATTTAATGAGACCGAGCCCACTATGTATAGCAACTTTGACTGCTTGAGTGAATCTCCAGAGGATAATAGCTGGAAGCCACAGAGGCCCAAATTCAGCAGTCCGGCCGTTGAAGGTCACAAGTGAACAACAACAAAAAAGGACGGCAAAGACAGCACTGTGATATTCAAACACTCAATAGCTCACAGTGTGAGGGTTCATTATGACACTTACTAAGCACGTGCCCTATGTCTGACACTGACCTAAGCGTTTCATAAACATTAACTAAATTAACTTCATAATAATGCCATTAGAAGGATGTGATTTTGTACCCCCTTATACAGATGAAGAAAATAAAACAGAGACTTTAAGTAATTTGCCAGAAGTCTTATAACTGATGAGTAAGTTTTAGCTACTTGATCAGCTCTCAACCAGGTAATCAAAACCCAGAACCAATACTACTAATCAATACTTCAATCTACTCCTAAAAGTCCAGGGTAACCCTACAAAGTGCACAGGACCAAGCCAGAGAGCCAAATATGAGGCAGAGTGCTACAAGACCAGGTTTTCCCAAAGCATCAGAGTTTTGTTGTTTGTTTAAAGACAGAGACTTGCTGTGTTGCCCAGGCTGAACTTGAACTCCTGGGCTCAAGTGATCATCCTGCCTCAAGCATACCAATTAGCTGGGACTTCAGGCACATGCCACTGTGCCTGGCTTTTTTTTTTTTCTTCAATTTTAAGAACAGTTACTATGATAATGCCTGAGACTTTCTGCTCATTTTTTTAGACTGAAGTAGTAGATTGGGTTTCCCCCTGCCTATTTGGAGGTCCTGATAGAAACCACCTGATGTCAGGAGAACACCCACAAATTGTTGACGTAAGGGGCAAAATAGTGTCATTGAAGAAGTTTGCACTGTCTGGAGCCTTAGCAGTTTTGATTTAAAAGGCCCAGACATGGAGCTCAATGCTCAGTCTTCCTTATTCTTTCTTCCTCTTAGGATCTTGCCGAGGCAACTCCAATGATGGTACATTAATCGTCTTAACTTCTTCTCCTTAACCAGATTCTAGAATATTTAAGTAGTCTATGTTGCAGAGCAAGCTGGCAACACCATGGTAGTCTGATTCCCTGAAAATCCAAGCCCTTGAGAGTGCTTTTGCACCACATCTCACTCAGGATTCCAGCAATCCATCCACCGTCTTTAGTAGAATGTTACTGCAGTGTGAATCTCAAGACAGCTATCCTATTATTGTATTTTGTTTTTATTATGAAATGAAACCAGTGTTCACATAGAGAGAAAGTGCAATAAATGTAGCAATCAGCTATGTTTTGGGGGAAAGAGGCTGAATCTGTGCTGTAATGACATGCAGGACATTAATGTTTGCAAACTATGCTTGCTAGACATGATAGTCTTCCATAGAGGTTTAATTTGCTTTTGAAGATATTTCAGTACTATTTTTCTTACTTCTCAACTCTGATTTCATTCCTTGGAAATTTTCCGTATTTAAGTATTCTTTATTGCTACATATAGCTCATGGAATGTTGGGTTTTTTTTTCCCCCTCCCATTTCCTTAAATACTGACATATTCCAAAGAGTTCAGTTTTTTTCCAATACCAAATTTGATTCTATTGCATTTATAAAGTGCTAATACAGTGGGATTGAAACAGTGACCCACCCTAGCAGATACTACATTGAATAGCAGTGAACACTGAAAAATTTTGTACGTGCAGGACAAAAAATATGAGCTATTTCCATTCCAGGTTTCTAATATAAGGGTAGTATGAATTGACAATAAAATACATTCAGGAATAAGTATAAATCCAGAGTCTGAGTCTCAAAATAAATTATAAACCAATAGAATTTTTTTGAGTATTTCTTTCCATGGGGGGAAAAAGTTGTGTCTCCATGATGCTGGACATTTGAACACAGAATTTGGCAACTTCAAGACAGCTAGAAATAGTAAAATATGACATACACAGGAACCATCAGCAAGATTGTTACCCTTTTTTTTTTTTTTTGATCTGGAGGTTTTGTTGTTACTTAGAGTATTTAGGGCAGTAATATCGCTCTCACTTTTATCTTCAAATATGTTTTCTGTTTTCTATTCTGGTTTGTTTTTTTAATCCACATGCCCTAAAACTAAAAATATTATAAGAAAATGTCACCAAAGCATTAAAATAATGTGAAGACTCATAAAAAGGAAACTTTACAGCTTTTAAAGCCTAAAAAATTTTTTCCCTTAATTTGTCTGTTTCCTTGGCAGGAATTATTGCACGCAGAATAACAATCTGGTTCTCATTTTTTTGTGCCTTATCACCACATAAACCTCCATTTAATAGACTAAATTAATAAATCTTTTAAAAGATTCTTTCTTGTGTGATTTTGGACAGCAAAAAAGCAGAGTCATGTGTAAGTGACAGAATACAGTATCCCTTCTTTCCTCAGTTTCAGTTACTTGTAGTCAACTGGTATTAAAAAATAGGTGAATACAGTACAAAAGATTTTGAGAGTGAGAGAGAGACCACATTCACATAATTTTTATTATAGTATATTGTTATAATCATTGTTTTTTTTATTAGTGATGGTTGACAATCTTTTACTTTTCCTAATTTATAATTTAAACTTTATCATAGGTATGTATGTATAGAAACAAACATAGTGTATGTAGGATTCAATACTATCTGCAGGTTCAGGTATCCACTGGGGGTCTTGGAACATATTTCCTGAGGATAAGCGGAACTACTGTAGTATAAGTTTAATGGATGTCAGAAGACAATGGCAGCTTGACACAAACTTTCAATTCTGCATATTCTTCATGTTTGGGTGATCTCCTATGAAACCCATGTAATTGATCAGCTATAGAGGTCCTGAAGGCAGTCCCCCCTTGCTTTCTAATCCTTTCTCCAGCCTTTATTCTCTCTCTGTTGCCTTATTCTTTTCTATGCATAAGGCAGTCAGTTTTAAGATATAGGTATTATCTAGAAAGGTAACAAATTCTGAAAATCTTCTATTTATGTCTTGCTTAACTTAGCTGAAAACCATTTCTTACCTCTCAAGGAACAACAAAGTCACATCAACTCATAAATGGATTCTAAAAATACATACTATACACTTGAAGCCGAATTTATGTGTGTTTGTGTGTGTGTGTGTGTGTGTGTGTGTGTGTAAACCTGGCACCTACCGACATCTATTCAGGAACACTTTTAGAACCTTCCTTATTTGTGTCCACATTCTAATCTCCTAAGAAGTTATCTTATAGAACCCCCTTTCCTGTGAAATAACTAAAATTCCAGTGGTTCCACTGTATATGTCTATCTTGTTCAAAACATCGCTTTGAATTCTTGATCTTCACTGGTCTATTCTAGCTTAGCCCACCTGGTTTGTCCACTGCAAGCCCTTCCATGATCCATCACAGTGTACCAGTGCACATTTCTTCTGTTTTTCCTTTTTTTCCACATTGATGTCTTTTTAGTTATTTTAAGTTTATATTACCGAAAGACAAGCAGTATGTCTTCTGTGTGCTACATGCTAACCGGATGTCCTTGACCAAAACAAAAATTCTTGCCAGGAGAAAGGAGGAGAAAATGTATAGGAATCTTTTGCCAAATGGACAATGTGATTTTCTATACTAGCCACAGTAATACGTGGAAATTCTTTCTGCTGATTTGGATGGAGTTCCTGTCTAGATATCCTGGTAAAGTCTGGCAGTTTTCTTTTCAGTTAAAGTGGCTTTTGAGATAGGACCAAATTTGGCATTAGAATTGCAGATACACATGAGAACTTGTACGTGTAGCACAAACAATTTCTTGCTGCCTATTGCTTGTGGGATGCTTGCCAAGAAAAAACAATTTGCTTTGCTGCAAAAGCCCAGTTAGCCATTACTGGAGAATGTTTTTCTAAGATTGCTTATCGGTAATTTTAATAAGGCTCAGAGGTTTGTGTGGTTTGCACAAAATGTTAGTTACTTTTTAAAGGCCCAAATTTCTCCCCATTTTCTTCCATGAATCTGAACTCTATTCTAATTGTAAAATCGTCAATGAGAAAAGCACCTTCCTAAATGAGTAGATAGGAATGGATAATTAAATGCTTATGGTAAAATGGAATTAACTATTATATTGCTGTTTCAGATAGAGGGCCATTCTCATTCAAAGAGGATCCTTTGGTTTTATATAGGAGTTCAAGTTGTTAGCTACTATTTTGGTTTTGCAATTGTGCACTCTGGTCATGAGAGGCTTTCTGTGGGGAAGAGATGTCCTCAGTGGCTCTTCATTGATTCATTCATTCATTGAACAAGCATTTGTTGGCACCAGTTATTCATTTAACAAGCATTATTGGGCCACATTGAGCCGCAGAGAGAGAAATGAGTAAGGCGCTATTCTTCAGTGTTTCTGCTTGACTCAAAACCTCATGTAAACACTTTGATGTGAACCCTAAATTTGGCATAATGTAAATATTTATATATTTAAACTTGATAAAAGAGAACATAGGGATCTGAGAAGCTTAACCTAGTTCTTAAATCATGTTATGTGGGCAAAAATCATGATTTGATTTCTAAAACTAGAACACCTGCTTTGACTAGTAAAAAATTCCATTGAAATTTTAGGATGATCCTATGACTATACTCAGTGGTCAAGAGTGGCATGTCTTGAAATTGTGTGAGTACTTACCAGAATAAATATTAATCTGATAACTCAAAATAATTTTCTTTTACCAATGGAATGTGGTTAGCAGTTTCTCCCTCTCATCCTAAAGATGTATGATATATAGAATTTTGCTTAAATAAAATTGAAAATTTATAAGTAATATGTATGTCATTATAAGTATATATGTCAGTTATTTGCTGTTAGCTGGGTATTCCTTCAGGAACCCATTACTGATCCAGGACTCATCCCATATCAAATAATTTTGAAGTGATAATATACATGAAGCAATCAGAAAAGATTTAAATTCTTAGTACTAGGAAGCCTTTGAGGGAGTGTTCAATATAAAGGCGACTTGCCTTAGTGACATTTTAGAATCATCTCCATTTCTTATATTAAATTATATTGGGAAAGTCTCCCTCTTTGGGTTGCAGGCTACCCAAGCCCATTTCAGGATGGCTGTAGCTGGCTTGGAGTGTTGGAGCTGCATAACGACTCTGCCCAAACTCACCTCTCAGGCGAGGAGTGGCAGGCAGTGTAATACTTGCCTTTTCTTTATTATTCTGTGTTTCCCAAATATGAATGCCCTAGGTCAGTGGAAAATACTTTGCACTTATTTTCACCTTCAGATGTCAGAAGTTAGGCATTAATTAGACTAAAATGCAGGCATTGCTTGTAAGTTCATCTGTGTTTTCTGGTCTCATTAGTGCTATTCTGGACTACATGATAATAAGCATAACATAATGAAAGAGTAAACACTAGGCAACTACAACCACAGTCGGTGCTTTAGAATATTGAAAGATCAGAGAATGAGTAACAAACAGAGAATGAGTCATTTCTGCTCAGTGAGGGTGGTCTTTCTTCAATTTGAACTCAACTTATTCTCTTTTCTGCCCACAGCCAGAGACAAATGTAAAAATCTCCTTACAAAGAGTCTGAGTATATTAGAGAAATCATAGTACTAAGCAGAATGTACAGATATGTGGTGAATGAATATTAACACCCTAAGGAGAAAGCTGAAATACGGGGCAGATAAAAAAGACCTGGGTAGGGAAGAACTGGCAGCTGCCACTTTGAGTGAAGGAAAAACTGACTCAGAAATGCAAAAAGTGATGACTCTGTATTAAAAGCATCAGTCTGATCATTTGGAGACTGAGAGAATAAGGAAGTAAAAATTATCCTCAATGAAGATTTGACGCTATGGCAAAAGTAATATCTATTTCATAGAATACTCTGGTGGGTAAATGTTGTATGGGATACTGGTGATAAATGAAGACCCAAATGAGATGCCTCCAGCAGCTGCCAGTTTCTCCAGTTCTCCAGTGAGCATAGAGACAAGAAGTTAAAAAAAAAAAAAACAAGTTTACACAAGGTGTTTAATAATCTGTGTAAAGTAGGCTATTGACTGGCATTTACACATTCAACATGTATTTGTTTCTTCCTAAGAAATAAGACATCCATAGTAGACAGTACATGAGATGATTTGCATTTTGCTAAGCTGTGAATGGGCTCTTATTGGTGATGTAATCAGAACATACTTCACAAAGCTTTTCTGACAAAATAACCTTGGCTCTCAGCAGGCATCCTCTCTCCTTCTATATTTTTAAGTGCATTGTAATAACTGGTCGGAAGTGTTAGGTACTAGGATTCTTTTTTGAAATTTACCTACATGGGAGGTGGAAGCGGGAATAGACAATGCTATAAATGAAAGAGAAAGTGGGGGAAAAAACCCTTTATGATTGTTTTTAGTTAGAAAAAACTATGTATTTTATTAGCCCTATATCCTTAGATTCATTAAGCACTTTGAAGAGCTTGCTTAAATTTTTCAATTGTACTTTATTGCATTTTAGGAGGAGATTAGTTATAAAAATAGTACTTGCAAATTTGGGAAATCTTGGATGCTTCAATATATATTCATCATAAATGGTAAGGGGCTACTATGCATCTGTTTTTCTACCATTGAGGTCCCCTGAGTGGAAAGACAAGCTGAGCAATCCTCCCCTTATCATCAAATGGCACATTATGGGGCTGGTTTTATGAAAAATTATCAAATGAAAAAGGGATATTCCCTGTCCCCAACCCCCACACTCATGTCCCGTTCCATTCACAGGTATTCCCAACCACACCTGACACCCTCACTCTTGTCTCTGGCTCTGCCAGGCTAATTGTCACTGCCTGCCTATGTCCTCATTACTTCTGTCTCCAACCAACATTTCCTTGCTTTGTAATTTTCGTTCTTGGGGCCAGTATTGATTGAAATAAAGTGAAAATTGGTGAATTTCTCATGTTAGCCTACATCTTTAAGCAAATAGGATGAAGCCGGAAGAGACCTCCAGAGATTTCATTCTACACCAGGTAGTGAGAGACATTTTTATATGACCATAATAGACTCCCAGACAATTCTGTTTAACCCAAAAGAGTGCTTGTACCTGTGAAGGTTATGATAAACAGGAAAGAAATTTTTGATAAGGTGGAGAGATCATAATTCTTTCTTATCAAAGTATCGTGTAAATGAATGTCCCATTTCATTGTCTGAAGGACTTGCTCTTTTCATTAGTTTCAAATCATACTGTGCTAGAAAGCACAGGAAGAGCACGCCAATTTGTTTTCCTTGGCACCCACTGTGTCTGGATATCAATGCACTGCAATGGAAGGCAATAAGCAACTACTGACTCTTTGCCTTTCCATCTTCAAGGTGACTGATGGCAAAAGGAAGAAATCTAGAATTCATTATTTTCAATCATTTGTTATCTAAGTGGATTTTAAGACCATGTTGTGGAACTATTATGATTCACCATCAGAGGAAAAGGGCAATTTATTTTGACCTGTGAAGATGCAGTGGATATGATCTATGTTGAAATGATTTTTAAAAAAGAGATTATTTCTAGATTAAACTTCTTTGAGTAACAGCCTAACCTTTTAAGAAATATGCCGACCATATATTGAGTTTTCACATTCTGCACTTCTGTCATTTTCAATAATAATATTTAATGTTACTCCCTGCCTTCATATTTCTACTAATTATTCTCTAGCTGATGCCTGTATTTTCCCTCGACAGGCAGAGAAGCAAATGTTTGTAATTCCAAGTTTCTAGAATATTTGAATCTGATCAGTAGCAAAAATATGTTTCTCATTCATAAACATGATGCCTCTCAAACTAATCATGGTATAGTAATATGTATGACTTTGATTGCCACCTGTCTTTTTCAGAGCTGTTTGTTCTGTTTTTTATTCTTCATATATTATTTGTTTGCTTATTTTAAGACTCTTTTACAGAAGAGGAAATGAAACACTTACTTGTCAGCAGTATATAAAAAAATCATATAGCAGAACAGTATTAATTTAATCAAAATATAAAGATTAAGCATAACAACTTTTTAAAAAGCACTTACACGTCCTCATTTGAGTTTGTATGGTAGCAGACAAAAAGCCTGATAGACATTAGAGGGTTTTTCCCAAAACTCTGATAGACATTAGAACTTGTCCTGTTTTCCTGTTTGGCGTTTTTTTTTTTTAGATATACTAAAGCCAAAGTTTATTTTAGAAGAAAAATTGGACAAACATAATCAAAGTATGCAAAGCGATGAGGAAAATCAGTACAAACTTGAAGTTTTGTATGACTAACGAGAGTTAACTTGTATTTAAAAATATTTTCTTCAAGTTTAGTTTTTGTTGCTAAAGCTAAAAAAGGGGGAAATGACCTCAACTTGCTACTTTGCATGTTGAAGAATTTCCCAGCTCAAGAGAGGAAATAATGCAAAATCTCTGTGATGTATAAAACAAGAAGCATCCTGGTTTTTGATGGGTGTGATGGCAATTCCCTTCTCTTTATAAGAATGAGATGCGAAGGAACCACTAGTAAAGGGTTTTTCTTAATAGGATGCATGCGCCTTAGTTGAGAGAGATGATCTTCTCATAAGTATGTGTTTGGAAACTGTCTATATGGTAGTGCTTTACATATTTTATTACCTCCCCTTACTGCTTTGAAGTTATTATAGCATCTCTAAAATGTATAAAGAACTCATTTGAAGCTCATGTACTTAAAAATACACATATCTCTCTGAGTATGTAGTTACGAAGTCTTTATTATAGGGAAAGATATATTAGCTTTGTTATTATTGATTTTTCCTCTGCTATTAAAAAAATTAAGTTCACAAAGCTGCTAAATGGTAAAAAAAAATATTTGCAGAACTTGTCTGCAAGGAATTATACACAAATGAGAAGTTAATCTTTTGGAAAATTTTCTCAGGATTTCGATGTAAAGAGCCAGTTTATGAGAATAATATAATACATTTCTGTTTCCAAAGCACTGTTAAATGCATGCTCTTATTGACTTACGAAAATCCTGTGATGCTGCTGCTATCATCATCTTTGTTTAAAGATGAGGCAACAGAGACTCAGATGCACGGTACTTAGGCTTCTGTTCTATTTCCTGTGTTGCATCATCTCCACGCTGTACCATACTTTTTCCATTTGCTTTGTTGATCATTTCCAAGACAGCCACGGATCTGCACATTTTCAAGGTAGAATGCCAATATCAGCTTCTTGATTTTACATACTGTGAATTATTTTATTCAGACTTTTATTTTAAAGAAGTTAATTGGGATAACTTATAGCCACATTAGACACTGTTCATAACAATGTCTGATATATGACTCAGATATTTGTTGAATGAATGGGTAGACTATATAAGGTATATAGAGACCCTTTTAAAGGGAGGATTCCATTTTTGACTGCACACAGAGATTTGGTGGGCAGAGGAAACAGTAATAGAAGTTTGAGTCATATGGTACCTTATGACTTGAAGTGTGATCTGTGGATCAGCAGTATCAGCATCATTCAGGAATTGGTAGTTACATGAATGATGGCCCCCATTTCAGGCCTAATATATTAGTCTGCCATTTTACAAGACGGTGTGGTATGATGTTTATCATTTTACCAGGTCAGGTAGTATGAGGATCACTGTACAGTGCAATAGTTCTTAACCCTGAAAACACATTAGAATTACCTGGGAACATAAAAATAAAATAAAATGATCAGTCCTCACTATGCATCAATTAAATATAGTCTCTGGATAAAGGCACTAAGTATAAGTTTTTTTCTAAAACTCCACTAATGATTTTAGCATCCAGCTAAAATTGGGAATTACTGCTGTAGTGTGAAATCCTCAATGGGTATCAGAACACCTCAGGCTATTGCTGATAAGGCACTGGATTTAGTGTAAGATGTTTCATCACAGTGGAACACAGTTATCTGGTTTAGAATAAGGTGAGGAGGGGTCATTGGAAGTTCTCTAATGCCTATTACATTCCTGACATTGGGCAATTCAAAAAACGTGGCCCTTTACCTATAGTCTTTCTAACTATGTTTATGGTTCTTCATCTATGTGGCTTCATATTTGGTGCTTGTACGAAATAATTGCCAACCATTCAAAAAACTCTCTCCATACTGGGAAAAACTGTCTGGGTCCATGTTTTTCACTATACATCCATGCCACTTTTCTCCTGCCGGTGAGTAAAACCAGTCATTTTAAGATAAATTTTGGCTCCAGGAGGAAGAGCCTGAGTGTCTTCCCTGCAAAGGCTTTGACAACACCAGCTCAGATCCTGCTGCTGGTGATAGGATTTCACCTAGAGGTATGTACTTTCTTGTTTTAGTTGATTGCCTTGGGTTTTTCCTCCTGACCTTTTATCTGGAGTATAGCCTCATGCAGAACAATAGTGGGAGGAAAGAAAAATGGGAGTTTGAGGTTTCCATTAAGGGCAATGAAAAGGTTCATTAAGGGCAAGGTGAAGAGAATTGCTTTGTTTTGGAGGCAGTGGGAGCCACTGAAATTTCTGCAATGAACCTAATGTCTGACTCGCTGAAATGTCTGTTGAATGAATGAATGCATAAAAGGTAGTTTAGAGAGAAAGATACCTGGATTGATTGGTTAAAGAAGAATAAGACGGCTATTGGCTTATTTCCAAAAAGGGAATCATTAATTAGATACAGAAAGTGAAAAAGGACATAGAAAGGAAGGAATGATGAGAGACAAAGTGGCACCTAATTGAACTCAGTAGATATATTACATTAGAATAGTGGTTTCCAAGCTTTAACATATGTAAAAATTACCAACAGAACTTGAAAATACACTGATTCCTTGGCTCCTATCCCCAGAGTTTCTAATTTAGAGGTCTGAGGAAAGACCCAATCATTCTTATTTTACTAAGCCAGCTCCCAAGGTGATGCCAACACTGCTGGTCTGAGGACCACACTTGTAATAACGTATTTGAGCTGGAAACCTGGAGCTAGAATGTTTTGTTTTAAATTTTGGTTCTTCCATTTACTGCCTGTGATATCTTAAGCAAATTACCTTTTCTAGGTATTAAAATACTATAATGTATCCTTTACCCAGGGGTCTTGTTAAATTGCAGATTCCGATTCAGTTGGTCTGGGATCGGGGCTGAGCTTCTGCATTTCTGAAAGTCCCCCAGGTGACAGCCATGCTACTAGTTCATGAGCTGGGCTACTGTTAACAATTATCTAGGCATTATTTCCCCATACTTCACATATTTATTACAATTAAATAAAAATATGTAGATAGAAACAGTTTGAAAATTGTGGAGCAAAATGTAAATGTAAGGTGATGGTAGTAAATTGCTGTAGATAGGAAATGGAAAAAGATGACTGAATTTTAAGCTGATTAGGGTAATTTTGACACGTACATAGAAATAAAGAAGTCAGGAAGGAGATCTGGTTGAACAGAAATGTGGATTTTGGGGGAAGTAGTAGGCAGTCGAAAATGCAAGACAGAAATAAGCTTGAGAAATAATTTAATCTTGAAATAAGAATTTTGGAGTTGTACACATGTGATTGAAAGATAGTTCTGTATATGTGGGTGTCTAAAAAAAAGAAAATAAGTAGACAATATCTGGGAAGAGATACCATTTGGAAGATGTGAGGAGGAAGAGGTACTATTGGAAGACAGATCATAGTCTAGCACCTTGTCATAGAAACATTACTTGTCTAACCCTGGGCTGTATCAATGGATTGTATATACTTATGATTGAGGATGACAGTCTATTGAGTTTCCTAGGCATTCCTCTACTTGGAAATTATAGAAGCATCCCATTTGTGTGTGATTTTTGTGGGCAGCTATTCCAAGAATGGTAGAAGATGCATATCTAGGACTTTTTCTTTCTTTCTTTCTTTTTTGTTTATTTTTATTTATTTATTTATTTATTTATTTATTTATTGTTTGTTTGTTTTATATCTAGGACTTATGAGTTCCTTGGACCAAGTCATAGGCATTTAGAAAATAGAGTAGTTGAGGGAGATCATGAATTGTATAGAAGTGAGAGATTCGGCAATTGAAAAGTCTTTGCCTTCTCAATCAATTCAGTCACTTGGACATCTGTGAAACTCAAGAGAAAATGTGGTTCAGTAGCTTACTGAGAGGAGCATTTTTACAGAGATAATTTATCCACTAGGGAGAATAAGAAGTAGATTTATCTGCCTACTAATAGTTACAAAATTTTAAAAGAATAGAGCATGATTTGTTTAAGTCACTAATGTGTTTGTGTCATGATGATGTTTTGGTCATTGTCTTAAGGATGCTTCCTAATAATGCCCCAGATACTAAAAACAGTTTATAAGAATTCTGGCTAGATGCAGTGACTCACACCTGTAATCCCAACACTTTGGGAGGCTGAAGTGGGAGGTTCTCTTGAGGCCAGAAATTCAAGACAAACCAGGGCAACATAGTGAGACCCCATCTCTACAAAAAAAGAAAAACAATAAAACCTAGCTGGGTGTGATCCTGCATGCCTGTAGTTCCAGCTGCCGAGATGCGAGGACAATTGAGTCTAGGAGTGCGAGGCTGCATGAGCTGTGATTGTACTACTGCACTCCAGCCTGAGTGACAAAGCAAGACACTGTCTCAAGAAAGAAAAAGGTGTTTTTCTTTTTTATTTCCTATAATTCACTGGCTTGTTTGCTTTTTGGGTATTTTTATTTTCCCTCTAAATTTCAAAGTACTAGGTGTTAAAATCTGGACATTCAGAAGTTTGATTTGCAATGATCTAAACTCCAAATCAACAGAGGTCTCTTTCTAACATTGATTTACTCTCAGAGGTTCATTCATAAACATATTCATTACAGGCACACTCCACGAATATTCAATAACACATCAATCACTGAGCTGTTTATGTTAAGAGACACAATTGAAATTGAACAATATAACTCAATAAAATTACTGGTCTTTTTATTTATTCATCCAAACCCTAGTTGCTCAGTCACTGTAAACAGATCCATTGGAAACAATTCACTTTTCTATTGTTTCAGGATTGATCTTCTCGAACGTATGATTATTCTTAATTCAGACAAAATATTTCATTTCTTTAAGTACATGAGAAGGAATTAGAGCCAGCTGAATGCAATAAGGGATGAGGAAGGAAGAAGCTCAATAAAAGGAAATCCAACCTGTTTACAAGTCTGGATCTAAACATTGTGAGGTTTGCGGTTTTGGAAACTATGTTCATATGTTAGAGGAGAAAATGATGAATACTGGATAAACATGAGTTTAAATGGCCAAGGCAAGATTCTTATTCCTCTTTGCACCCTAAGTATCTCTTTTAAGCAAAGAGTTTCACTTAATTTCAAAAAGACCCCATGTGGACAAAAGACCAATGAACAGTAGAGGGAGAGAGAAATTCATTTTTTTCTGAGAACATTAAGCTATATCTATTAATCAGAAGATAATTTAAAATATGGAAGCATTCACAGAAACAATTAATGTATGTAGTCATCATGAGATACACCAAATTACCGTCTCATACAAGTGCTAAATCTTGGTTTCCTAAATCTGTTTTTTGTTTCCAGTTCTTCCACTTTGAATATATGATACTGAAAATATGCTAAACAGTGCCCTTGGGCAAATTAGAAACAGAGGTTGGTAAAAACATTAGGAATGTTTTTTTCTTATTTCAATTTAAAATGTGTTGTTTTTTTAGAAGGTAAAAAACTTAATATGAGTGTATTCTGGAATCAAAAGGATGACCATCAGCTAAACAAGACCTGTCCTGGAGCTCTAGTGCTCTTTGGCATATGTATTTGTTTATCTACAATTTAAACTTAATAATTTTTTAAAAGTATGAGAACAGCCAGGTTGAAACTACTCAATATGCAGTCATTTTGGATCAACGTGACTTCCAGTGATGGGTTACCAGAAAAGATACTAGACTGTTTAAGAGCTTTTTAATTTGTGGGCTTTGGAATTTTGATGACTGAAAAAAAAAAATAAAAAGGCTAAAGGGAACTGGCATTTTAATTCCATGTGGCTGAGCTTTTTAGTTGCATTCAGACACTTCTATTTTTATTTCTTCAAGCTGGGCCTGTTTCCAAGAAGGAAGCTGTGGAATTATTGCTTTTACTCCCACATTTAGTGCAATCCCCTTTAATACTAAGGATAGGTCAGCTTTTTGCCTGTCCCCTGCATTAAACCTACAAGTAGATCAGATTTCAGGATAAGCAACAAGCAAAAAAGGACAAAACATTTCAAGTGAAACATTGAACCAGCTTGACTTGAATTAGAGGCGAATCAACTGCATAATCTAATGTTCACAGAGTGCTTTGGCCTTAGAACCTGACTGGTTTTACACTATAACATTTAACTTATTCTTTCTTTTCTTCTTTTTCTTCTTCTTCTTCTCTTCTTCCCTTTATTTTTATTGCCCTGCTGTGTTCTGATATCTTTAAAGGTTAGCTGTTTGTGCTTTATGCAATGGAAAAACTGTTGTTGAAGTTTTAGCCTTGAAAAGCATGGACTGTATCTAAAAACAGAAAGAAAGCACTCCTTTGCCTTGCCTCCCATTGGTTGTTTGGAAACAGCTGTTTGATGCCAAGTTTGTGCTTCGCTCCTATCAGCTCATTTGGTGAGATCAGAATGTGCCTGAATAACTCTGAAGGTTAAAATATGTTGACTGAATTTTCTGCTGCCACCATTCAGCAGCAGCTAGGCTGTGGCTCTCATGATCATGACACGTAGTGGAAATTTTCCTGGCTCCTGTACATCACCATCTCTGCCTGGTGTGTGTCACACTGAGAATGTGCACAGCAGGATGGCCCACCAATGGGTCTGACAGGGCTGGCCTACGAACATACAGGATTGTGCTTCTGATAGAAAGCACATTATTTACATTGATGTGTTATCATTCAGGGATGAAATTTTTTATTTTAGTCTTTTTATCACCCATAGGTGTCTTGTTTATGGCATCTATAGCATTTTTTTTTTCAGAGAAAATTGGGCTTTATAATTTTCTTACTTAATTTCATAATCATTTTAAGCATGCCAAAAATTACACTCCACTGGTCCTGACTGCTGCTTAAATTGTGTGTGTTCTTTCTAGTCCTTATTTACAATGTAATCCCAAATCCTTCATAATACAAACAGAAGAGTCTTTCATTTTGATAATTTTTTAATAATTCAATCTTCTTACATAATTGAATCATGCCATACTGTTATTTTTACTCAGTAATTAGAAAATATTCACTGCCCAACAGTACAAGAACTTTTAAATATTATAAATTCCTTTCCCATAATCTCATGTTAATAATACAGCCTTAGTTTAGAAGCATTTTCTGAAAGATGTTAAGGATTAACCTTGCAATTTGTGGTGTGCTTATATTTACCGCCAAATAATTTGCAGTGTTTTGTCAGTTATTAATCTAGTTATTTGTATGTTTATCTGATGCCTATGCTGAAATATTCAAGGGCTTTGACAAGTGTGCTGTGTTAGCAGAAAATTCTGTTCAAGGGAGAAAAAATATTCTTTTTCTCTTGACGACTTCATTACAGCAACTACAGTAGTTACTATACGACTTATTGAACAACCATTAGAAGGAAAGAGATGAAATAGATCAGCCAACCCCCTAAGTCATAGATACTGAATATCCACTTTGTGTGGGTTTATGTTTAAGGTATCATGGAAGCTCCACAAAATATATAACTGTTATCAAAATGGCAAAATAATTAAACTTAGGATAAACATAAAGTTAAAACAGCTTGTACCTAATTATTACTCTTTTTTTGTTCCTCAGGTTCTTCTTTTAAACTCAGAGCTTCCCTGGACCTCAACCAGTGCCATTTGAGCAAAAATTCAATAAGCTGTGTGAGAGTCATTATTGAACAAACGTATGTTATCAGATTTAGATGGCTTGATATTATTCTGAAGTTATTCTGAAGACCAATGAAATATCACGATGGTCATGAATATACAAAATTGTATTCTTTATGAATGATCCATCTTAGTTTCCTATATCTGTTTTTCTCTTTCCAGTACATATTTTTTGCATTAATATTAAAAACCTGCCACACGGACAAACCATGCCACTGTTTCCTTTTCATCATATACAGTTATTTGAAGAAGTTGGCATTGATGTGCAAATTCTTCATCAGGCTCATTAGGAAATAGCTGCAAAGAAGGAATTATCAAGTAGTTATCTTGGTTCCTATGGTAGGAGTGGGGCTCCTTATGGGGAAGATGGGAGAGACAAATTTAGGAAGAAGAACCGAGAATTGTCTTTTCTTCCTGATTCTTGCCTACATTCAGATAACTTATTATGGATGCTATTTTAATCTTCTGAAATATCTAACCACTTTTTCAAAGACTAGGTTTAATTGGGGAGGATTTTCCCTTCTATAGGCTTGCTTCAATTTGAGACTCATTAAAATGCTGAAATATCTATTCTGGTAGTTCTTTCCTTACTGGTTTCAGGTTGAATTCTGTCTAAAGTTTTACAGGTTCAGATATTGAATCTAGTTAAGATGCAGGTGTGTTCCATGATCTCCACCTAGAGCAGTCATTCAAAAACCCCAGAGTAGAGCTAAACTCCATGTGGATATGAAGTATAATGCACACACAAAACTCCAGTGTAGTTGAGAAATGATTATGAAGATAAAACCATGCCCTTGTGTACAAAACCCCACACATATAAAAATAATCATCTTTAACTTTGTGTAATTGTTTCTAAAAGTAGATTACTTAATATTAGCTTTTTAAACAAAATATGAAAGTTTTAAAAACTATTAATTATTTGAAATGCACAAGAGTGCTTTACATTAGAAAAATGGCAACTATATGCCCCTAAACAAATCAAGTAACTTCTCTGATTGCGGTTTCCTCTTCTGCAAAACTAGAGGATTGTACCAGCTATTTCTCACGTTTCTCTCAGGTTCACTATTGAATAATTCTGTGACTTATTTTATGTAATTCATCACACCTTAATTTATGAACTTCTAATTACATATTTATATACAGGCTTTTCTTCAAATGGTTTCATACCATTTGTTATGTTAATACTTGCTTAACATTTAAAGAGAAATTAAACATAGAGGAGAATGAACAAGAGACAGGAATAAGAAATAGTTCCTAAATCCCAAAGTTACTAAAAGATATTACAGGAAATACAATCTTGTGGGTGATTTGAAGACAAGGAAAGTCATTGTAAATTTAGTTTCTATTTTGTGCCATATATGTTATGGCTGCTAGTTACTTAATCTCACAACAACTCTAAAATAGATGTTAATGTCCAGTTTATACTGCTTAGTAAACTATGGCTCAGAAAACCCCAAATTCATTGAATTAGGAAATAACACAGTCGAGGTCTTTGGGTTTGAGTGATTCTTTACATGCTCTTCCCAGATCGTGATGCAGTCTTTGTTTATCCAGATGAATAGCAAAAGGAAACTGCACATAGAAAGGTTAAGTAGCACATGAAATGTCTAGGCTCTTAAATAGTTCCAAAATAATATATTTTATCAACATTTGAATTTTTATTAAAAAATTCTTACCCAGGACAAATTGAAATAAAGTATAACAAAGACTTATATCTGCTGATGCTATACTATTCAGTGATATAATAATGCTAATCATAGCAATAAAATATTTGCCAAATAAATATAGATTGAAGCTTTGAGCAAAGGCCATCATTGGTTTTTTTTTTTGTAACACAGAACTACTTTCAAAGAATATGTGCATAAAATTTGCCCTCTACAAGAGATTACCTAAAGAATTATTGTTATTTTGTAGAAGGTTTGTATTGCACTTCCAATCCATTAATGAATATTGAGGACTTTCTGCTCAGATCTATGAAATGAAGGATAATTTATGCTTATTCATATAATAACTAAGAAGCTATCAAATATTTATTATTGGATTGAAGCAATGGAAATGGTGAGAAGAAGGGAGAATCTATTTTTAAAAGAAGAGAAATGCAATTAAGTCTTTTTGGGGTATAAGAATTTGCAGAAGTATTATAAATAGAAGGGCCCATCTCAGCTTGATTACTTCAAAACAGCTTCCTGCAACCTCCCACCAAGTAGATGAGCAATTAGTATAATCACAGCAATAAGTCAAAGACACTTGCTGTTCAAACTTGTGTTGCAACTTTTCCTTTTGGCATCGCTTGTAGCCTATTCCAGCTTCACACACAGACACAAATGCACATATTAAATAAAATGTTCTTTGGTAAAAGGCAAAATGCCTAGGCTTGACTTCCTTTTTTGTATCAAGGTTAAGTAAAGGGCACTGAACAAGTGAAGCTATACTGAAAAGAACAGTGGCCAAGGCAGAGATATTCTTATACCCCAACCCGTTGTGCAGATGGAAGTCTGGCCAAAAACCCATAAAGCATCAAGTCTGACTGTGAGTCAATCTGTCAGCACAAGTACAAGGTGACTCAGGAAAAGACCGCATTTTGTTTTCTGGGAAATACTCAGGGGTTCTAGTACATTTATGTGTGTTGGATATTGTTGTCAGGAAAGGAGAAAAACGACTTCATAAATAGAAAGAACGAACTTTTAATAATTGATTCTGCTAAAGAAAACAAAGAGTAAGAGTAACCCAAGTGAATTCATTTTTAAAGAAATTTCAATAGGCAGATATTAAAATCAACTACTTGTATCCACACTTCAGTTTGAGATACTTCCATATTTGTAAATTTTAGGCTAAGTTGACTCGGTACACAAGGAATTGTTTCTAAGAAGAAACAGCACGGTAAAACAGGCTTTGCAATGCCACTCATATGACCTTTTAAACTATATTTTAAGAGTGTCTAATTTTAAGGTTTGCTTTAGATTTTATCTACAAATTTAATTAATTGTTACAAGTTGCCAAATTATTGGTTTGTCTGCATCTTCTATGTTAATAGGAATTAAAAGAAATGTTTAATGTTGTTGAATAATAGGGAGAAGAGAGAGCTTTATCTTTGATTTTTTAGTCTTCCTGGTATTGCTAGGTATTTTAAATACCCAGTTTATGTCTATCCTATTGTGTCAATTATGACAGCCTTGATTTTTCACTAGTTTGGGAGTTCTTCTATAGGCGTTTCTAAATGCTTCCCTTCTTTTTTCTCTAATTAAAGAAATTCAACTTATGAGGGGAAATGTCAATTTCAAGTTTTTATGAAATTCTGCTGAGAGATTACAGAAGATATACAGCAAAATACATTTAAAACATTTCAACTATTAAAGGCAAAGAATAGACTCCTTTTGTTGTTTTTCATTGCAGATATGCATTTTTTTATGGTCAAAAGGAATCTGACTTTTCTATTGAAATGTTATATAGGAACACCTGAACACACATAGATACTGACGCTGAGTTCTCAGGGAATAGTATTCCGTATCCCCAAACAACTTTGCATACTGAACACATGATTTTAAGAAGAGAGATTATTAGTAACAGTGATAAGTATCAAGGCATAAGATCAAAATGAAAAAGAGAAAGGACAGAAGATTGGTTTGTAATAGTGTAAATTATCCTGAAACTGGATACATGGAAAGTTTAGAACAGCAGGAAGGAGAAACTTTAGAGGCAGAAATTTAAGGTCAAAGGTCATCACCATGTAGGAATTTGAATCAGCTAAAAAATATATTTGCAAACCTTGACTTTATCTTTAAATGTCACAAAAGGAAAAGAACAGTACAAGTATTTAAATACACAACTTGCCACAGATTCCATACCATGATGATACAGCTGACTGAAAGAATGCAGTTGAAATTTATCAATGTAAATATATTCTTATTTGAAATATAAAGGCAAATACCCCATAATGTTGTGGAATTTGGCTTATTTTTGAAGAATAACTCAGTTTTAAGTAATGTGTGTATTAAGGGCTGAGTTTCATTCCTCCAAATTCATGTGTTGAAGTCCTAACCTTCAGCACCTCAGAATGTGACTGTATTTGAAGATAAGGTCTTTAAAGGGGTAATTAAGTTAAAATAAGGTCCTTAGGGTGGACATTAATACAGTATGGCTGGTGTTTGTATAAAAAAAGTCAGACACAGAAGGGGACAAATACCATGTGAAGACACAGGAAGAAGATGGCAATGTACAAACCCAGAAGAGAGTTCTCTGAAGACACCAATCCTGCCAGCATCTTGATCTTGGACTTCCATCCTCCAGAACTTCAAGGAAATACATTTCTGTTGGTTAAGGCATCCACTGTCTCCTACTTTGTTATGGCAACCCCTAGATAACTAATGTAGTGGGATAGTGTTGTATTCAAAGGAAATTAGAAGAGAGAAATTTCAGCAGAACAGGAAACACTGATGATTCCTTTTGAAGACGTAAAGAACTCCTTAGATTTTATTGGCTCAAGTGCCCTTGTGATCAAGAAGCTTCATGAGGGTCCATATTTGTTTTTCCTCATTTTGGAAATGAGTAGTAACTACCCAGAATGACACATTGAGAAAAAACTGAAAAATCACAAGGCCTTTGGGTGAGAGTGGGTGAGGAGGGAGGGGAAGAACTCTAAATGAAGCAAGTTCTATATTGATCAGTGATGTCTTCCTTGGGTGAGGGGTAGTGAGTGACCACATACATGCATGTATTCACCCAGAATTAAATGGTAATTTTTAAATTCAAATGTCTCTGTGTATGAGTTTGTTCATGGATCACTACTCTGGTCACCTTGGAATTAGAGTTTTTCATGTATTCCTCATTCTTTATTTGCACTTTATTTGATTAAATAAAAAGCTTAGATATAAATAAAAACTGAGACAAATTACAAAATGTAATGTGTTGAATAGTATTTTTTTGAGTGAGACAGGGAAAGTGATCCTATAGTTACTGTTTTCAAGTGTGTGAGTTCTTTCAACAAAATGATAAAGCTAGAGAAGATTACTATTATACTTAGACAGCACAGCTACTTAAAGAGTTGATAGCCACATTTTCCAGATCTTACAGAGTCTTTTAATATTTAATGAATAGCAAAATATGATGGTTATTACAGTAATTATGTTTTCTGGATGCCGAGGGAGGGAAGATAGTAATATTTCTGCCTTACTTGCCTGTTACCTCCTATTACCTACATTCTCAGAGGTTATAGGGCTCTTCCTCCTTGCTTTTGAAAATATGATTCAAAGACATGGCATTCTTGTCATTTTTTTTTTCATTTTGATGCACTTTAGTGGCTGGAGTTAACTCTGCTAATATTGAGCCCCAAATGGCTTCCACTCTGTCATTGAGGAAAGACTCTAAATCTGAAAAGATCTTTCCCATTCAGCTCTGCCTGAGATCTGTTCCTCCTCCCCTTGGATGGGGATCCTAGAGAATCGGAAGCAGATCTGCTTGCTCTGGGGTCACTCTGTCAGCTTTGATGCTGACCAGCAAGGGATACTCAGCTACTGTTAGGGCAATTTTTTGAGAGGAGGAAGGAAGCTGCATAACCTGATTAAATATCAATACATCCTTTTTAAAGGGATGCTCTGTTCAATTCACAACCATGCGCCTTTCTAGGAACATGCCAATTATTGGCTTATCAATATTCTCAGTACCGCCCTCCAAATCTCTACAATGTTAGTGCTATTTTTAACACTGGATCTACAACAGAAGACCTATTATTCTGCCGAATATTCTGAAATTAGAGGCATAAAGATGACAGAAAAAGCAATTCAGAGATGGATCAAGAAATATTACAATGTATCAGGGAGACTATTTCCACATATTCTCTATTGCATGTTTTTTTTTAATTTTTCAAATTCAGTTCCTTTGTTTTTGAAAATTAAGCTACCTCTAGTTAGTACTTTTTAAGCATGTATTCTTTTCTATTCTGAGGTTATTAGCCACAAATTAATCTGTTACATTAATTTATCAATATGTCTTCTGTGAATTTCAGATTGGTTTGCAGTGGCTCTTTGAAATAGTCACTCTTGTCCTCATTTTAAAGATGGTGATACTAAGGCAGAAAATGGTAAGGTAAATTATTCATAGTTTCCGAGAACTCCATACCCTGTCAACTTCAAATTACAAATCATAGTGCACGCTGCGGCATATGTTGGGCTTCCCCTTGATTAATAGGGAGGAGGTTGGGCTTGATGACCTCTGCAGGAGGCTTCCAGCTCTGTAATACTAGGATCTAATTCTGATGAATGGTCTGGATGGTAACTAGAACCAATCTACTCCCCTACCCTTTAATTCAAAACTTAAGACAAAGCACACACTCACACAAAATATTTTTTACCCTACTAATTCATAGGAGAAAACATCCATTTCTGCTAAGCACTGTTATATTCTGATTTAGTCATGAGTGTGGGTTGGTGAAAGGACCTATCTTATTTACACTGTTGTTTGGAAACTCTGCAGGGATTTTGAATTGGGGGAAAGACACAGTGGGAAATTTGGTTCCGGCTCAGTGAATGACATGTTTGCACTGGACGATGTAGTATAGTTTGTCCTAAGCTTCCAATCTGGGCATTAGCCGACTACAGTCCCTAAATAAGTTGATGATATTTAGATTTTACCAAGACTAATTAAGCAAGATGCACATTTCCCAGTAGATCTCTGTGACTGAGGTGTGAATTTAATTTTTTTTTATATTAACAAAGTGATTTTTTTGTAGTCTCTTTTGTTAAATTAGTTTTCATTCTCATTCCAATACCTTGATTCTTGGTTCATAGGAAGAACACTAATCTCATTTTAGTATAAATAAATAAGGGGGAAAATATTTTACTTTTTCTTTATTATTGCTTCTGAACTCCAAAGGAAGGAAATGGCATGCTTTAAATAAGGACAGAAGATTTTCTGAGTAGAATTATGATAGAAGTTATTGTGTTTCAGCTTTTCTTTAGTATTAACATCTTCTTTTTTTTTTTAGAAGTATGTTTATCACTCTAGAAACATTACTGGAGGTTTAATGTAAACTTGCAGGAGCTGGCAGAGGTGTTGGGATTTGGAAGAGGTTTCTGTTCCTTTAATATTGCCTTAGTTTCTCTTGCTCATCTGACCAAAATTTGGAATCTAGTCTCATCTTCATGTGTTTTGAAAATCTAACAAATCTAGAAGATGGGGTGAGTGTGGATATATTTAAACAATTTGAAATTTTGTCAAGAACATGAAAGAAATCCATGTTTTCTAACAAAACAGATAAAAACAAAAATAAGAACAGAATCCTTTTAACATTGCTTAAAGAACTAGGAAATTATGGTGGTAAAGTGAGTATGTCACACAAGGTAGGCTATGTAAATCTATGTGTGATAATTGTGTATGATTCATTGATAGGCAATATATTTTCTATTTGATCACATGTTCTCCTACTAGATACCTTGCCTATGGGTAGAAAAGTATATATTATATGGGTTTAGGCTGATTCTAAGGCATACTTCTCTTAACGTGAGCTGAAGCAGAGATAAACTATATTGGCAGATGCATGTGACCTTTTCATCACAATGAATTACTGAAGGATGGACTATTAAGCTATGGAATACTGCTGAAATCAAGATTGCTATAATGCAGTTATACTTCCATAAGTCTGAGTAGAAAAAAATATCATGTGATGGGAAAGAGAGCTCCTCAACAAAATATTGGACTTCCACACTATGTATGTGTATTATATGTTCTTAATAAATATTCTTATAAATACCTGCAAAATTCATGGTTTTTTTGCTTCCAGTGTTTGGCAGTCTTGGACATATGTGATACCTTGGTTTGGGAGCTGTAGGGATCTGACAGAAGACCCATATTATAATTCCTGCATGACTAAGGGAAAAAAGTGGAGGAAACCAATTGAAAAAAAGATTTAGAACCAGAAAGCCGACATGAAAAGCCATAAATAATGTGTTGATGTTTCAGAAATTGAAATTTATTTGAAAGTTTCTGGTATAGTATAGCAAAATATGATGGAAACTGATAAAAATATAAAGTGAAAGTTTTCCCAATGATAGCTCATTCTCCAAAAGTTTATTCTACAAAGATGAATGAAGACAAAATTTAAAATATCACAACCACCCTCTTATTTGATGCTCACTGAGAAAGGAGACATTGTTTTTTTTCTCTTAAATCATCTCCAGATTGTAATAATAATGTATATTTACATGGTTAATATTATGATCTATTGATAATTTTAATAACTTTTAAAATCCATCTTGTATTTTTAAAACCTTCAGTATTTTTAAAACTTTGTTTTGAAATTAAAAGCCCAAGCCCATATGAAAATATACAGATTTTAACAGATTTTTATCTGGCATTGAAAAGGCGTTGCCACAGTTTGGCTAACTTAGACAAATTTATCTATCTGGACATTTTATTTGATTTGGTAGAAATATAGGCATTACACATGTGAATGCAAACCCATTTACATAATATCATTGGTAAAACCTTTAAAGATTAGTCTTAACAGCAAAACCTTATGAGAATATGGAGCTGCCACCTTAATAGCATTCTTTATGTTTATTTTTAATAAAGAAATAGCTTTATTTTGCCATAACAAATATAGGAAATCAAGTTGAATTTGTGTTACATTGTACTGAATAGTTTAGGCATAGGGCATTTAGAGCCTAAGGTTTTTAATGTAAGTCAATGTTTTACTTAAATATAAGTAATTAATCAGTATGTAATATGATTTTTGGGTCATAGGGTAACTTAGTTTTTGTATCCCAAACAAACCTACATTTTTTAGTTGCTTTCAGAAAATAGGGAAATTACAAAGAAATGACCAACAACCAAGTTCAAATGGGCAAGATCTTACTAGTTATTATAAAAAGAAACCTCAAATGCTGTTAATTTGCATATGGACAACCAGATTTATGCCATAAAATAGGAAACACTTCTATTATTGCATATAAAACTTAAAAAATTGTTTAATTTTAAACATATAAATCATACTTGAATCTAACAATATGCACATTATATGAAAATGTCATCTCTTTGCCTTTCATGTTTGTATAATATTATAGAAAACTCAGATACTTTCTTTATCATTTTTTAAAAAATAGATTCATTACCCTGTAGGTTTCAGTTAGTTAATATTGAACAGGGATTCAGGGAAGGATTCTTTTTTAAATTATTGAAGAGATCTGAATATGTTTATAAACTGTGACAGATATCCCAGTGGAGGAATAATGAAACCAAAAACTGATGAAATCTGTTCACAGTCCTGGAGGAGATGAACAATGGGGACAGGGGAATTGGCTGTTAAAATTATATCATCTGCAAGTGGGTGAAGAAATTTGCTTTTTCAATGCTGTGAGCATATTGCTTCTTTAATATAATCCTAGGCATGCCCAATTATCCTATTATTCGTGATGTTTATAGATATATATAATTGGTGAGATGCATTTCTGAGTTTGAAATAGCTTTCAATACTAATTATTTTCATTTATTGATACTTAATATTTTATGTATTTGTGGGGTACATGTGATTATTTGTTGATACATTATTCTTTGCATTGACTGTTATGCGTGCTTTTCTCTTTTCATATTGACTCCAAGAGATTTAGAAATTAGCAAGAAAACAAAAAGCAAGTTTTGGTCATTGGTTGACTGGTCATTGGTTTTCTTTTCTTTTGTTTTCAAACTTTCAAGGAGGATCTTGAAGCATTCATCAGAAATAATTGGAGGTGGCCTGGCCTGGTGGCTCATGCCTGTAAACCCAGTACTTTCGGAGACTGAGACGGGTGGGTCACTTGAGGCCAGGAGTTCAAAACCAGCCTGGTCAACAGGGCAAAACCCAGTCTCTACTAAAAATACAAAAATTTGCCGGGTGTGGTGGTGAGCTCTTGTAGTCCCAGTTGCCAGGAGGCTGAGGCAGGAGAATTACTTGAACCGGGAGGTGGAGGTTGCAGTGAGCTGAGAACCTGCCACTGCACTCCAGCCTAGGAGACACAGCCAGATTTTGTCTCAAAAATAATAATAATAATTGGAGGAGTAGGGAGCAATGTCTTGATTGACAGGCTGTGGAACAGCTGTTATTACTAGAAGCAGAAAACAAAGAGAGAATGGAGGCAATGCCTCAGACCACCTACTGCTTACCAGGTGAGCATCATGTCACAGCAGGGCTGGGGATTTGCACTGGCTCTTTTCTTGTTAGCTGAGAAGAGTTGCCCAATGGGAGCTCCTTGACTGTTGCTTGTCAGTCATCCTAAAATATTGATGAATGTTTGTGTTCCGGGATCTCCTAAGCCCTGTTTGTATCTTTACCTTTCCATTGTGTAGTCTAGAACACTCACCAATTCCCTGGGGTTCTGAAGTGAGGTCCTTGACAGCCAAGATGAGCACTTGTCCTTTAAGAGCTTGGAAAGCAGTGACACCCCAGCTGTTTTACACGGTTATGCACTGGGGATGCATTCACTGCTTTCTAGAAAGGAAACATAAAGATGGCAAGACTTCATGCTTAGGTAGCAAATTACAATTTCCAAAGCTTTTTTATACCTTAAGTATCAAATTCAGTGTTCTAATTATGGTAAATGACACCACCAAGGTTATAGCCTTTTTGAGGCTTGGAATGGACACCGTTTAGACAGCGTTTGTTAGGAAAAATAATTAAAGGCTATAAATTCAAAATTAGGTTGCAACATAACTATTTCTTTCTTTTCTTTCTTTCTTTCTTTCTTTCTTTCTTTCTTTCTTTCTTTCTTTCTTTCTCTCTCTCTCTCACTCTCTCTCTCGCTCTCTCTCTTTCTTCTTTCTGTCTTTCTTTCTTTCTTTCTTTCCTTCTTTCTTTCTTTCTTCTTTCTCTTCCTTCCTTCCTTCCTTCCTTCTTTCTTTCTCCTTTTCTTTCTTCTTTTCTTTCTTTCTTTCCTTCTTGAGAGTCTCACTCTGTCACCCAGGCTGGAGTGCAGTAGAGCAATCTCAGCTCACTGCAACCTCCAGTTCCTGGGTTCAAGCGATTCTCCTGCCTCAGGCTCCCAAGTAGCTGGGATTGCAGGCACCCACCACCATGCCTGGCTAATATTTTGTGTGTGCTTTTAGTAGAAATGGGGTTTTGTTATGTTGGCCAGCCTGGTATCTAACTTTTGACATCAGGTGATCCACCCGCCTGAGCCTCCCCAAGTGCTGGGGTTACAGGTGTGAGCCACAGCACCCCACCTAACTATTTCTTTAAAATGAGACATCACAACAACAAATTATAAAATTTTAAGAGCTGAAAAATGCTGCAAAATCAGAAAATTCAGAAAATAATATTTGAAAGAATCAACTGCCCCAACCATGTCTGTACCATTTTTTCTATTTTTGGCCACACATTTCATATTACACAGCTTATGCTTTTTTCTTTTCTTTTCTTTCTTTCTTTTTTTTTTTTGAGATGGAGTCTTGTTCTGTTGCCACACTGGAGTGTAGTGGCGCAATCTTGGCTAACTGCAACCTCCACCTCCCAGGTTCAAGCAATTCTCCTGCCTCAGCCTCCCGAGTAGCTGGGATTACAGACACATGCCGCCATGCCCAGCTAAATTTTTTTGTGTGTTTTTAGTCAAGACAGGATTTCGCCATGTTGGCCAGTCTGGTCTCGAACTCCTGACCTCATGATCCACCAGCATTGGCCTCCCAAAGTGCTGGGATTACAAGCGTGAGCCACTGTGCCTGACTGAATTTATAATATTTTCTATGGAAACAATAAAATGATATTTATTTTTGCTTCTAGCATAATTAATCCTTTCTTTTAAAAATTAACAGTAAAAATAAAGTAAAATAAATTTAAATACTTGACAGACTAGAAAGTTTACTTCAGCTCCAGAGTAGTCATTGATGATATCATAAAAATTTTTTTTTAATTGTCATATTTAGACTGTGGTCTCATAGAAAAAATACAGGATTTGTTGAATTTGATCCTTCTCAAATATACTTACTTTATGTACTTCTGATACAGATTTGTGCCCAAGACGCACTAATTTCTGGTAAATTTCATTGTGTGCAAGTCTCATACAAATTACATGACAAATTTATAATTTATATGTTTTTAATAACTTCAATTTTGATCAATCATTGATAAGAACCTATCCTTCACTTGGAATTTTACACAGATAATTCTGGGAAGAATTTTCCTCATATTTTTTCTGGCTCTGTACATTTTGGTATTGTTTTCTTCCAATGCTCACATACTTT
Source organism: Cebus imitator (assembly GCF_001604975.1). Lineage (NCBI taxonomy): Eukaryota > Metazoa > Chordata > Mammalia > Primates > Cebidae > Cebus > Cebus imitator. The sequence continues at coordinate 3,553,612 of NW_016107380.1, read as the reverse complement.
GGGTGCCAGACATCACAGGACAGATTCATTTTGCTGTAGCATTTCTGGCCCTGTACACTGGTGTCATGATGCCAGGACAGTCAGCACAATGGGAGGCATGACTATTCCTGTAGCCCAGTCCCACACATGGAGAGAGGCAATAACCTTACCATATATTAAAGTTACTACAAACCACATCAATACATTCTATTGAAATCAAACTAAATTATCCTATACCAGTAATCTACAGCTATGCAAGAAAAAAGGAAGTTCAGCATTATAGTGGCTTAACACAATAAACATTTTATTACTTACAGTTTTGTTGGTTGGATATTTGGGGCTCAGTGGGGGTGGCTTGTTTCTACTCCATGTGATGTCAGCTGCGGTGACTTGATTAGGGCTAAGAAACCAAAGATCGCTTCATTCTCAATAAATGGGGCTTTGCTATTGCTGTCAAACTGGGGCAATGTGGGTCTCTTCCATGGGCTTCTCTCTCCATATAATATAGCAGTTCGTTCACTATGATCTTTCATTCACTATGTTCTCTGTCTCCCCAGGCCATCCTGGACCTCTTTTGTGGAGACTGGATTCCAAGACTGAAAGTAGAAGCTACATGTTTTCTTTAAGCAGGGCTTTAAGACTTCACTTCTGCAACATTCTACTGGTGAAAGCAAGTCACAAGACCAGTTTGTTTCAAGGTGTGGAGAAATAGACCCTAATTCTTGACGAAGGGAGCAGTAGAGTTACATCACAAAGGAATCTGGACAAATAAAAAGTGATTTATTAGGAACCATGTTTAAAAATTCACCACAACCCCCAGCTCAACTCCCTGTTAGCTGGATCCAGAAATGTTTACAATTACTGCAATGCCACTTGACCTTAGGGGTAATGTGACACAGGGTAAAGAGACCGTGGTCTTAAACAATCATAGTTAAGGTAGCTTAGTTTTGGGAAATATAAAAGCTATGTAACAACATGAACACACTTTTAGGGTCAGCCAAGATCCTGTAAAAGTGAGGAAGCCTCATGAGTGTCAGTGCTTACCTGTATCTAGGTACTGGCATCCCCACTCTTGATAAGGCCAAGATTGATGGTTTTTCCTTCCTACCTATCCGATATCTAATCAATGTGCAAACACTGTTGATGCAAAAAACCCTAAATTCAACAATTTGTGAAGAAATCTGACACTAACGCGTTACTTCAAGAACCCAACATTGCTTGCTAAGACTATTGCAATAAACTCTATGATCTCTCTAATTTGATTCTTGCTCCTCTTATTTTTTATAGTCATCAGGGTAAATCTTTTCAAAGGTAAATTGGATTATATAACTTTTTGGCTTCTAATTAGTTGCAACTAACTATCTGTACCTTAAAATATATTTCCAAACTATTCTACACTCATCTGTCAGTAGCCACCTCCAGAATGTGATTTTTAACCAGTTTCTCTATTTTGCTATCTCCTTCTCTCTCTCTGCTCTATCTTTATTATTTTTAGCCACTGCTAGAATATAAGATCCTTAAGACATATTTTTTTCTATCACCTTATTCCCTGGGCCTAGCCCAGCACAAGGTAATGGCACAATCACATTTATTAAATAAGTAAATATTATATAATTAAAATTTAGCAACAAATTCTATAAGACATATATTATCATTCAATTTGAGTGAAAAAGTGCTGATGAAATAATCAAAATCACCTTAAGCATATGAAAGAGTTAAGGCCCAGACATTATTCTTCTGCTATCTCTACTAAACACATGCTAACACATTAAGGCTTATTTCGGTGAAAGATTAACTTATAATAGTAAGTACCATTCTTACTATTATAAAGGAGTACCATGAACCCATGAAAGCTGGCTTTATTTCTGAAGCTGTTTTCTCTTTTAATTAATAGCAAAACATTTACAAAGGAGTGGTTAATAGGCACTTACCCTTGGCATACCATGCTGGAACATGTGGTCATTAATGGTAGGGAGCATTTAGTCCTGATTTCTACATCAATCCCATTGTTATCTCTCCAGAGTGAAGCTATGAGACAATTCAAAAATAATATGGTAGTCAATTCTGTTTTCTCAGAGAGCTCTCACTCACAAATGGATAATGAGTGACTTTTTATTAAGCTCCAGAAAATAAACCACAGACTATCTTTTAAGAAGTCAGAGTCTCTTTTTTTTACCTGTTGATGAGGCACAGGACTTGGAAACACATCCTCAGCATCAAATAATGACACACCTTCCCGATCTTATTGTGTTGGGTATCACATGGTTAAGCTTGTTACTGTTTTAATTTGGTTTTGTGAAGGCCATTTAGAAACAGAATTACGGGGAGATGTATGGCAGAAAGGAGAGAAGAGTGGAAACAAAGCAGAGCTAATGTTAAGACTACCATATCATAAGCATCCTGGTTAGAGACAGTGTTGATTATGCTCAATGTCAGTTTTCCTCCCTATAGGATATGGACAGTGAAGTTGCTCAGCTATCCTGGGGAGTCAGAGCATAAATTGAAACGAGCTGCCTCAGGCTCCAGGCAGGGGAAGAAAAACAAGAACCAATTCCTTTGCCTTGAAAAAGATACAATAAGCAAATAAGTAGTAGGTTTAGTAAGGAAATAGTGAAAGCTTTAAAATAATTTTATGAAGATTTCTAACCATACATCAGTCCTGTCCTCAAGATATACTTACATCGAGTCAAATTTTCTCTAGAGATCTATTATGTATGCCAACTAATTCCTTAATAAGCTTTTGAAATTAGCATATTTCTTAATAAGTTTTTAAAAAATGAACCACCAACATATTTATCAGGTAAGCAGTGCATGCTGGGTAAATAATGTATGTTTATTATTTACTTAGGGCATTGCTCTGATCTTTTATGAATATTGTCTGATGGTTAGAAAAATACATATCTCTCTTCTTTTTTATATTTCTTAAGCCAAAGGCAGGATTTCTACTTCCATTAAAGATTTAATACATTCAAAAATAAGGAAATTGCATGTTTAAAAAAGCTAGCTTTCTCTTTAGGCCTTTCATATTAAAATAACATTAAACAGGATGAAAACAAAGCAAATTTAATTTGTTTCTCTGATTTCTCACTTCTTTATTCATACTATTCTGTCTTCTATTAATTTTCACCAGAGCTAGATCTGGTTTTCTCTTAACTCTGAAATTCCCTCACTTTTGTTGGTTTAAGCGATACCCACAGGGGACATTTTTCAAAGTGGTACGCTAGGTTTTAGCTGTGGGAGGCCCATTAATACACCACATAGAATTTTACTCCCCATAATGACATTTAAAGAGAGCTATTTGTTTTGACTGTGTTCTTTGTGTAGGCCTGAAGGTTACCATAGTAAAACCCCTTTGGCAAATGTGCAGTCTGAAATTTCTGGGTTAAAGTGGTAGGGGGTAAGTAAAAGGACAATTCCAAAATATTTCATGAGCAAAATCCTGATAAAAGGGAGGGTCTCTGGGGTCTGGTTTGTTTCCATTTCCTTCTCTGAAAAACAAGAGCAAATGACTCTCATTCCGTCTTCCATCTTCCCTCAGAAACCTACACCTCAAAAGCCTCCAAATTCTAATCTGTCTCATTCTTGCTACAAATTAGATTTTACGGTATTGTTAGGTCAATTTTTTTGTGTGAATATTCAGTTTCTTGACTATGGTAACAAATGATCATGAAATGCAAAGCTTCAAAGGTAGTCAACAAGGAAGGACTGTGAAATTAGCTAGGCATTCAAATTCTTTTCTTTTTTTTATTTTTTTGAGACTGAGTCTCACTCTCTCGCCAAGGCTGGAGGGCAGTGGTGTGATTTTGGCTCACTGCAACCTCTGCCTTCTCGGTTCAAGTGATTCTCTTGCCTCAGCCTCCTGGTAGCTAGGTTCACCGAAATGTGTCACCACACACCCAGCTAATTTTTGTATTTTTATTATAGACAGCGTTTCACCATGTTGGCCAGGCTGGACTCTAACTCCTGACCTCAGATGATCCACCTGCTTTGGCCTCCCAAAGTGTTGGGATTACAGGCATGAGCTACTGTGCACAGCCTATGCATTCAAATTCTTAATTTCCTTTGACAGATCAGCTGTTTACTGTTTAAGCTTGCACAAGGCACTTAACTTCTCTGAGCTTTATTCTCTGTCAGCTGTAAAAATGGAATACTGTAATACTATATCTTCCAGCAGCATTGTATAAAAATTGCTTGAGGTGGAGGGCAATTTTCCAACACAGATCTTGGTCTGCGTTAAGCACAGATAAATGGTAGCTTTCCCTCTCTTAAAATTTGCTGCCGTTTTGGATAGAATAACCAAAGAGAGATGTGAATTCTTTTATTATAACAAATCTTTTGTAAAGTCGTATAAAGACAAGAAAACAGTAACCATCCTGGTTGCTGTAAATATGTAGCTAAAAGAATTTCATTTGACCTGCTCAATCTGTTCTGTCTGAATTCTATCAGGTACATCCAAATAATGTAACATCCTTTTCTATTGTGGCTGAATGTTTATGTCTTGATGATTCATGCATCTGAAGGGAAATTGAATTAACCAAGGAGGGAAATAAAAAATTTAAGAATAAGTTTGACAAGATCAATTCTTTTATAATTGGAACACTTGCTCTCAGCCTTGAAAAATAGCATTTAAAAAGGTGTTCATGATCTGTGACTATCATTTGTAAAGTGAAAACTAAGTTTCTTGCCCAAAGGCTTAGCAGAAAATGGTGTCTTTGAAGGGACTTTTTCATTCTAAAAAATCTCACAGCACATTTATAGCATGTTTTCTCCTAGATTATTATTCTTGTCACTATCGTGCTTTAAACTAAGAGTTTAGTATGGAAACATAGCATACATGCAATTCCTAGCCTTTACCTTATCTCTATCAAAATTAGTATTGTTTTTATTTTTATAAATTAGTATAATGTGCAATAGCATGTCGGAGGTTGAGAAACCATATCTTACTTCTGGCTAGCTGTGTGACCTTAGCCAAACCATGTAACATTTATCAGCCTCAGTTTCTTCATCTGTCAAAAGATATAATAATTCATTCCTCATATGTTTCAGCGACGCATTGATTAGTAGGAGTTACTGAAAATATCCTATGTACTGGTGTGGCAGTGAGACTTCAAAGCTGGCCACTTGAACAGATGCCTCCTGAAATTGACACCCTTGAATAGCCTCATCCCATACTGAATATGAATGGCCCCAGTGATGCACTTTGACACAACTAATATTTGAAAAGGCTGGGTGTGGTGGCTCATGACTATATAATTCCAGCACTTTGGGAGGCTGAGGCGGGCAGATCACCTGAGGTCAGGAGTTCGAGACCAGGCTGCCCAACATGGCAAAACCCCGTCTCTACTAAACATACAAAAAATTAGCTGGATGTGGTGGTGGGTGCCTGTAATCCCAGTGACCCCAGAGGCTGAGGCAGGAGAATTGCTTGAACCGGGAAGTGGACGTTGCAGTGAGCTGAGATCACACCACTGTACTCCAGCCTGGGCAACAAGAGCGAAACCCTGCCTCAAAAAAAAAAAAAAAAAAAAAAAAAAAAAAAAAAAAAAAAAAAAAAAAAGAAAAAAAAAAGAAAAGAAAAGAAAAGAAAAGGTGGTGGGAGTAAAAAAGAAAAACATTTTAGAAAAGGCAAAGACCATCAATAAAAGCCACAGGATAATTTTGGACATGCATGCTTATGGGATACTTAGAACACCAACTGAAGAGAAACCATGCTGGAAAACGAAAGAAATACAATTTGATAGGTGAATACTGCAGAAGTAACGCTGTGTCAGGTCTAGGCCTAAACCTTAAGAAGGCCTAGAAGCACTGGGTTTTGTGCTTTTAGGTGCCCTGAGCCACCATGTACAAGTCTTTCTAACCTGCTGCAGAGAACATCTGATGGAGAAATGATCATCCCTACAGCACTCACAAGGAGCAGGAGAAGAGGTCTTGCCAGTGTGGGGAGGGAGATAGAGGCCATGCCATCCTGATAGCTGTCTCAGTGTTCCAGCTGGCGTAGCCTTTCAGCCATTTCCACCAAGGTCTCAGGTATGTGAACCCCGTCTGCCACCTACCTGCAGCTTCGTTAGAGACCCCAAGCAAGATCAGCAGGGAAACCACAGAGCTGAGCACCAGTCAGCCCACAGAATGGCGAGAAATAAGATGGCTGTTGTTTTCCAGGATGGAGTGTGTGAGAGTTTGCTATATAGCAACGTAAACAAAACAACTGGGCACTCAACATATATTTCTTCCTTTTATTTTTATTCGTCTTCACTTATGCTGCATGTTTTCCACAGTTTAGTCCTCGATCCCTCCTTCCCCAACATACTCTCTATGGAGAGCCAGCTGATTCTTATGGCTTCAGCAACTAACTCTCCATTCACTACCCTGGGTTCTATTTCTCCATCCATGCCCTTTCATCTGTATTACGGAACTGCACCTTCACCAGCTTAGTGAATATTACCTATCAGATCATATTTCTCTCTTCTCAGCATGTGTTCTGTTCTCTCATTAGTTGTTTTTTCACCATCCCATCAACAGTAACTACTTTTATACCTTTGCTGTCAGTGCTGTTTCTGAAACGTCTCCTCAACTCAGTTCTGTCTTTCAAAATATTCCTCCATTTTTAACATGGGTCCTATGTCTTCTGTGAATTTTTTCCTAACTTCTCTTTCATTGATTTTCTTTATCTCTGTGTTTCTACAGGATTGATGATATTATTATTATTACTATTTTTGAGACAGAGTCTCGCCCTGTCGCCCAGGCTGGAGTACAGTGGCACAATCTCTGCTCATTGCAACCTCCGCCTCCCAGCTTCAACTGATTCTCCTGCCTCAGCCTCCTGAGTAGCTGGGATTACAGGCACCTGCCACCATGCCAAGAAAATTTTTTGTATCTTTTGTACAGACGGGGTTTTACCATGTTAGTCATGCTGATCTTGAACTCCTGACCCCGTGATCTGCCTGCCTTAGCCTCCCAAAGTGCTGGGATTACAGGTGTGAGCCACCGCGCCAGGCTGATCGATGATATTATTTATACCTGTTTGTATATTATTTTATATGTTGACTAGTGGATGTATGTCATTGGCTACAAATCATAAGAGATGCACATTGATTTGATATTGAAGATATTCTTTCTTGAAATCTTATTATAAGTCCTATTCAGATGCAGAATATAAAAGTTTAGGAAAACATTTGGAAACTGGAAGTAGCTAGTAGTTTCACCTGGCTCATGTACAAAAGACAGGGGGAACTGGGCAGGAGAATGTGATGGGAGGGGAAAAATCATGAGAAGTCTTATGCTATACAAAAACTGGGTATTTTAACCTGTAGATACTAAGGACCATGAAAATACTTCAGCAGGAGATGAAAAGCCTCTGATTTATATTTTTGTAAAATGAAAATGCTGCTGTCAAGAGAATAGATTGAAGGTTGTGTTTTGGTGACAGCGGGTATGGACGACTGTGAAAGTGGCTCCACTAAAATGAGTTAGGAAGCAAAAGCAATTGTTAGGTCAGGTGAGAGACGGAAAAGCCTGGATGGGAACAGTGGGAGTGCAGAAGGAGACAGAAGCAGCTCTAAGAGGTCTTTGGGGAAAACATTTTCAGAATGTGGTGGCCAATTGGCTAAAGGAGAGAGAATGAATATGACTCCTAGATTTCTGACTTGGAGACTTGTGGTATCTGTCAAGATGAGGGTACAGGATGTGAAACAAGCAAATAGGGGTCGGGCATGATTAATTCCTCTTTGGAAGCCTTGAACTTGAATTATCTGTTGAATATACAAGGGGTATGTCTGGATCATTATGAAAATATAGGTTTGAAGTCAAAGAGAGGAAGAGGTCTGTCTTAAAAATACGGATTTGTGAATCATTGCCATTACCGTCTGTATAATAACAATACGGGAATTAATGAAATCTCTCACAGTGAGTTTTGACTGAAAATGAATCACTAGAGACCAGTAAAATTTGAAGACACATAAGAAGAGAATCATTTTAAGAATATTGATTAGATGTGACCAGAAGAGAGAGTAATGGTGTGGAGGAAAGAAGAGACGTCTGAGGAAGTGGTCATGGTCACCTGTTAAATGTCTATAGAGAGAAAAAGTTAAGACCTAAATTGCACAACAGATTTTGTTCGATGTCACTGGGGATTTTATTGAAAGGGCAGTATCTTCCTGGGAATTAAAGCGGGAGCTGCAGTGGTTTAAGGGTGAATGGAAAGCAATGAGTAAAGTATGGCTGTGAAGAAGACAAGAGAGCTAGATTAGCAATAGAGGCAAAAGTCACAGAGCCAGACTTTTATTTATTGACTTATTTTAAGATGGGAGAGATTTGAGTAACTAAGGAAAAGCACAGGGAGAGAGAAGAGATGTTGAGTGTTTTTAATTTCCAAAATTGTGTCCAAATTTCTTCTTTGCTAATGTGCATGATTACATTTGAATTATAATTAACCTTGATAATTATCTTTTAAATTTGATATATTAAGAAAATGTTTCTGTTATATAAACTTAGTCTTTTAGCCAAAAGAAATTTGCTTTGAATGCGTTTCTTTCTTTTCATTAGTTCAAGGGGTGTAAGATCCCACAAAATCACAAAATATTTAAGAAAACAGAGAAAAACTTTATTTCACTAAGCTTGCTTTGTTTTTACAACTACCTGAAGGTGAAATTAGATTGGTGTGGTTTATTGGTCATGAGTGCTGACATACAATTATCTTGGAGTATGTAGTTATCCAATAAACTTATTTTTTTATAATGTTTATTTGTCCTACTCAAGACACTAAAATGATATATTTTGGCTTTCTGTATTGAAATCCAGATAAATTGCTGAAAAATATAGAAGTGAATAAAAATTAAATCAGATAATAAAATATCTCTAATATTTAATGTTTTTTTTTGAGACTGAGTTTCGCTCTTGTTACCCAGGCTGGAGTGCAATGGCGCGATCTTGGCTCACTGCAACCTCCGCCTCCTGGGTTCAGGCAATTCTCCTCCCTCAGCTTCCCGAATAGCTGGGACTACAGGCACACGCCACCATGCCCAGCTAATTTTTTGTATTTTTAGTAGAGATGGGGTTTCACCATGTTGACCAGGATGGTCTTAATCTCTTGACCTCGTGATCCACCTGCCTCGGCCTCCCAAAGTGCTGGGATTACAGGCGTGAGCCACCGCGCCCGGCCTATTTAATGTTTTTAATTGCTCAGGCCAAATAACTTTTTATTACCACAAATTGACTTCATGAGGGGACAATACAAGAGCATAGTACAATGAATATTTTCTACTTACAGTATTTTTAATGAAAAATATAGCAAAATAGGTTTTGATTGTAAACTCAGTAAAGCAATGACCTTGTTATCCTCATTATCTTCCTTCTCATCAGACTTTATCAGCTAAGATTTACTGAATGTCTTCTACAGGCCACGCTTACTGCTAGGCACTTCATAGTTCTTTTTATTCTATGAAGTTGGACTAACTAGACCACCTCCCTATCAAATAGATACTGCGAAGAAGAATTGCTCTTCTTTACCAAACAAAGAAAAATCAGAACCTTTGTAGCTGAAGCCTGTCTTTTGTTCAGCTGAGGGGGCTCCACTGTTAGCTAAGTATCAGTGGCACCCCATTGCTCTTAGCCAATCTGAAGGGGGAAATTTTATGTTATGGGGCACGGGGGGTGATGTACCCACTCTTTGTGATAGTGTAGCCTTGCAATATAAGGCAAATAGGAAATTACAAGTTGCGTTAAACTGAATTCATGTTGAGAGTTGAATTTGTCCTTGGAAGGCAGGGGCACATGTTTGTGTTTGTGTGTGTGCATGTGTGCTCTAAAAACTATTGGCTGGGTGTGGTGGCTCACACCTGTAATCCCAGCACTTTAGGAGGCCAAGGTAGGCGGATCATGAGGTCAAGAGATTGAGACCATCCTGGCCAACCTGGTGAAACCTTGTCTCTCTACTAAAAATAAAATAAAAAAAAAGCTGGGTGTGGTGGCACGTGCCTGTAGTCCCAGCTATTTGGGAGGCTAAGGCAGGAGAATTGCTTGAACCCGGGAGGCGGAGGTAGCAGTGAGCCAAGATTGCACCACTGCACTCCCGCCTGGAGACAGAGTGAGACTCTCTCTCTCAAAAACAAACAAACAAAACAAACAAACAAAAACAAAACAAAGAAAAGCAAAAAACTATGACAATTAGAAGAATAAAATATGAGTCTGAATGATACTGATCGAGTGACACAGAAAGTGGTGCTACTAAAGTTCTTCCACTCTTCCCAAACTGTTTTGTGGGACATGAAGCTTCACAAACCACAATGCTTTATGGGTGTGACTTTAGATTGAAGATTGAGTCTCATCTAAGCATCTCAGACATGAAGCAGTACTCTGCTTGACAGTTGAATGATAAATGTAGGTAAGGACAGCCCCTTTAGGCAAGCAGCAATGTTTCCTAATTGGTGAGTGAAGAGTCACCTGGGGGAAGTTAGGAGGTGAAAATTCTCTCAGAGAGAATTGCAGACATGAAAGTTAAGGGCACAGCTAGGAACGGAGACGATCACAAAGCAAAATTCCACTCTTTGTGGAATTATTTGCTTGGAGTCATGTCTGTACACTTTTTTACTTATTTTATATATTATATTTCTGAGGGAAAAAGATAAAATTAAAAATAGAAATTAATTTAGAATAGATAATAAGCTTTAAGACTAGGCCACAAAAAATAATTATAAAGAACAGAGAAGCAAGTACACCACCCCTCCCAGCCTAAAATTGCCTGCAGTTAGCTAAAGCAGACCCAGCATAGCCTCCTCCTTCCAAGATAAGGCACCCAAGCATATCTTTGTACCCGCAGCCCACAAGCATATTTCTGTGAAAACCTGTTTTCTTCCCCAGCTGCCAGTCGTGGGAACGAGATACCACATAGAGAGTATATGTATTCTCAAGGTTGTAAAACTTGTCACAAGTCAATGACTATCTTTGTTTAAACCCGTTTTTTTCCTGCTTTATCTTCCCAAGCCAAAAATTATATAAGCCAGGTGTTTTCCTTTGTGTGGGGCTGGGGGCCATTACCGGCAGTAAGGCCACCGTCAGCCGGAGCTCCAGTAAAGAGATTCTCTTGTGTCTCTCGGTCTGTCATTCTTCTTGACTCAAATTTCTCTAACATTTCCACTTAGATTATTAAAACTCTTCTGATACAAGTTTATTAGAAGTTTGGAATGAAGTATGGAATGAAGTTACATAATGGAGAGTTCTGAATAAAATTGTAGAAAATAACAAGGGAGGAAATAATCAAAATACAGGAAGAGGTTTTAGAGCTGAGCTGACCCTTGTGGCAGCCACTGGACACAGGCGGCCACTGAAGACTTGAACTAGGACCAGTCCCAGCTAAGAGGTGTTGTACATGAAACACACACACCAGATTTCAAGACTTAGTATGAAAAAAAGTCTTAGTATTTTTTTGTTATTGATTAGTTGTTGAAATACTAAGATTTTTGAATATGTTAGTCTAAATAGTGTATTTTATTAAAATTAATTTGTTTTAAAGTTATTTTTAATGTAGCTGCTAAATTACACATGATTCACATTATATTTCCACTAGACCACGCTGTTCTAGACTGAAATTGATAGAAAGTGAACAGTGACCTACAGAGGAACAGAGAGGCATAAAAACTTTAAATAAGTGACAACTCTAGAGCAGACACATGACAAACTGCCTAACAAACTTACTGTTTCCCCATATTTACTGGAGAAAGATTGGGAAGTTGATGCTTGAGTTCCATATATATGATTATTTAATTTTATAAGTTGAATTTATAAAATTAGTAAATTGAAATACACAGAAATATAAAATATAGCAGCACACTGAAGATCAGATAAATAATTTTTCTCAGCCATTCCTAATATTTTCTATATATCTTGGGGATAATTTCCAATATTGGGAATATTCATCTAATTATGTGATCATTCTCTTCTAATCATACAGGAAATAATAATCATCTAGCCTACTGAGAGAAAAAATAATTTTTTTTGCTACTTAGGTCAGAGAGGAAAATTTATTTTCTAAGTTTCACAAAAACTTATGAGGAGGTGTTATAGAAAAGGCTGCCACTGCCAGACTCAAATAAAGGTCATCGTGCAAATGGTGATCACAACTCAGGCTCCCCATCCCCACATCCCAACGTCCCTCAACTATGCCTATGGTTTATGCAATCAGGATCTTTGTTGAGGGGGTTATACTTTTTTCCCTCTACTAAAACATAGTAAAGGCTTCTCCCACATATTGAAAAAATACAGACAAACATGTAAACAAAGAAAATCTTTAAAACATCCATTCCATTATATATTAAAGAAATGTTTTAAACCATTTTATGCATATATGTATACATTTAACTATGTATATTGTTTTATAATCAATTTAGTTTTTCCTTAACATTCAATCTAAAACTCTTATTTTCCACTAAGTACTGTTCTTTTCTTTTTTTCTTTTTTTTTTAATTGAGACAGAGTCTCTTTCTGTCACCAGGCTGGAGTGCAGTGGCGTCATCTCGGTTCACTGCAACATTTGCCTCCTGGGTTCAAGCAATTCTCCTGCCTCAGCCTCCCAAGTAGCTGGGACTACAGGCGGTTGCCACCACACCCAGCTAATTTTTGTATTTTTAGTAGAGATGAGGTTTCACCATGTTGGCCTGGATGGTCTCCATCTCTTGGCTTTGTGATCCGCCAGCATTAGCCTCCCAAAGTGCTGGGATTACAGGCATGAGCCACCCCACCTGTCTTGTTTTCCACTAAGTACTGTTCTAAAGCAGCCATTTGCAAATATGCATGGCTTATAGGCCACCATAAGGGCAGATAGAGACAAAGCCAAGGGGAACTGGGATACTGTGGATTTGCTTATATCAGTACTCAGTTTTGCTATTCCCATATCATTGAGGTGTCGTTTGAATACATAGCTCCATTACTAATAAATTTGGTATTTTTAATTGTAAAATATAATGATTAAAGACTACTTGATATTCCATTGCTTTTATAGCCCATCCTTTATTTAACCAATCAACTGTTAAAGAGGATTAAAATTTATTCTTGTTTATCTTTTCATATTATAAATAACAATATAATATATAATATAATAAGTATTGAGTACATTAATATTTTTATATATTTCAGATGGTTTTGATAAAATACGTTTCTGGAAGTGTAACCCTTCAGCTAGATGATATAAGCAGCCATTGCTTGTCAAATGTCTTTTCTAACTGTGGCATCAGTGCACATACACCAGCAGCATGTACATTTTTATTTCATTGAAACATTGCTTACTATGGATACATTAATTTGTAAGAAAATTCTGCAATTTGCAATGTTTTTTCGTTAGTTAAATGTATATCGATTTCTTTATTCATAAAATTGAACATAATTTCATATGCTATTAGTAGTTTTTGTTTTTCTTCATATGTGAAATTTCTGCTTCTTTTCTCACGTCAATCTTTTCTCAATCATACCAATTTCCTAGACATTTTTATATAGGAATATTAAGTCTTGTTAATACTCTACATATATTTTTCCATGTTTTTCTTTGATTTTAAATTTAAATTTTTTGCTTATAATGCTTTGAGTTTTGGAAATGTTTAATCTTGTGTATACAAGTACCTCTAAGATTTCCTTAAAAGATTCTTTCCTACATTTTTGCCTAGAAAAGTATTCCTTACTCCAAGATCAGATGCATTTTATTCTAGTTCCTTTATTGTGTAAGTTTTTGCATAGAGATGTTAACTCCATCTATGTATTTGTGGCAGGGAGCATGTGCATGTACAATGTGAACTAAAGATTTTTTTTTTTAAATTCCATCAAGAGGGACTTAAATGACCTATGATCTAGTTATTATCACTAAATTCTACACTGACTATATTCTAAATTTTTCATTAAACTTGGATGCCTTTGATGAAATTTTTAAATTTTTCATTGGTCTTTCTATTTTTATACTTACTCATTTAAAAATTAGTGAAGCCTTATGGTGTATATTGAAATATAAAAGAACAAGGAGTTTATTAGTTTTTTCTTTAATTTTTTTTCAATAATCCATCTACCTGTTTTTTCTTTCTGGGTAGATTTTATGTTTATGTCCTTATAAATTAAATGTATCTATTGATTTGGTGGAAACAGGACAGGTATGCTACAATAAATTTTCTCATGCTTCCTTTGTCTGTTGACTCATGGTTTCTTTTACGCAATTTGGTTTAAAAGGTTTTCCAATGGATTATTGCCTGTTTCTTCCTAAGTTTATTTGTGTGTGTAGGTGTGGATGTAAACAGTTTCTTACATATCAGCCATCATCATTTGGAACATGTGAAATTGAGAAATTATATTTATTAAAATCCGTTTCACTTGATTCTTTGGATTTATAATTAGAAAACATCTGAACATAATAATATTTTTTTATTCTTTATAGTGGTTTATATCTTATATTCATTTTTATTTTCTTTTTCCTTTGGTGAGAACTTCCAAAGAAATACTAAATATTAGTACTTTTGGTAATAGCTGTTATTTTCTGACTTTAATGAATGCTTCCAGTGTTTCCCAATTATGCATAATATTGGCTTAGGACTTCAGATAAACATCATTCTTGTTTACTGACACTCTTTTTATTGCTTTTTAAAGTTTTTCTAACAGGGAAGAATGAAGAAATGCTTCCTTCCCTCTCTCCCTCCCTCCCTTCCTTCCTCCCTTCCTTCCTCTCTCCTTTCCTCTCTCCATCCTGTCTTCCTTTTGCTCTTGTCTTTTTTCCCCCACTATAGTCATAGTCTGAGTAATGCTAGCTTCACAAAATTAATTCAAAACCGTTCCATGTTTCCTATGCTCAGGAATATTTATCTTAGCATTGGCAGCATTTCTTACTTTAAAATGCATGTTGTCTGACTTTTTAAAAGTCTTTATTGTTTAGAACAGTTTTAGGTTCACAGAAAAACTGAAAAGAAGGGACCGAGATTTCCAACATAGCTCCCATCCCCACACATGCACAGCCTCCCCCTTTAACAACGTCTCCCACCAGAGTTGTACATTTGTTACAACTGATGAAGCTTTCCCTGAATGTCAGATAGTTGGAATGTTGCCTTTACCAATGTGGTGAAGTGTGGCGGGAAGACAAATTTACTATAGTTCTATGATTAGGTCTCAGTCTTTTAGTGAACCTATGCTTCTGGACTGTAAATTTCATGAGTGTTTCTTAGTTTTTTCCTTGTCTCAGGTGGGAGAGGATACCAGAGTAGGTTGGAGTTGGGTATTTTCCTTTTTCCATATGGAAGGTTAGAGCTGACTGAACTTGGGTATTTCACTTGCTCCAAGTGAGTTAGGCTCTTTTAACGCCCCAGCAGGTTAGACTCTGGTTCATTAGAGTCTCCTGAGGCCAGGATTTGTGAAGAGAAGGCTTTGTTAAGAAGAACAGAATGCTCTACTGTATTTCAAAATGGTTCCTTTCCCCTCCCCCTGCTGGAAGCACAAGGGAATTTTTCTCTGATATTTACTGTGAGAACCTGGTCATGCTCCTGGAGGTAAAACACAGAAGTGTGTGGGGCCCCCTATGACTAGTTCCTGGTGGAGTGTTTTCAGTCTCAGAACCGTCTACCCCGAGCCTCCAGCAGTTTCTTAATTTCAATTCAGATTTTCCCACCAAGCTGCTGGTTCCCATCATTTCTCCTTGTGAACCTTTGCTATGTAGATTTTTGTCTATTTGTCTTAATGATTCAACTTTATAAGTTTGTCTGTTTTATTGCCATTTCAAAGAATTTATTTGTAGCCTTATTTATTATTTAAAAATGATAATTTCTTGTATGTCATTATTTTTTATTTCTGATTGTAGGTCTTTCTTGAATTTATTAATTTGAATTTATTGTTAAGTAATTACATAATTTTATTTTACTTTTTCTTATTTAATAATTAAATATTTTGAGTTGTGGGATATATGACATATCATACTCTTTTTAAGTATATGCATTTTTTATTTTCCCTTTGACCCTAGGATTTCATATGAATATTAAAAAGAAAAAAGCCTGTCATGTTGGGTTTTTTGTTTTGTTGTTGCTATTGTTTCTATTATTGTTATTTTGCTATTTTACTGTACTTGGGACAAAGATTATTGTTGGCATTGTGTTTGCTTTCTGCGTGTTTTGTAGGTTTCTTTGTGCCTTATTCTGATATTAGTTTTTATAAATTTTCCAAAAGCTGCTTTACAAGAAGGTGATCTCTTAGAACATAAGGCTTAATAAAAAGAAATTGTTAAATTAAATTTATTAACTATTCAGATAATTACACTTTTTTTCTTTTTTAAGACTTTCTTATTATGTCTATTTCCCTTATGACTTTTTCACTACCCATTCAGACATCTCATTTTTAATCTCAACTCATATTTTTATCATTTCATCATTCATATCTTGTTTCATGGTGTCTATAACTTATTAAATTTTGCAGTCTATAATTAACATTTTTTGAAAGTTATTTGGTGTATTATGTCCTCATTCAGTGCTTGTTGAGCACTCATGTATGTGTTTTTCCCTCTATTTGCATGCCAATACTTCTGTGTGAAGTGTTCTGCAATACATTGTTCAGTTTCTCCTTGAATTCTCACAGTGTTCACCTGGGTTACATTAGCATCACCTTATCAGATTCCAAATAAGAAAGCTGATGTGTAATATCAATTCAGTATTGTACATTCTGAAAGAAAAGAGACAGGGCAATGACCATTTCTGGAAAGTCTGAGTCTTTACTATGATTTATTTTATATTATTTTATTTTTTCTAGTTATACAATTCTTTCCATTTTACTACCGAGATCTTGCTAGTCTAGTCTGTATTAGTACCTCAGGCAAGAATTATGTAGCTTTAAGCATAGCATCGTACAGAGCCTTTAATAGCAAATTCTTCCTGTGGTGAATGAATATCCAATCCCATGAGAGCCTAAGCTTACTTTTGGTGACGTGGCTTGAGGGTCCTGTGGGTGTTAGATGCTCCCCAAATCTATTATATATATATTTTACACATTTGAACTTCAGTTGTGGGCAGAGATTTAATTTTTCTTATGGATAACCTACCCCCTACGAAGCTATTGCCTACACATCTGTGTATCTATTGTAAATAGTTATAAATACTCCAAAATAATTAACAAATTAGTCACTTATTCAGGTGACTTTAGTAATTGACTCACTGATGGATATCAAGCCCAAGATTGGGTGATGAAATCTTTTTCTAAGATTCTTGGAATTTGAATTGGCTACAACTATAAGAATATAAGACAAAACTCTGGGAACTCAAATTCTGTTCACATAGAGAAATTCCTCTGATATGATCACAGGTGGGCACAGGTGCTCTGGCAAGTAGGATACTCTCTAATACTTATTCATCCCTCTTCCCATGTGCATATTTCAACCAGGTAAACTCTATGATTACCAAGAATCAGTTGGTTTCTCCCCCCACAAATATGCCAACATTCAAGCATTTATAATTGTACAATTTAATGGAATATTAAGCAAATTACAGAAATTAATGTGTCATGAAGTGACATAGAGAGAGTACTTAGTCATTGTTTTATATTTTTTCCAAATTAGTAACAATTCTCCCTCATTCTGCCAATTTAGCCACATTTTAACTTATAGCCTGCCTCTCTGGGCTGGAGTTATGTTTGCCTATACTTGTGTGCACTGTACCATGTGGTGAACGTTAGCCCTACTCATTAAGTTCTTTGCATTAAAGAATCCATCTTAACACATAAGCTCATTTGAATTAGGTTTCTGTAATATGAAAATAGAACCACATGACAAATACGCATGGTGAGGTAACCTCATGACACAGAGAGTGATATGAGTGTGTGAACCTTATGCAGTTACATCATTCTAAACATAAAATAGACTAACCCACTATTGTTTTGAAGAATTTTGTATATACTGAAGACACTTCTGACCTACACTTGAAAGGTTTTTCTGGGCCTCTAGAGATCTCCATTCCTTCTGTACCACGTGAGGTGACTGATGCTTATAGAGTACTGGGTACTCATGGCTAGTAAGCAACTCTCTAATGCCTACCCCTCATATATATGTCTACTAGATAGTAATCTATTTTATATTTTCTACAAACATGCCAATATTCTTATGTTAATCATTATGAAATCCAATTGAATATTAATAAAATTACAGAAATATAAATTAAAAATATGTGCTATTTTGATACAAACTAAATTGACTGCTTTGTAAGTTTGATAAAGGCAAGTGGAATTCTATGGGATTAAAACTACTGTGAACAATGAAAAATAATTTTGCCAAATTCTAGAAGATTTTGCATTTAGATACAACTAAGATTTTTTTTTTTTGACAAGATTTGGTTATGTAAAAAAGATGAGTGGAACCATAATCAGCAGACTCAAACTCAAAGAGGACTTGTCCTAGTGTCAAAATATTACTGAAAGAATGTAGATTAACGTTTTTGAAGTTAAGGTATCTGTCATTTTTCATGATTCTTCAATCCAAATAATTTTTTTAAACTTGATTGAATAATACTTGGCAAATTTTATTTTTGTAAAATTATCTTAAAAAACTCCATTAACTGTAAGAGGATTCCATTCAATTACTTGAGTTTTTTTCTCACATATTTTAATATTATTTATTTCCTATTGTACCTCTCTTAGCTCTTTAATTTTCAAAGCCCAGAAATGGACAAATTATTCCAACATTAAATATTACTAAATACCAAGAAACCCTGCATTTTTTTTTCTGTTTAAATTAATGCAATTAAATAGAGAGAATCTTATTTCTTAGGCTAGACAGTGGAGAGTTGACTTTTTAAAAGACACTCTGTAAAGTAGAGCAGAGAATGTGATGGGAATATTGTTATCTGCATTCAAATCCTGACCCTGCCATTTTCTTGACTGACTTTGTCAATTTATAGTAGTTCTCTGTGCCTCAGTTTCTAAAACAAGAAAAGCTACATTGCCTACTTCGTATGGCTGTTCTGAGTAAATACAGTTAAAGCCTTTTAGAAGACTGGCTCATTTTTATTAGCCAACTGTAATCTTTTTAGTGTCTTCAGATCTTCTTGAGTTCTCAGATTTTGAAAACTAAAGCTAAAACTAACAATACCCAAAATATTTCTTCTTTTATATATATATATATATATATGTAATTAAAATACTCATATTTTAAATAATATTTTGTTAATTTCTTTGAAAGATGTAAATGGGTATATATGTGTCTCTGTGTGTTTGTGCTAAATATAGGAGCAAATTAATTAAGAACGCGTACTTTTATATGAAGAAAGCTGCCTGGTAGTCTGAAACAATATCTTCAGGAGGAAAAAAAACAAGCTCAAGGGCTGGATTATCAAATGTAGCAGTTCAGTGGTTCAATTCATACCTGACAGGCTTCAAAGACTCTATGCAAATTGATCTCCCAGCTGCAAGCGTAATTAACATGGGTTTGTTTCAAAGATCTGTTCTTCTATCCATTCTTCTTCATGATTATTTTAGTAGCTTAACAATAGTCTGTAACTACTTAATCCACTGTTAGAGCAGATATAAAATTACCTTACTCTTACATGTAAAATAAGACTTCTACTCTCTTCAAAATACCCTCTGCCTACTTGATATGCTAAGGTTGGCATACCAGGCGGAGGTGCAGGAAAACTGGATACAGGTAAAGTAACCCTTTTTCATTCAGATACTTATTTGAACTGCTCCCTCTTGATTTTCTAAGTGTTACATACTTATTAGTGGATTTACTATTAATATTTCTTTTTGGTTCATTAACAATGAAGAATGTGTGTATGTGTTCGTGTGCATGTGTGCCTGTGTGCGGTGATGGTTTCTAGGGGGAGAGCACTCATCTATCATCTAAACCATCAAGCATGATTGTACTTTTTTCTAGCCAGGAAAGCCACATAAGCTCTTAGTGATATTATAAATGATTAAATAATTAATAATAACATTCAGTGTTACTCATAGATTCATCAAAGATCTTTATGAGCTTACAGGAGCTGATACAAAGTGTGCATTCACACACATTGCGGCCTATTCAACACTTGAATATGGGCATCTCTACAAAACGAATTTGTCATAGCTCAGTACTTCAACAACAACAAAAAATAGCTCTGTTGACTATGGCTTATGGACATCCTTGTGTAGTTAAAATGTAATAAAATTAGAAATTATACAGAGCTGACTTTAATACTGTATCTAGTTAGAAATGGAACAAATCATTTGAAAGTTGGTGGCTTACTGCAACAATCCTATATTTACTCTTAGGTATTATTGATAAAGAGTATTCCATTGTTTGAATATCCCAGGGTTTAACTTTTCCTTTTAACTCTAAATGGCAATTTATGTTAACTTCTGTTATTTTTCCTTATGTCAAATAATGCTTCCATGTCTCCTTGCGTGTGTGTGAGATTTTCTCTAGGGTTAAACTGTTATATTGATGGTTGTGTTTCTTCAACTTTACTGGATATTGTCAAATTGTTCCCAAGTGGCTAAACATATATACACTCTATGGATTTAATTGTGTTCCTGCAAAATTCACATGTTGAAGCTCATGACGCCCTTGTAAGAAGAGAAACTAGAGCTCTCTCTCCACCATGTGCGGACAGAGCAAAAAGGCAGCCTTCTGAAAGCCGTGAAGAATGTCTTCGTAGGAATTATATCTGCTGGCAACTTGATCTTAGACTTCTCAGCCTCCAGAACTATGCAAAATAAACATCGACTGTTTAAACTACCCAGCCTATGGTATTTTGTCATGGCAGCTCAAACTAACCAATATAGTATACCACTACCAAGTGTGTAAATTTTTGTGTGGTCTCACCATCCACCATCTCTTCGTATTGTCTGATGTTTAAAATGTTGTCCTTATGATTGCATATGAAATATCTTGCCATGTCAGTTTCTCTTTTTGTGATGATCAAGGTGGTTGAGCATCTATTTAACATTAATTGGTTTGGTAGGATTCATCTTTGGTGAATTGCTCTGTGTATCAATTACCTTATCATCAATCATTTTCTTTCATATTTGTTTGTGTTAATTTCTATATTGGATACCAATCCATTTTGGTCTGTAGATGGTGTTTTCATGTTTTAAGTGCCTTTTGACGTATATTGACGTATTTTTTGAGATGGAGTCTTGCTCTGTCACCAGGCTGGAGGGCAGTGGAATGATCTTGACTCACAGCAACCTCCGCCTCCCAGGTTCAAGCGATTCTCCTGCCTCAGCCTCCTAAGTAGCTGGGAAAATAGGTGCACGCCACCAAGCCTGGCTAATTTTTCTACATTTTAGTAGAGATGGAGTTTGATCATGTTGGCTAATATGGTTTTGATCTCCTGACCTCATGATCCTCTCGCCTCAGTCTCCCAAAGTGCTGGATTATAGGTGTGAGCCATTGTGCCCAGCCAATTTTTATTTTTATTGTAGACAAATTTGTTCATCTTTTTCTTTATGGTTTTTGTTTTGGGGCAGTTGATTGAAAAATTCTAACATATCACAGTGTTTTTAATATATTTTCTTTAATATCTTCCAAAAGTTTTAAAGTTGTACTTTTAGAAATTTATTTTGATGGCTGGGCGTGGCGGCTCACACCTGTAATCCCAGCACTTTGGGAGGCCCTGACCTCAAGCACCTGAGGTCAGGAGTTTGAGACCAGCCTGACCAACAAGGTGAAACCTCGTCTCTACTAAATACAAAAATTAGCCAGGTGTGGTGGCAGACACCTGTAGTCCCAGAAACTTGGGAGGCTGAGACAGGAGAATTGCTTGAAACCAGGAGGCAGAGGTTGCAGTGAGCTGAGATCATGCCACTGTACTCCAGCCTGGGCGACAAGAGTGAGACTCCATCTAAAAAAAAAAAAAGAAACAACTTCATTTTGCCTCAATTGATTCTTATACATGATATGAGGTAGTAACTCTTTTATTTTATCCACTATGAATAACCATTTGTCCCAGAATCATTTATTGAATAATTAATCAAAATTTTCAATTCCATCTCTGTTACACATCGTTTCCTTTCATATGTGGTTCACTTTCAGACTACTCTGTTTTTTAATATTGTTTTCTTTATTCTTGTACTAACTTCACAATCTTAGCGATTACTATAACTTTCAAGTAGGTCTTGAAATCATCTCATGGATTTTCAGAAAAATTTAAAATTATTTACATAATTTTAAAAATTAACAACTTGTCAATTTCTAGTCAAAATCTTCTTTGGAATTTAGTCAAAATTACAATGAATGTATAGATTTAAGGAAAACTGACTTTTTCTTTTTTTAACTTGATCTTCTTATCCATGAATATAGCTTACTTTTAAGCTTATAGATTTTTGTGTCTTTCAACAAAGTTTTTTACTTTTTCTCTGTATTTCAACTAAATGTCTTCAATATGCCCTACTTTTGTGCTATTGTATATAATATCCTTTATAATGTGTTGCTTTGGAGTGAAAATTATAAATTGATATTCTATTCACCAATGTTCTTCAACCAGTATTAATTCTTACTGTTTTTCTGTTGCAATCCTCAAGTGAGGTAGTTTTATTACTTCTTCCTAATTTCTTATTAATACAATCATGCCTTTACTTAATCTGTGTGTACCAGCAAGATTTTCATAGCCAATGCTGGATTATATAGTGATGATGTCTGTTTTGATCCTGATGTTAAAAGCAATGCTTCTGAGAATTCTTCTTTACATGTATTTTAGCCATTGATTTTGGGTACTCTTCATCAGTTTTGTTTCTATACCTCAGTTTTTAAGACTGTTAATTATGAATAGGTTATGGTTATTTAACCAAATACTTTGAATATATCTGTTGAGATATTTTTCTGCTTTAATCTGCTAATGTGGTAAATTATGTCAACAATCTTACATGTAAAACATTTTGTATTCATTGGATAAATCTTAGTCATGAGGTATTTTTAAAATAAATTGATATTTTTGCCAAAAGTGGTTTAAAATTATTGATTCTGTGTTCATGTATAAAATTGTTTGGTGATTACTCCTATTTCTTTTTTTCTGAGAGAGATTTTATAAAGATAGAATTATATGTTCTTAGAAGTTTTAGTAGAACATCTTCAGTATCTTCCCTTCCCGAAGTACTCTTAACCCTATTGTTTAAATCCTTTGTCCTACTAAAAGAGTATAGATGTGTGCTGCTGGAACTAACACTTCCCATGAAGGATATTCCCATTGTTTCACTAATCCTTAGTTTCTTCTATTAAATACATCTTTTTTTAAACCACATATATTATTGTTTCTGATAGTCTATTATTAACTCCATTACCTTATATTGTTTACCATTGCTGTAACAGAATACTTGAGACTGTGTATTTATAAAGGAAACAAGTTTATTTGGCTCATGGTTTTAGAGACTCGGCAGTCTAAGAGTATGGCTGCAGCCTCTGGTGAGGGTTTGAATATTACATCCTAACGTGGCAGAGAAGCAGAAGAGAAAACTGGCAGATGCAAAAGGGGCACCAATGAGGTAATTAATCCAGTCCTGAGAGAATGAGAACACACTCCCACCAGAACTAACCCAATTCCTAAGAGTAGCATTCTTCGTTGTAACCACCAAATCACCTTTTAAAGGCTTCGCTTCCTGACACCACCACACCAGTGACCAAATTTTCAACCCAAGAATTCTGGGTAATACTCAAACCACAGTACTCACTCTGCCTTCTCTTTATTCTATCTTAAGATCTAATTTATTTGGTTTTTTGTTTATTGAAGGGAGCAATAAAGACATTTCTTAAATACTTCCCTTCAGTCAAACTTATCCAAGTTTTAAGTCATGCCAGAATGTCTGTGGGATTGGGAGAATCAGGCTGGGGGAAGTTGAGTTGGGTATATGTAGTTTGGAATTAATAGGATATAATTACATAGTTTATACAGTCAATATCATTTATGTTATGTTATTGCTAGTCACTGTGGTGTATGACTAGCTCCCCAGTATACTGCTACTACTGATTGTGCCCACCTACTCATCATTGTAAGTCAAAGGTGAGAGTTCATAGGTTATTCTATGATGTGAATGTTCCCTTCAGCAACTGGCATTGGAGGCATGTTATCAGTGAGGGGAAGGCAATATTTGAAAGCACAGAGCAAGAAGTTGATCTGTTGGAAATTACTCCCATCATTAGGTAAGTAAAATTATAATTAAATATAATTGTTTCTCCTGAATACCTAGGAAAAAATAGAGAGTTGTTTTCCCAGAATTGTAGAAGTATACTCGGTAAAGCAATTATAGACACACCACACTTTTTTTACTGTTGGGAATTACACAAAATATAATTCGCTAATATTTGTGCTTTAGTGCACAGATCTGTAGTGAGACTAGAAAGAGACATACATTTGCATGAGAATATGTGTGTTGAATGGACCTCAATGTATTAGATTACATTTTAGCAAACTACATATTTTGTCTTGTTGAAGTCTAGTTGTCTTTAACAGAGTGGGTTTCTAGAATGCCACCCACACAGTAAACTGGCCTAAAGTTAAATGATTTCTAGTGACCAAAATCTCATGTATACCAATTAGTGAGTCAATGTAATAAAAGAGTAACTTGATTATAACAATCTGCAGTTATTGGAATGTAGAAGCAATTTCAAAATGCACTTAAATTGCCTGTGTTTGCCTTAATTTCAGGTTAAACTTATATATGACTTTTTCAAAATTATTAATCATACCAAAATGCAAATGTAAGAGAAAACCAAGAATTTACTCCCCAAAAGAAAACTTGCAACTTTAAAATATAAAATAATTCCAGTTTTTCACAATGGGTGCTAGTTATCCACAACTTTAGATGCTGTAAGAAACTCAATCTAAGAAATCCTATTATTTAAAAATATTGATTTCTTTTTCTCAACTTTTTTTTTTTTTAGTAAAGCTCAACCTTATTGAAAGAAAGATGAACATATCTGTCCTCTCATAGAAAATTACATGAAAATTGTTAGGTAATGGGACAGTAAAAATATATAAAGGTAAAACATGTAGAAAAAAAGTGTTACAGAGATACATTAGACAATTATGAGATATATTAGACAGTTAATTAACTATTCTAGTTTTTATTATTATTATAGTAATTTTGATTAACTTTACTTTCTAAATTTTTACGTTTATAACTAATTTTGTGTTTTTAAATTTTTCTAAAATTTCCTGGTTTGAAAAAACCTCAAATATATGTAATGTTGCAAGTAATGAACAAATAATTTATTTTTCCTGAATCTTTTGAGTTACTGACATTACGCTACATTATCCTCAAATACTTTAGTATGTATTACTTACATAAGAAGACATTTTCCTACATCGTCGCGATGCAATGATCAAAATCAGAAAATTAACATCAATGCATTACTACAATCTAATCGTTAAACTTCACTTACTTCTTCCCATTATCCCAATAATGACTTTGGCAACAAAAGAATCTAGTTTAGAATTATGTTTCATTTATTTATCATATGTCTTTCAATCTGTAATAATTGCTCATCTTTCTGTTTTTATAATTTTATTTTTACTTTAAAAATCTTATCACTTTTAAAAATGATCATCCATTTTGTAGAATGTTACACAAGTTACTTTTACCTGATGTTCCTTTGTAATTACATTGTGACTAAGAGTCCTTGGCAGCAATGTCACAGTAGGGATCTTATTCTTATTGGGTCCTATCATGCAGGCACAGTTGTGTTTTTTCTCATTACTGATGACATTAATGTTGATTACTTATGATAGTGTCTGCCTGGCTCCTTCATGAAAAGTTAATCTTTTCTCTTTGTAATTAATAAATATTTTTGAAGAGATAATTTAAGACTCATTCCTCATGAGTATTTCAATTAATTAATTTGTTTAACCTATATGGACTCATGCTTTTTTATACAATTGATTATATTCCTATATTATTATTATTTGTTTTAGTGTTTGAATTGCCCAATATTTGGCCAGCGAGAGACATATTTCACTGGCTTTTTATCTTTATTGTGTCCTCATTATTATTTCAGCCCTTGTTTAGTTTCTTGTACGATGAGATATTCCAGGCTCATTTTCTATTTTTTTTTCCTGCCATATTAGCCTACAATTATCCATTTCCCTTTCTTTTTTTTTTTCTTTTTGAGGCTGGTCTTGCTGTGTTGTCCAGGCTGGAGTGAGGTAGTATGATCTCTGCTCATTGCAACCTCCACCTCCTGGGTTCAAGCGATTCTTCTGCCTAGCCTCTTGAGTAGCTAAGACTACGGGCACGTGCCACCACGCCTGGCTAATTTTTGTGTTTTTAGTAGAGACAGGGTTTTACCATGTTGGCCAGGCTGGTCTCCAACCTCTGATCTCAGGTAATCCATGGACCTCAGCCTCCCAAAATGCTGGGATTACAGGCGTAAGACACCGTGCCCCACCTCCATTTCTTTGAGGATCCCTGACTCCTTATAGCAGAAAAAAATATTTAGAAACTAATGTATCTGCACTAGATGTGCTCATTGCTTTTGGATATTACTGTTACAGTTCTTCCTACTCTATTCTTCTTGTGCATAATCTTTTACCTTGCTCAGCTCTACCTAATGATTTAGACTAGATTGTTCAGAAAAGGCATGTCAGAGGATAAGAAACAGAAGAGGAAGAGCTGTCAGTTTGAATTCTTTTTCTTAAAGAGGTTTTCCAAAATTGTATAATCTTCAGGACCCCCAAAATACATTTTGCTATTCTACTGTATAAATTGTTCTTAGTCTTTCTTGTCTGTTTCTTTTCTTACTAGCTTATTACTTCTACGAGTGCAAGGATTATTATCTTTTTTGTTCCCTAATCTGTTCCAAGGAGATTTATAGTGAAAGGACAGCATTGGCTTCCTTTTGTGACCAAAAGAGACCTTAGTAACTTACAGCTATGGAGAAAAAAAGCAAAGAAAAATAACATACAAATTATTTTGGGGTAGAGAGTGATTTTTTGAAGATTAAAAAAAATTAATTCTTCAATCTTGATTGGCTTAGTGTGTTTACTCCTTTTCGCTTAAGGAATTTTTGCCTTTCTTTCCCAGTGATTTATAAAATTGTCAGAAAAATTTGTACTACTCATTAAGGGATGAATCTTTATTTTATTACAAAATTATTTTCACCATATATCCTAAAACCCAGCACTGGATTTATCCGAGCCAATAATCTATTCTTGGTTTCATTTGCCTAATTATCTTATACCAGGAGAGTGGCAACACATGAAGAGTAGGCTGTTCACGAAGAAAGGCCCTGAAAAAAATGGAAGATGAAAGGTAATTGATCAAACAGAAATGATACAGTGTGAGTTACAGTTAATCACAAGCTGAATTAATTATGGTATATTATTGTTACAAAATTAGTATAGTAGTTAGGAGGCATTATTGGGATTACAATAGATACTCATTCAAGAAGCATTTATTGAAAATTTGCTTTGTTTTGAGCATTGTTTTAGAAGCTGGAAATATGTAGGCAGATTAGATATAAACTCTACATGCAACGAGCTCTAATCCGGAAGGGAAATCAGTCTATACATGAATAATTACTTGCAGTATTATAAATACTGTAGAAAGGTGTCAGAATGCTGAGGGAAATCAAGACCAATTCATCCTCTCAACACGTTGGGGTTATTTAGTTTGGAGAAAAAATATACAGGTGCTCTAGGGTTTTATCTTGTCGTCACTGCTATTAACAGGAAATGTTTCTTTATGATACTACCAGCATTTTAACGTCTGTGGTTTATCTACAAATATCAGACTGTACTGGAGATTGATTTTAGGGATCTGGTTAAAGATTCTGGCCAATATATGAAGGTAATGAGATAGTCAAAACCAGAATAAGTTACAGCTCATAGCAAGCTATGGAAGAATTTGCAATCATACAAAGCATATTCAGCATGAATGCTTCAGAGTGGCATTTCTCCCATCCAAGCATATCTGAAAAACCTGTCACAATCACAGTATTTCTAATGCAAAACACTATATGATAACATAGTGTCACTCACTGGAAAAATTTTGGAAAATGTTCCTGTTTTAAAAGATTTTATTTTATTTATAAATTTATTCAAAGAAGCAGTTTCTTCACTTTCTTATAATTTTTAAGGATAAAATATATTCTGGAAGTAAATTATTTCTAAATTTGGATTCACTGGGTTGAAATAAAAAAGGAAGTAGCTTATCTTTGTCACAGCAATTTTTCAAATGATAGTATCTTTTTACCTTACCAGTTTGTAGAATTACCTCGGTGAAAGAAAAGGTCTATGCCAAACATTTTTCTGCAATCTGGACCAAATGTCTGAGATGAATTAAAATAAGAGAGGTTGGAAATAAGGGTGGAATAGCAAATTTTGGATGTTTTTGTGCATAGTTGTTTTTGAGATCATGTAATATATGATAAAAAATACAAATGCCTGTTTTTATAAAATTACATTGAACTTAACTCAAAAGTAATATATATTTGGGGGCAGGTATTCAGCTTTGCCAATATTTAAAACATTTTCATTCACTCAAGTGCTGAATTAAGCAATTGTCATTGTGTTTAGAACTAGAAATACAATGAAAAACCAAATAGACATAGTTATCTGAGCATGGAGTTCAAAGTCTAGCAGGTAAGACCAACAAACATGAAATGGAAATAAGTGTAATAAATGTCTAGATGGGGAGTGACAGAGATGTCATGGGTAGGAGAACATAGAAGGAGATCAAGTCTGGTTGTGTATGTGTGTGTGTGTGTGTGTTTGCATGTTTGTGGTAAGTGTGTGTATGTGTACCCATGGAGATGAGCAGGTGTGCGTGAGAACTTTTCCCAGAAGAAATGATGGTTATGCTGGTATCTGAAAAATAAATACAAAATAGAATAAATAGAATATCGTTTCCATCATCTATAATGCTTGGGGATATTTGGAACAATAAGAGAAATAATGCCTTTGAAAGCAATAATTGCTTGTGTGTCCTCACATAAGTAATTTAACGGATTATATATAATTTAAATATCTTCTTAACTTGAAATTCAATGAATTTATTAAATTAATTCTGAATGGTTATTTTTTTTTCTGTTTTGCACATTTTATGACTGCAGATTATCTAGACGCTTGATAGCTACAACTTATTCATTTTAATTCTGATGACTGTCCAACACATTAAAAAATACTCTCTCTAGGGGAAAATTGTGAATTCTAATTGAGCATAAAGCTAGAAATTCAATAGAAGGAGAATTTTGGCTTTTGAAAGATGTGTTGGCTGAAAAAATACACTCTGCCGTTTAGATTTTCTTTGTGCAGTAGAATAAATAGAGGGCATGAATTCTAGGATGATAGATGAAATGTCGTTTCTTTCAAGGTCTGAGGTGGGGAAGAGTTCAGTAAGAGAGCAAGCAACGGTGATATTATAGTGAATGCTGATCACTGAGGTAAACCAACTGGCAGGAGATTTATTTCTGTCATGTTATAAGAAGCAGATCTAGGAAAAGAAGAGGAAAAATATTAAAATGTATACTTTCATTCAATATTTGTTCCACAAATATTTACTGAGTATTTTCTGTTGGGTAGATATCCTGCGAGGCAAATAAGAAGCTCAAAGTCTACTGGAACTGACAGACATGAAAAATCAATTACTTCTTTAATAATAATAGTAATAGTTAATGCTAAACAATGGCCTACTAGGTACAAGGCACTGTGCTAAATCCCTCACATGGCTGCTCTGATTTAATAGTCAGAAAAGTATTATAGATACTTTTTTATAGATACATTTGCTGATTTTAATCTGGTTAAGAGGTTAGAGAAATGAGGTCAGTAGCATACCCCAGGTGATTCAAGTACTATGGTAATTGCTATGAGAAATGTAAATGTAGTTTTCTCTGTGACTATTTTAAATTCATATTTTCTTTTGAAATACATTTAGATAATACAAAGATAGTACAGAGAGTTCCCATATATTGCTCACCTGGTTTTAGGTATGAAATCTCCTAATGTTGCTATCTTATGTTTCCACAGTACGTTTGTCAAAACCAGGAAACACACATTGGTACGTTGCTATTAATTACACTCCAAACTTTACTTGAATTTTTAACAGTTCTTTTCTTTTTTCTGTTTCAGGATCCAATCATACCATATTATTTCATGCTATGTTTGAAGTCCTAAAATAGAGCTCAAAGAAGACTCACTAAGGTAGTATGGGTATGACAGGAAGAACACGTGGGGAAAGGATACACAAATAGATACAAAGAAGAGGTGATGCCTGCACTTGGTCTTAAACATTTAGGCAAGATCATTTAAATAAAAACTAAGAGAAGAGTATTAAAGACAAGGAGAAAAGATGTTAAAATATGGTATAAATGGGTACATTCCAAGTGGTTCAAAATGATTGGACTAAACCATGTATTTAGAAAAATAGCATCAGGTAAGACTAGGGAGTTAAGCCAGCAAGAAAATTTAAGGGCCCTGATACCATGTTTAAGAATGTTCATTTTATGTTAAAGTTTTCAAAGCCATTGAAAGATTTGAGCAAAGGAGTAACAGTCAGCTTATTCTGTTTGAAACTGAATTTGGTAGCATTATGGAAGTATAGATGATGATGGACAAAGATGATTTAGAATTTATTATCATAGCTGGGTTAGATAACAGAAATAATAAAGTACTGAACAAAATCTATGCCAATAGATGTGGAGGAGTTATATAAAATGTGAATGAGTTTAAATGAATATCACTTGAGAGAGATTAAGGATTCAAATTTATCCATTTGGTTGTCTGATGAATGGTTGTGCTATCCACTAAAATGGGAGACAAAGAAAGATAAATAGAAATGGGAATACAATTATGAGTTCAATTTCTGACATCTTTTTTTCCTGAAAAATCTATGGTACCACCATTAGCCGGAGTCCAAAACATAATTAAAAACAAACATATTGTGATTATATCTGAGATAAACATACACGTTTTAATCTGTGCATCACAAACATGCTAAAGCTAAGCACTGTAAAATTACGGGGTGACAGTAGCAGAATCTAAGAAAAACAAGGGATTCTATCATAGAAAAATCAGACTAAGGTGAAAAAGCAATACTGGTAATGGACTGATGTGAAAGAGGGAGAAAGCTTCAATAAATGATGACAGAGAAGACAGAAGAGAAAAGAATTTCACAAGGGAAATGTGGTCAACTTTGGTTTGGGAGTGGTGAGGGAGACTCCTTTCCCACTCTGCATACTGCCATAGCAGTTGCTACCACCAGGAACCAGACACATAAGCCTGAGATCTGACTATCTGGGGTTGGGGGCAATGACGCCACCCCAACTGGTGGAACAGTCTCTGTGCTCTGGCTTTTGAGTAGAGAGCAGGAGCTCCTCTTTCCCTCTCATCCTATTGCAGTTGCAGCTACTGCTGCTGTCACCAGGGGCTGAGGTGGATGAGTCAGAGGGTTACCTCTCTGAGGCTATAAGTGGCAACCATGCCCCAGTTGGTTGCATGGTCTCTGTGCTCTAGCTCATGTGCAAGGGTCGAGTCTCT
The DNA here is from genome assembly GCF_001604975.1 of Cebus imitator. NCBI lineage: Eukaryota > Metazoa > Chordata > Mammalia > Primates > Cebidae > Cebus > Cebus imitator. The sequence continues at coordinate 3,522,203 of NW_016107380.1, read as the reverse complement.
TCTCCCCTATGAAGGGTGGGAAACCCACCTCTTCTTTGCATGACACTGTAGCACCACTGCCACCAAAACCAGAAGAGCCTAAAAGCGGAATTTCTGGGGTTGTGGATGGCAACCCTGCTTCACAGCCACTGCCAACATCAGGAAGCACTGCTTGGGACCCAGAGGTTGTCCCACCACTGTTGCTGTGGATTGCTCACACCACATTAGCTGCCCAGGGAGCTGAGAATTACTCTTCCAGCCAGCTCACTGCTACCACCACTGGCATCTGAGCAAGCTACCTGGAGGACTAAGTATCAGCCCATATGTTAGGCCACAACATAAGTATCAAAAAATTTTTAAAAATTAAAATCTTATCAAGTATCTTCTCAGATCACAGTAGAATAAATCTAAAAATTAATAACAAGAGGAACTTTGGAAACTGTACACATACATGGAAGTTAACATGCTTCTGAATAACCAGATGGAAATAAAAAAATTCTTGAAACAAATAAAAATGGAAACAGCTTATCGAAACCAATGGGGTATGGCAAAAGCAGTGCTGAGAGACAATTTTACAGTAATAAATGACTGCATCAAGAAAAACAGAAAGAATTAAAATAAACAATGTCTAATAATTCACCTCAATGTACAAGAAAATAAAAAACAAGCCAAAACCCAAATTAGCAGAAGGAAAGAAATAAGATCAGAGCAGAAGTAAATGAAACAGAAACAAAAAAGCAACACAAAGGATCAATGAAATGAAAAGTTGGGGTTCAAAAAGATAAGCAAAAGTGATAAACCAGCTGGACTGATCTAGAAAAGAAGAGGGAAGGCCCAAATAAAATCACAAATGAAAAAGTATGCCACAGAAATGCAAAAGATCATCAGAGACTATTATGACAAACTATACAGTAATAAACTGCAAAGCCTAGAGAAAATGAACAAATTCCTCTAAACATGTAAATAAAACCCTAGGCATAGATGGGCTGACAATATAATTCTGTGGAATGTATAAAGAAGAACTTATACCCATCTTTCTGAAACTATTCCAAAAAAACTGAAGAGAAGGAAACTCTACACAACCCATTTTATAAGGCCAGCATTACTCTGACATCAAAATCAGACACAGACACAACAACAACAAACTATAGGCTAACATCCGGATGAATGTAGACATAATAAAAATCCCCAACCACATACTATCAAACTGAATCCAACAGGACATCAAAAAGATAATACACCACAATCAAGTGGAATTTATACCAGGAATGCAAGGATGGTTCAACATATGCAAATTAATAAAAATAATATGTCATATCAACAGAAGAACAAAAACCATATGATTATTTTAATAGATGCAGATAAAGCATTTTGACAACATTCTAAACCCCTTTATGATGAAAACTGTCAAAAAGTAGGAATAACAGGCCATACCTAAAAATAATAAAGGCCATATATGACAATCCCACAACCAATATTGTACCAAGTTGAAGAAAAGTTGACAGCCTTTCTTCTAAGAATTGGAATAACATAAAAATGCTCACTTTCACTGCTACTATTCAGCAGAGTACTGGGTCTTAGTTCCCAGGAATAAATTTAACCAAAAAAGTGCAAAATGTCTACAAGAAAATCTACAAAACATGGGTGAAAGAAATTAAAGAGGACACAAATGAAACTCATCAACTTATGTTCATGAGTTGGAATAACTAATATTATTAAAGTGGACATATTTTCCAAAGCAATCTATAGATTTTAATTAAATACCTATCAAAATTCTAACATTGTTCACAGAAAGAGAAAAAAACATTCTAAAATTCTTGTGAGACCAAAAACGAGCCTGAATAGCCAAAGCAACCTTGAGCAAATAGAACAGATCTGGAGGTATTATACTATGTGACTTCCAAAACATATTACAAAACAACATGGTATTGGTATAAAAATGGACACATAGACTAATGGGACAAAATAAAGAGCCCAGAAGTTAATACACATATTGACAACCAATTGATCTTCAACAAAGCTGTCAAGGACATACATTGAGGAAAGAACACCCTCTTCAGTAAATGGTGCTGGAGAAACTGGATAACCATATGCAGAATTAAACTGCATACCTATGTTTCACCATATTCAAAAGTCAACTCAGGATAGAATAAGGACTTAAAGGTAAGACCTGAAACTATAAAATTAATGGAAGAAAACACAGGGAAAATTCTTCAGGACATTGATATAGGCAAACATTTTATGATTAAGACCTCAATAGCACAGGAAAGAAAATAAAAATAGACAAATGGGACTATTTTAAGTTAAAAAGCTTCTGCACATTGAAATAAAAAAATTAACAGCCTAAAGAGGCAACATTTTGAATAGGAGGAAAATATTTGCAAATTACTCATCTGATAATGCACTAATATTCAATATATACAAGCAACTCAAATAACTTAGCACCAAAAAAACAAATACTTTTATTTTAAAATGGGCAAAGGACATGAATAGCCATTTCTCCAAAGAAGATATAAAAGGTCAATAGGTATATGTGAAAAAATGGTGAGCATTATTTATCAGGGAAATGCAAATTAAAAACACAATGAAATATCATTTCACTGCAGTTAAAATGTCTCTTACTGAAAAGAATAAAAAATACCAAATGCTGGTGAGGTTGTAGAAAAAAGGAGTTCTTACGTCCTGTTGGTTCAGATGTAAATTAGTACAGCTACTATGGAAAACAGTATAGGGATTTCTAAAAAACTAAAAACAGAAATACCACATAAATTAGCAATTCCACTACTGGGTATTTATTCAAAGGAAAGTAAATTAGTATATCAGAAGGATACCTGTGGTCACATTTTTATCACAGTACTATTCATAATAGCCAAGATATGGAATCAACCTAAGTGTTCATCAGTGGAAAAATGGATAAAAAACATGATATATACACACAAGAGAATACTATTCGGCTAAGAACAAGAATAAAATTCTATCATTTGCAGCAATGTGGATGAAACTGGAGGTCATTATGTTAAGTGACATTAGCCAGGCACAGAAAGAAAAAACTGCAAGTTCTAATTTATATAGAAATGTAAAAACTTGATCTCATGTACGCAGGGAATAGAACGATAGATAACTGGAGACTAGGAACAGTGGGTGGGCAGAAATTGGGGGATGAAGAGATTGGTTATGGTTGCAAACATACAGTTAAATAAAAGAAATGCATTCTAATGTTTGATAGCAGACTAGGGTAACTATACTTAGAAACGATATTATGTATATTTCAATGTACCTAGAGGAAAGGACTTGAAATGATATCAACACTTAAAAATCATACATACACAAGTAATGGATACTCCAAATACCCTGACTTAATCATTACACATTCTATGCATGTAATAAACACTCAAATGTGCCCTGTATATATGTAAAATATATCAATAAAAGAAAAAATTAATATGGCATGTCTAAAAATATTTGGAACTAAATGAAAATGAAAATAGAATTTGTCAAAATTTGTAGAATGCAGTGAAAGCAGTGTTTAGAAAGATATTTATGATGGTATATGTGTACATAGAACAGAAAATAGAGGAGATTGTAGATAACTTCAGAAAGGGAGCTTTTGTTAAATAATGATGGCAGTGCATTAAGGAGAAAGTAGATGTAAAATAATATATTCACGAGGATAAACTAATTTTTTAAGAAACACGTTTTTGAAATATAGGTTGGAAGTGTTTGGAATTCTATGATGTGAGCTAAATTCAAATAAATTAATAATCTAAAATACCTATGCATCACCTTCTTATAATGCCTTTGTCTTTTCATCACTTTAACTCTTGGAATACTACTCCTAAAATTGAAGGAAACACTCAATAAATGACTAAGTGTTTTTGGTACAAATAGAGTTAACTATATTGCATACATAAGTAGATTACTGAGGAAAGGAGGCAGGGCACACAATTCTAAAGTAGGTATGGCAGTTGGAGAAAGGGATGAGAAAGTGATCAGGGAAATCTGGAATCTAAGCCACTGGCCTGGGAAGAAAATACCAATGCTGATACCACACAGGGATGGGGCCTGGCAGTCAGCCTTGATTCCTGCATCTTCTCTCCCAACACATGCCATGCTTTAGGAATTCCTGCCAACTTTTTTTGTGAAATATGTCTATGTGTGGGCCTGCACCTCTCTGATTCGCTGCCACTGTCCTAGCCAAAATTACCATCTGGATTATTGCAGTGCCCTCCACACAGGTTCTGCCAACTTTCTCCCTTTTTCCTCTCTAATCCACTCTCTACTCAGCAGCCAGAATGATAATTTGAAAAGTTCCCACTCAAAATTCTTTTCCAGTAGAAATATTCTCACTACTTGCCATCTCAGAAAGCATAAATCACTTACAACAAACCTACACCTAGTATCATACTGAACAGAGGAAAACTGAAAGGTTTTCTTCTAAGATTCAGAACAAGACAAGGATGCTGACTTTTAACACTTTTATTCAACATAGTACTGAAAGTCCTAGCCAGAGCAATGAGACAAGAGAAATGAATAAAAAGTACTCAAATTAGAAAGAAAGAAGTCAAATTATACTTGTTTGCAGATTATATGATTTTATATTTAGAAAAAATGTAGACTTCACTAAGAAAGTTTTAGAACTGGTAAATAAATTCTGTAAACTTTCAGTATACAAAATCAACATACAAAAAAATCAGTAGCATTTCTATATGCCAACAGCAAACAATTTGAAAAAGAAACCAAGAAAGTAATTCCATTTACAATGGCTACAAATAAAATACCTAAAACTTAACAAAAGAAGAGAAAGACCTTTACAATTAAAACTATTGCTATTATAACAATAAAAGTTACAATATAAAACTATTGTTATTAAAACTTAAAGTTATTACTTTTAATAAAAGTTATTAACTTAATAACATTTGCTGCAATAAACATCAGAGTGCAGATATCTTAAAAATAAAGTTATTAACATTACTTTTAATGAAGTTATTACTTTTAATAAAAGTTATTAAGTTAATAACTTTTATCTTTAGAAAAGTCAGCATCCTTGTCTTGTAATGACAAAAGAAGGGAACAATCTTTACAATTGAACTATAAAACATTGATACAAGAAATTGAAGACACAAAAAATGAAAAGATATCCCATGTTCATGGATTGGAAACATCAATATTGTTAAAATGTTCATCCTATCCAAAGCAATCTATAGATTCATGCAATCCCTATCAAAATAGCAATGACATTCTTCACAAAAACCTTAACATTTATGTGAAATTACAAACGACCCAGAATTGCCAAAGCCACCTTTGGCAAAAATCACAAAACTGGAAAAATTACATTATCTGACTTCAAATTATATTACAAAGCTATGGTAATGAAAACAGCATGGTACTGGCATAAAAACAGACACATAGACCAATGTAACAGAATTTAAAAACTCAAAAATCAATCCATGCATTTCTACCAACTTGTTTTTGATAAATGTGCCATGAACATACATTAGAGAAAGGACAGTCTTCAATTAATAGTATTGGGAAAACTGGATATCCATATGCAAAAGAATGAAACTAGATTATCTCTCATTGTATACAAAAATCAACTCAAAATGGATTAAAGGCTTAAATCTCAGATGTAAAACTATGAAACTACTAGAAAAAAACATTTGGGAGTCATTACAGGGCATTCGACTAGGCAAAGATTTCTTGAGTAACACTTTGAAGGCACAGGTGATGAAAGAGAAAATGGAAAACTGAGATCTCATCAAGATAATAAGCTTCTGCACAGCAAATGAAACAATCAACAAAATGGAGAGACAACCCACAGATTAGAAGAAAATATTTTTAAACTATCCATCTGACAAGGGGTTAAGGACCAGCATGTATAAAGAGCTCAAACAACTCAATAGTAGAAAAACAATTAATCCAATTAAAAAGGGGTAAAAGATCTGAATAGACATTTGTTAAAAGAGGACATATATATGGTCAACAGGTTAAGAAAAAATGCTCTTCATCACTAATCAGAGAAATACAAATAAAAACTACAATTAGATATCATTTCACCCCTGTTAAAATGGCTTTTATCCAAAAGACAGTCTGTAACATGCTGATAAGGATGTGGAGAAAGTTGAACCACATACACTGTTGGTGGGAGTGTAAAGTAGTAATAAGTATGGCTACTATGGAGAACTGTATGGAGATTCCTAAGAAAAACTGAAAACAGAACTACCATATGATACAGCAGTCCTACTGCTGAGTATATACCCAAAAGAAAGGAAATCAGTATATTGAAGAGATATCTGCACTGTGATGTTTATTGCAGCACTAGTCACAATAGCTAAGATATGGATTAGCCTAAGTGTCCATCAAAGGATAAGTGGATAAAGTATAGGTCATATACACAGTAGAATATTATTCAGCCATAAAAAGAATAAAATTCTCTCATTTGCAGCCACATGGATGAAACTGGGGTTTATCATGTTCAGTAAAATAAGCCAGACACAGAAAGACAAATATCACGTTTTCACTAATATGTGGGAGCTGAAAGAAGTGGATTAATGGATATAGAGAGTAGAATAATGGATACCAGAGGCTGAAAGTGTAGCAATGAGTGGATGATAATGTGGGAAGGTTAATGGGTACAACTGAGAGTTTGAATGAATAAAGTCCATTATTCGGTAGCACAATAGAGTGACTATACTTAACAATAATTTATTGTTTATTTTTAAATAACTGAAAGTGTAGAATTGGAATATTCTTAACACAAAGAAATGATAAATGCTTGAGGTGTTGGATAATTCAATTACTGTGATTTGACTGTATCAAAACATCACATGTATTCAATAAACACATACAAATACTATATACCATAATAATTAAAAATAAAACTTTAAAAATAATTGCTTTGGTCTATAAAATTCTGACAATTGAATATTTTTACAACTTTGATATCATTTTCAGACACTGTGCTTATTATTCAGTCTGGGGTTGGCCTTCCCTTCACTCAGCTCAATTCTCACACTTCCTTTCAAAACATTTTCCAATATGTGTAATTATATATTTAACTGCTCATTCACTTTTTTCTCTCTCTCTACCCCACTCAATAAACTTCATGAAGCCTTATTTTATATTTGCAGCAAAAACAGTGCTCAATAATTTTTTACTGAATAAATGTATGAACACCCGAGGTCACTGAGCTTGGGGAGTAGGGAAAGGGAATACTGAAATTTCTTTTTCTTTTCTTTCTTTTTTTTTTTTTTTCACATGTACTACTAGTGAATATATCATTATAACTTCAAATTTTATCCCAGTCCTCCTTTTTTTTTGTTTCACATGAAGTCTTGCTCTATTGTCCAGGTTGGAGTGCAGTAGCGTGATCTCGGCTCACTGCAACTTCTGCCTCCCAGGTTCAAGCAGTTCCCTGCCTCAGCCTCCTGAGTAGCTGGGATTACAGGCGCGTGCCATCACACCCAACTAAATTTTTAGTTTTAGTAGAAATGGGGTTCACTATCTTGGCTAGGCAGGTCTTGAACTTCTGACCTCATGATCCACCCACTTCGGCCTCCCAGTGTGCTGGGATTACAGGCGTGGGCCACCGCGTCTGCCGGGAATACTGAAATTGCTAACTCGACCGTTTGCTGATATCATTTTGAAAACAGTCTTTTAGAGCTTTTGATAACTAACAAAAGCCAATCTAAATAAAAACTAATTTAATTACTATTTTATCTGTCTTTCCAAATTATTGGTACAAAATTATATGATAAAACAGCATTAAATGTTTGCCCAAGTGCCTCCTACTTTTCATTGACTGTTCATGTATTAAGCATGAAATTTTAATTCTCTTTTTTAATAGATCTATTTTTAAATTTTAGTTAATTTGATTTAAAAATACAACTTAATGATTTGATAATGATAATATCAATAGATATTATTTATTTGAATGTATTTTTCTTTACAAGACACTCTTCTTGACATGTGCTATCTGAATCCTTCTAACAACATCTAGTGGTCCACATTACTACCCCAAGTAAGTATATGAGGTATCTACAGGTCAGAGAGCCTTGGTAACTTGCTGAAAATCACACAGCCAGTAGATGACAAAATCAAATCTTAAGCTCAGGAATATTCAGCTTCAAGGTTTTTTTTCTCTTTTCTCTGTACTTCTTTACCGCCAACTGTTGTTTTTGGGCAGAGATGATGATCCATTCTCAGATGGACTAGATTTTCAGCAAAGGGGCTGCTTTTGATATATGATATGTAAGAAATAAATATAAATATTTCATACAATATAAACTTTCTCCTTGTGTGAAAGTTTTCATTTGAATGTTTTATTATTATTATTATTATTATTATTATTTTATTTGAGATGGAGTCTCGCTCTTGTTACCCAGGCTGGAGTGCAGTAGCGCAATCTCGACTCACTGTAACCTCCACCTCCCGGCTTTCAACTATTCTCCTACCACAGCCTCCAAAGTAGCTGGTATTACGAGTGTCCACCACCACGCCTGGCTAATTATTGTACTTTTAGTAGAGACGGGGTTTCACCATGTTGGCCAGGCTGGTCTCAAACTCTTGACCTCAAGTGATCCTCCCACCTCGGCCTCTCAAAGTGCTGGGATTACAGGTATGAGCCACAGCACCTGGCCTTGGATATTTTGTTAAGATACTTGAACATATTTTCATGTTTGCCCAAAGCTGGAATACCTAATAGATTCAGCCAGATCACTCTCAGTCAAAAAGAAAATGAACCACTGGAGTGAAAACAATTACTTCATTGGAATTTCCTCTCTTTGTTTTGGCTAATGCCATAGCTATGCATTTTGGCTATAAAAAAAATCTCTTTCCTTTCACCTTCCCAGGTTTCAGCTCCTCTCTAAGTAGACAGTCCAGTTTGGGCTTCTCCTTAGCACACCTGCCTTGCCATTATTCACTGTCTGTGTACCTCACTGCCAGCCCAAAAGGAAGCTGGGGACTACATGTCTTTCTTTTAAGCTCACATCACATTATGGAATGCTATAGCTGGCACTCTGGCTCTGAGGCTGCTTTCTGTCTTAACAACAAAACCTACATTCAGACACCCATCCCAGGAGTGGCCTTTGTATCTTCACACACTGGGGCACTCACTCCAGGACATTTAACTGCTCTGTTATCCATTTATGTGAAGTGACCTGAAGTTCCCTTGGAATGGTAAGGGCAAGGTCAGAGCACAATGGGGTTTCCTTGAGAACATGGCTGTCTCATTGTCTCTTCCTCCTTCACTTCAGTGATCATCAGTAGGCACTTTAATTCCTACTCCAAAGAGAATTGTTTTATCTCAGTCCTTAATAAAAGTTTAATAGCAGATAGAGCACTTTGATGAGAGCTCACGTTAGTGAGATTTTATTTCACCTAATATACCAGCATATTATGCACTTGAGTAATCTATGTGCCGTTGTAAATAAAGTAAACAACATATATTTACAGAACTAAGCAAACTGCTTTTTATGATGTTATCCTTGAAACTTTCACACTCTGATCGGTAATAGCTCTCCCACTCATTAACGTGCATCAGTGAGACGCTCCTCTAATTAGCCATAAACTTACTGCTGAATAGCAGTCATTTCAAGTACCATTTGTTATTAAAACAAATACCTGAAAATTACACTATTAGTACAAAAATCAATCCAATTTTAAGCACAACATTAAAGCAAACTTAACATCCTCACTCCCACATGCAACATTCTATCAGCACATTTTCTTTACACTTGAGGGCCTCTAATAAACCAGGACCAAGTAGAAACATACGTGGAGCCAAGAAGGGAATAAAGGCATTTTCTCCATTTTTATAATTACTTTGAAAGAAAGGAAAATTGACAACAATTTTTGAAAAGATGGAAATTCTAGTCTCAGTATTACTGCTTGAATTCAGTTTTGTCTAACTGATGAATATTTTGAAGCACTTTACTCCAGGCATTGAAGCTACAGAGATCATGAGGATACTTCCTTGGCTGTCAAGAAACTTACCACATTGTTGGGAGTCGGTTGAGGAGAGGGTTGAGGTGTATTCATAAATGCAATACATCATAATGGTGAAAACCAAAAGATGTCCAGTGATCTCTGGCCATTGGCGGATTTAGCTTAAGAGAGAGAAGCTTGAAAAAGTTTTGTACGTTTATTTAGACTTAATGTAATTAACAAAATATATGGCATTTGAAGGTAGCATAGCATAATTTAAGGCAATAGGATGGAAGCAACATTCAGTTTTAGTCTCATCACCAACATTTGTTAGCTGTATCACCATTTCTACCATTAAGTAAATGGATGGCCATGTGTCTTGGACTTAGAATATTTAACATGGAAACACTGTAGCACTAAAATGATGTAAGTAAAATTCGAATCACAGTACCTGAAGAGAGGAAGCTCTCATTAATGTCTGCTTCTTTTCTTTCCCAATTCTTTCCCTGCTTCTCTACTCCACCTTTCTTCATCCCAGATAGCATTTTTTTTTTTTTTTTTTTTTTT
>NW_016107380.1:3440445-3511716 GCF_001604975.1 Cebus imitator | reverse complement strand
GCACTGCAAACTTCACCTCCCGGGTTCAAGAGATTCTTCTTCCTCAGCCTCCTGAGTAGCTGGAATTACAGGCATGCACCACCATGCTCAGCTAATTTTTGTTTTTTTTTTGTAGAGACAAGGTTTCTCCATGTTGGTTAGGCTGGTCTCGAACTCCTGACCTTGTGATCCACCTGCCTTAGCGTCCCACAGTGCTGGGATTACAGGTGTGAACTGCTGTGTCTGGCCATCCAGATATCTTTATCTAGAATTCCGGGCCTTTTCACTGCCCTCAATCTTATATAGTATCCCTTTTCCTTGTTCAAGTTATTTCTTCTGCTAGGAATGCCCTCCTTTTCCTTACCTTGCTTGGCATGTCAGAATTCTATTCTTTCCCATGTGTACCATAAATGCTGCTTTCTCAGCAAGGACTATCCTGATCTCTCCAACTGTTCTTTTTCCTCCTTTTGAATTTGCATTGCATTTTGCATATCTTTTTTCATTCCTGTCACGTTACATTGCATGTTGTAGTTACCTATCTGCGCATCTTACTTCTTTTAAGCACATTAGGAATTGGGTTGAATTGCTTGATACATCTGTAGCACCTAGAACAGTGTGGTAAATATTTAAAAGTTATTTCATAATTATTTTTAAGCTAGTATAAATCCTTCTGTTAAATAAATTAGTTAAATGTCATTGGATTAAATATATTTTTACATAAAATTTACCTCACAGAATAGTAGCAAAATCAAAAGACTGAAAGATTAAATGTACGTTGAACTACTGCAGGACCAACAGGTTGGCTCCATGTATTTTTAAACAGATGATAAAAAAGGTCTTTGTTCAGAACCACTTTCGTATTAGACAAAGAACTCATTATATTCATCTCCTAAAATTTGACTTGGGCTCAGGAGAGTTTCCCAAAATTGAGAGAGAGAGAAAAAAAAAAGAACTTGCCATGCGACTGGACACTACAAGCCATTCAAAACCATATATTAAAAGAGTATTCAATGACATGGGGGAAATTCTATGAAATGTGAAATGAAAATTATAGGATGCTACGTTTTAATTATATTATTTAAATTTCATATCAGACAAAACAAAGTGTACTGAAATGTAACCAAATCTTTTAAGTAACTACATCTGGATAAAATAAAATGTTGACGATCTTTATTTTGTTTTATTTTCCTGTATTTTAAATATATTTTTCAATAAATGATGATTACTTTTATAATCAGGAGAATAATAAAAACATATTTTTAATAGAGTAGTGGTTTTTCAACCAGGAGCAATTTTGTCCTTAAGGGGTTTATTGCAATTTCTGGAGATATATGTGTCACATCTGCTTTTGCTATTGGCATCTAGCGGATAAAGGCTAGGGATGCTGCTATTAATATCTTCCCACAATGTGCAGGGCAGCTTCCACAGCAAAGAATTAGCTAGCCCCAAATGTCAATAATGCTGAAGTAGAGAAACCGTGCAATAGAGAATGCAACCAAACTATACGGAATGAGGAATTGATCTACCAAATCATGGTACATCATTTAATTTAATGGACTACTGTGGAGGTCTTAAAACTTATACTGCCAAAATGTTTATTGAGATGTCAGTCTCACTAGGTCTTTTTCACCCTAAGAAGTTTATATTTCCTCATACAGCAGCTTTTTGGTATATTCTAAGTTACGTTCTTTTGTTGCATACATGTTCTTATGTTCCTAATAAAAAGACAGGTTCTTTAGGAGTATAAATCCCCATTTATACACAATTTCCCTCAACATCCCTTACACAGTGCTTATCTAAGACAATGTAGTTGTTTTGGTTAATCATTCATAACCCTTGAGGTAAATACTCTTTCAGTTACATATGCCTGAGCTCCAACTCAAACAATATCCCTCAACATATATGTCAAATGGCATGTATGTTTTGTCTGTCTATCTTTCTACATACCTGCCTATCTCTCTACTTATCACCTATTTTTTGTCAGTCTCTCCGTCTGTCTAAACATGCTGTAGTAGTTTAGACAAGTTGTAGTAGGGCAAGAGGGAAAGTTATAGAATTGAGCACAGCTCCTGAGATCTTAGGAACTCAGGAGGCGATGGGAGCAGTGTCTTCAGCTCTCATCTCGGTATCTCCCAGTGTGTCAATGTAATTCTTTCAGGCTTTCCTAAATAATAAAAATACAACATTTATCAGCTCTGGTGTCATATTGTATATGCTCATGACAGTGAAGGAAGGAAAGATTCTTTCATGATAACTTAAAATTTCAGCAGAAAGATCTTGGAGAAAGCCAATGGATTACTTTTGTTATATGTCTATCTTTCGACAAACCCTGGACAAGGATATGGATTATTATTAATGCCAAACCATGCCAGTGTTTGTGGTAAGATAAGTTAGGGTCTATCATTTGAAGAGAGATGAGGCAGTGGGTGGTCAAAAACAATAGTATGAAATTGTGCCAAAGATATTTTATGCATCATAAGAATGGTACTATGCACTCTAAAGTTCAATGCCCATGTGATAGATACTCCCTCAACTCCTTGAAGATGGTATTTGGTTTCTTGAGCGGTCCTTTTTGCTTTCATTTTATCTATTAGCATTTGGGAAAGAACTTAAACTTCGATGTCATCTTGTTTTAATTCTCCACTGGTAGAACACCAATAAGGCATTCAGCTTAATGTGTTAAGATTATTTGTTTATTAAATATTATGTAGGATTGTAAATATAAGAAAATGCGAACACTCAGTTACACTGAAGTATTATGCATTGAAATATTATGAAAGCAATTCCAGAAGGTGTACCTGTCCCTTGATATTTCAGGAGATTATGTGAGTGTGCTGTGCAACCCCAAGCCAATTCAAGGATTTTGTATAGAGGAAGAGGACATATTTATTGTTAGTAAATCCAGACGTTACCAAGAGTGAAAAACAATTTCCTGAGATATTTTCTTGACATTGTTACAAGTTATGTTTAGAGGAAAATGCCAACCCAGATAATCAAAAAACATGCTTTCATATAATCCTCTGGCACTGAAGCAATGCTACTTACTAGCAATGTGACTCTGATTGGTGGAGCTGAAGGGCAGTAATGATGACAAGAAACCTGAATAACTGCTGTGCTGAATGTAAACATGAGGAGGAATCCTCTTATCCTGGAGGAAGAAATGCTAAGAAAGAAGGGCAGGAATCAGGCTAATCTAGAAGAAACCAGAAGTAGGGCTGATGAAGACAGAAAGATTCTTCTTGAGAAAGGCATAGGGTAGCATACGTGACTCTGTCATTCCAGTGAATAGCCCCAGGTCACTTACGCCTGAAAGTTTCCGGAGCCACTTGAACTGCACCTCAGAAGTTTCTCCAGACCTCTCCCAGGCTCTTCTATCTGTCTAACTGCCCCCAGGATCCTTTCTTCACTCTTTTGAAAGCTTTGTTGAGATATACTTCATAAGCCATAGTGCTCACCCATCTAAAGTATATGAATTACTGGTTTTAAGTGTACTCACAGAGATATGCAACCTTCACCATAATCCAATTTCATAATATTTTTATCATCCCACAAAGAAAACCCATATATATTAGAATACACTCTTCATTTGTTCCCACACCCATAGCCATAGGCACTCACTAATCTACTCATTGTCTGTATAGATTACTTGTTCTGGACATTTGGTATAAATAAAATTATGTAATATGTGGCTTTTGTGACTGGTTTCTTTTGCTTAGCATAACATCTTAATATGTTCAATCATGTTGTAGCATGTATCAGTACTTCATTCATTTCTATTGCTGAATAATATTCTATTGCATGTTATTTACACATCCGTGGAGGCTGGAGGTTCGGGTTGCTTCAACTTTTGGTGATTATAAATAATACTGTTATGAACATTCATGTATAAGATTGGTGTGGATGTATTATGTGTGGCTGTGTAAGAGTTAACTGCTAGATTATATGTTATGTGTAACATTTTGAGGAGATTCCAGATTGTTTTCCAAATTGGATACACCATTTTACATTTCCACCAGCAGTGTATGTGAATTTTAATTTCTCTTCATCCTTTTGAGAACTGCTCATTATCTATATTTTTAATTTTAGTCATTATGGTGCTGTGATTGGCATCTCATTGTGGTTTTGACTTGCATCTTCGTAATGAGTAATGACATTTACCATCATTTTGTGTGCTTATTGGCCATTTGTATATCTTTCTTGGAGAAAGAATCATTGAGTTACTTTTATTATTGGCTTGCAAGAATTCTTTATATGTTCTGAATACAAATTCCTTGTTGGATGTGTTTACAATATTCCCTCCAGTGCGTCTTCTTTTCCTTGAAATAAATCTTCCTTGAAATAAATCTTGATAGAATATTGTTTTTCATCAAATTTGGAAAGTTTTCAGTAACTATTTTTCAAATGCCTTTTTCTGCTTCGTTCTTTCTGTTCTCTCATTCTGGTATTCCCATAGGCTGTGTTTGCTGCATTTAATGGTATGCCACACTTCTCTATGAGTCTGCTAATTTTTCTTCATTTTCATCTCTATCTCAGAATATATAATCTTTATTAATCTAGTTGTAAATTAGATGATTGTTTCTCCTGCCAACTCAAATCTACTGTTGATTATAGAAAATTTTTAATTGGAATCTTAGTTTTCTATTCTGGCATTTCCATTTTGAAAGTAATTAATGTCTTTTAATTGTTATTCTCTATTTGATGAGACATTATTTTTATTCTTTCTCTTAATGCTTTAAGCATACTTCCCCTTAGGTTTCTGAATGTACTTATATGACAGATCTGGAAGTATTTGTCTGCTAAGTCTTTGTCTGTTCACTCCCTCAAATGCAATTTCTATTGACTGATTTTTTCCCCCATTTTGTATGGGTCACACTTTTCTATTTCATTTTATGTCTCATAATTATTTGTTAAAATCTGGACATTGCTGATAATGTCGTCTAGGAACTCTGGATATTGTTTTCTCCTTGGAGATTTTTGTTATTATTTATTTGTCTGATTATTTTGTGACTGACTTATACTTGTTTAGTGAAGTTTATTTTGGATGAAATCTTCTTCCAATCTGATTTTACTGGCTGCCGAATCTGCTGAAACAAGTTATTCATCCTAGGAAGCACGGGAAGACAGGATCTGCCACTCAGCTACTGAAACCCCAAGAAAAGCTCTTCTGTAATATAACGCTATTTGGAAATGGGAAGCTGCATTCTTCAGCAACTTCCTGGACAGGATCTTTTTTATGTACTTGGAGATTGGGTGAAATCATTGGTGCCACCACAATTCAAAAGTATAGGGGAATAAGTGCAATCCCAGTTCAAAATACCTTGCATTGTTCCCACTGAATTTCCTGCTGATTTTGGTGAATAAATGCTTCACAATTTTTGAAGTCATTTAATGAAACTCCAGAGTCTTTAAATATTGTCTTTGTTCATTTTGACCACTTAATAGATACCTCTCTGGGGGAAGGAACCCCTGTGAGCCACTTGCAGCATCATTCTAGAAGTTTCACTCCGCTCTCAACTTTTTTTTTTTTTGGAGACAGAGTCTCTCTCTGTCGCCCAGGCTGAAGCACAGTGGTGCAATATCGGCTCACTGCAACCTCCGCCTCCAGAGTTTAAGCAGTTCTTTGCCTCAGCCTCCCGAGTAGCTGGGATTACAGGCACGTGCTGCCATGCCTGGCTAATATTTTGTATTTTTAGTAGAGACAAGGTTTTGCCATCTTGGGCAGGCTGGTTTTGAACTCCTGATCTTGTGATCTCCCCACCACCACTACGTCTCGGCCCACCAAATTGCTGGGATTACAGGTGTGAGCCATCACGCCTGGCCCACTCTACAACTCTTAACATCTTAGCTGGATCTTTCTTGGACTATCTTGTTTGGATCCTGCTAATCAGTTCAATTATATCCCTACTGATTTTCTGCCTGCTGGATCTATCAATTATTGAAAGAGGGGTGTTGAAGTCTACAACTTAACAGAGAGCTTGTTCATTTCTCTTTAAAGTTCTATCAGTTTTTGCTTCACATATTTTGATGTTCTGTTGTTGGGTGCATATATGTTAAAAATTATTATGTCTTCTTTTTGAGTTCACCTCTTTGTTATTATGTAATAGCCTTCTTTATGCCTAATTGTTTTCTTCTGAAGTCTGCTTTGACTGAAATCAATATTGCTACTCCAGTTTTCTTTTCATTACTGTTCGCATAGTATGGTTTTCATTTCCTTAACCTAATGGTGTTTTATATTAAAAATGAGTTTGCTAAAATGGGTAGACAACATGTAGTTGCATAAGTCTTGCATTTTATACACTTTGATGAATTCTGTTTGTTTGTTAATTGGTGTATCAAAACCACTCCATTTAGAGCAGTTATTGATAGAGTTGGATTAATAGCTACTTTGTTTGCAACGATTTTCTGTTTATTACACTTATTCTTTGATTTTTTTCCGTCTGCTTTTTTGCTGCCACTTCTGATATTAGTTGAATATTTCATATAATTCTATTTTTTTCTCACCTCTTAGCATATGAATTATTCTTTAAAAATTTTAGTAGTTTTTCTAGAATGTGAAATACATATTTACAAGTAATTAGAGTCCATTTTAAAATGCTATACTACCTTACACAGAGTGCAGGTACCGTATAATGAAGTATATACCATTTCCTACCTCCTGTGCCTTAGAATATTTCTATCATTTACTTCACTTATCCACATGCTACAATTACCCAACTCGTTGTTACTATTATTACTTTGTACAAATAGTCACCTATTAGGTCAATTATGAATAAGAAAAATAAGATTTCATGTCTCAATGGCTATGGAGGTTAAGCTTTCAAATTCCTCTGGTGTTCTTATTTTTGTCTCCCTTCTTGACTTTGGGGCTTACCTTCATACTGCTTCTTGAAGAGTATTGGGCTCTTTGCAGCTCTTTGAGCTATGATCCTTTGTTATCTCTCGGACTTCTATTGACATGATGGTATGATATGGAGGAGAGAGATAATTTTATAATTAAATACTATTCTTTTAATAGGCCTGTGTCCCTAGTCTGTGACTTTCACGAGTATTTCTTAGTTTCCCTCCCATTCTCCAGTAGGGAGATAGGAAAGTTAGAACCCATCCAGCAAGTGGGTAAAGTCAAGGCTCTGGTAAAGTCTGTTACCCTGGGAAGTAGGATTATTTGTATTTTTTGGAATACTCTGGGCCTATTTCAAAATGGTTACTTTCTCTTCCCATCAGAAAAACAAGGGATTTCTTTCTTTCTTCTTCACTGCGAAAATCTGTTGGGGTGTTTAGAATTTACATTTATGAAAGTGTGGGTGTCTCCCTATGTCTACTGCCTCAAGGAATTTCTCATTCTCATATTGTCTCACACTCACCTTTCAATAATTTGTCGACATTGTTATTTAAGAATTCTTACCAGTTTACCACTCCATCTGCTTTTGCTTGCTTTTGCTCTGTATGAGCTGATCCCTACTGTGATTCTCTTTATTCATCTGACTCTCCAAATTTTGGGGTGGCAATTTGCCTTACCTCCATCTCACTTTTCTGATGTGTCTAAGTGAAGTGGTAAATTTCACTTTGTTCAGTTTGACTCTTGTAAAGACAGGAGTCACAACTTCTAAGTTCTTTACATGTCAGAATTAAAACCATAAGTCTTAAATAATCTTTAAAGACATTTTAATAATTACTAGGTTTTTGATTCAATATCTATTGGACTATGTATCAAATTTGTTACCCGTGGTAATTCTTACTCTATTTAAAAAAATTATTAAACATTTAGCAAAATGTTGCTTAATAACAATGTTTATTTCCCTGTATGCAATCTCCAGAGAGCTATCAGACTCTTTTTGTGATTATCGTACCCATGGTAACTCTCATTCTAGTCTCAAAAATCCTTAAGTATTCAAGAAAATGTTACTTAATGGTAACTTTAATTCCCCAATAAGCAATCTCCAGGGAGCTATCAGCCTCTTTTTTGAATAAAATTTTGATCACTGTTTATAAGGAGGAGGAAATTAATAAAGAAAAATCTTCCCATTAGTTGAGGCTTTGAGATTTGAATCTTTCCATTGCTGAAAGTAACTCTAAATAATAAAACTTCTTAAAATAATTTGTTGCAGCCCTCAACAGAGTACCTACTGTTTTACTGTCTTTATTTTGCAAATTATTATTATATTACTATTTTTTACTTCCCTTTCACTTAAAAATGTACCATTTAAACAAGTCAAATATTATAAAAGTGGAGTGGAAGGAAAGAAAACTAATTTCTTAAACAATTTGTTAAGATTTATCATCAATTCACAAGATCTTTGCAATTTACTGTGCCAATTGTACTATAACGACATTTAAAAAAATAAATCTAAACATACAGTTTTCTTTCTGAAATTTGTTTGCAATAAGAATTATTTGGCAATATACATGTTAAATTTATTTTCTAAACATGCAGTGCATGGTTTTCTGTAGTTAATGGTGTGAAAAATAATTATATAAGACCACTCTATGATTGTAATTTAATACATTTATTTATACATCCTTAACATAATGAAATGGCTACTCTGTCTGGGGTATATACTCCTGGAGTTCCTTGTTGCTTGAAAGAAAGAATTCAGGACATGGACACATGAAGGTGGTTTAAGGAGTGGAAAGTTTAATAGACAGAGGAAAGGAGAGAGGAGGGCAGCTCCTTGCGGGGAGAAAGAGAGACATCGAAAAGTGGGGAGGCAGCAGACCACAGCAGATTTCATAGGCAGGCTGGATTGGTTTGATCAGGTATGATATCTACATAGTGCATAGTGGGAGGGGAGGGCTGGTGCCCGACCCTAATCTTATTATGCAAATAGTCTTTCCAGTTGATTGGTGCCATCTTTCCTGCTTCTTGCTGTACCTGCTGCTGACAATGAGAAGGGAAGATGAAGCTGCCATCTTGAGCATGATTGGCACAACTGCGGTATCTATGTCTGGAGCTCAATTTTACAGGCTGCTCTTTGTTAAAAAGGAAAATAATTTGGGGTTGCTAAAGCCTTACTGAGGACTCCCATTCCCTTACTATCTGCCTAAGTAATATCTTCTTAACTCCTGTATCAATAAAGTTTGGCAGAGATATAAATTTTCCAATTTATAGTATTTATGATACAAGATTATACTAATTACAACATTATTTTTCTGCCATTTCTATTCTGTAAATAAATATTAAGAAGTAATAGTTAAGTGGAATATACTGCATTAAATGGTTTCATAGATTGTAGTATTTAATTTCATGAATCTCTTCAAAACTATTTTTTCTTTCAAAAAAAGCATTGCCAGTTACAAACAAGTTGAAACAATTTACAAGTGATTCTTTGTATATTTTTATTTTTTTATTTTTTTTTGAGACAGAGTCTCACTCTGACACCCAGGCTGGAGTGCAGTGGCACAATCTTGGCTCACTGCAATCTTTGCCGCCTGAGTTTAAGTGGTTCTCCTGCCTCAACCTCCTAAGTTGCTGGGACTACAGGCATGTGACACCATGCCTAGCTAATTTTTGTATTTTTAGTAGAGATGGGGTTTCGCCATGTTGGCCAGGCTGATATTGAACTCCTGACCTCAGGTGATCTACCGGCCTTGGCTTCCCAAAGTGCTGGGATTACAGGCATAAGCCACCACCCCTAGCCCTTTTTACATTTTTATATAATTTAATTGATACATTTTATCTCTATTTATTTGCTTCTACATCCACTCAGATTTACATTGAGAGCTTGAGAGTCAAGAGTTTTATATTGTTTTATCTGCTGGTTTATCTGTGGAAAATGTATATCTGAAATTCTTTCAAAATATATACGAAGCTTTTATGAAGATAGATATATTCTGGACCATAAAATGAGTGTCATAAACTTAAAGAGTCCATTTATACAAAATATGTTCCCTAACCATAGAGCATTAAATTATAAATCAGCAACAGAAAAATATCTGTGAAATCCAGAAATATTTGGAAACTAAATAACAAACTTCAACCTAACAGGTATTTCAAAGAAGAAAAGAAAAATATTTTTAACTATATGAAAATGCAAGCATGACACATTAAAATTAAGGCATGCTATGGATGCAGTAACTAGGTGGAAATTCTAACCACTAAAATCCTATAGCAGAAATAAAGAAAAGCCTCAAATTGGTGTTCATAGCTTTTTTCTTGAGAAACTAGAAGAGCAAATGGACCACAAAGTAATCACAGAAAGAAAACAATAATAAGGGCAGAAATCAATGAAATAGAAAACAGTAAATAAATAATGAAATCAATGTAACAGAAAGTAGTTCTGTGAAATAGTCAATAAAATGGATAAACCTCTATCTAACCAGGTTAAACAGGATATAAAGAAGGAAGACACAAATTGTCCATACCAGGATTGAGAGAGGTGGCATCAATACAAATTCTATAAGCTGTTAAAAGGACAGCAAAAGAATATTCTGAACAACTATGGCAATAAATTCAACAAGTTAGATAAAAAGGACAAATGTCTTGAAAGACACAAACTCCTAGTACTTGTAAAATAAAGTCTTCTCTATGGTAACAAATAATCTGAAGAGAACTATATCCATTTATTAAATTTATAATCACAACTTTTCCACAAACTCCGAGCTCCGATCACTTTATTGGTGAATTCTTCCAGACATTTTAAGAAGAAATAATACCTAAACAAATATTTTGAGAAAATTTAAGAGGAATTAATACTTATTCAACACATTTTCTGAAACCAGCATTACCCCAATTCCAAAACAAAAAGACATCACAAGAAAAATAAAACTACAGAATAATATATTTCATTAATATAGGTATAAACAATGAAAACTTAGCAATTAAACATTGTATTATATAAAAATATGACAGCATAACTATATGGGGTTTATCTCGAATTCAAGATTAGTTTATATTAAAAAATTAGTCAATATATTAATATGTCAACAAGCTAAAAAGAAAAACAAATGACCACTACAATAAATACAGCAAAAGCGTATAACAATCTCAAATTTGCAGCTGATTAAAAACATTCTTCAGAGATTAAAAAGAATGCAAAGATTAGGAAAATATATATAATAAATGACTGTATGCTTATTAAAGAATTATTTATACAAACAAAAATGGGGAAAATATTTGAATAGGCACTTTACTATAAAAAACATATTGGTGAGTAATATGCGCAAGAGAAGATACTCTTTAGTCATTGGGGAAATGTATCATTAATCACTAGGGAAAATGGAAATTAAAACTTCAATGGAAATTAAAACTGTGCTACACTTCTCTTAGATGGCTAAAATCAAGAAAGACTGCCCATTCAAATGCTGAATTTCTCTTACACTGTGGGAATGTGAAATGGTATTACTACTTTAGAAAACTGGCAATTTCTTAAAAAGTTAAGCATATATCTACCATATGATCTAGACATTTTACTCCATCACATTTATCTGAGAGCAGTGAAGGCATATATCCATACAAAGGCTTGTACATGTGTTGATACCAGCCTTATTTGTAACAGCCAAAACCTGCAAATGACCAAAATAATTATGTTGAGTGAAAGAAAAAAGCCAAATGAGTATATTACGTATAATTCTTATTTATATCAAA
This sequence comes from Cebus imitator, assembly GCF_001604975.1. NCBI lineage: Eukaryota > Metazoa > Chordata > Mammalia > Primates > Cebidae > Cebus > Cebus imitator. The sequence goes on along the minus strand of NW_016107380.1, from coordinate 3,500,156 downwards.
CTCTAAAAAATACAAGCTAATCTTTTGTGACTGAAAGCAGCGCAGCAGTCATCTGGGAATGGAATGATGTTGGGAGGGGAGGAAAGGAAAGATTTCAGAGAGACATGAGGAAACTTCTGATTGTTCCCTTTTTTTCACCCTTCACCTGCTCCCACCCTGCTTTGTCTGTGTCTCCCATGTCCATTATACCACTTTGATTGTCTTTGGGCCATTGCCCATTTTAAAATTTAAATTGGGTTATGTGTTGTTGATTTGTAAGGGTTTTGTTTTGTTTCAGACATGGGATCTCATTTTGTCACCTAGGCTGGAGTGCAGTGGCATGATTGCAGCTCACTGAAGCCTTATGTAGGCATTCTTTTTCAAAAAAAAGCTTTTATTTTTGGTTTGGAATACATGCGCAGGTTTGTTATATAGGTGAATTGCGTGTCATGGTGGTTTGTTCTACAGATTATTTTGTCACAGAGTAAATAGGTATAGTGCCCAATAGTTTTTCAATTATCTCTTTCCTCCTATCCTCCACCCTCAAGTAGCCCTATGTCTGTTGTTCCCTTCTTTGTGTCCATGTGTTCCCAGTGTTTAGCTCCCACTAATAAGTAAGAATATGCAATATTTTTTTTCCTGCATTTGTTCACTTAGAATAATGGCCTCCAGCTCCATGCATGTTGCTGCAAAAGACATGATCTCATTCTTTTTTGTGGCTGCTTGGCATTCCATTGTGTATACTTACCACATTTTCTTTATCCAGACTACCATTGATGGGCATTTCTGTGGATTGCATATCTTTGCTATTGTGAATAGTGCAGTGATGAACACACATGTGCATGTGTCTTGCTAGGAGAAGGATGTATAATGGGAATACTGGGCCATGTTAATTCTGTATTAGGTTCTTAGAGAAATTGCCACACTGCTTTCCACAATGGTTGAAATAATTTATGTTCCCATCAAACAGTTACCTGTTTTCTGCACCCTCACTAGTGTCTGTTATTTTTTGACTTTTTAATAAGGGTTATTCTGACTTGCATGAAATTGTGTCTCACTGTGGTTTTGATTTGCATTTTTCTAATTATTCGTGATATTGAGCATTTTTTTTCATATGCTTGTTGGCCACATGTACGTCTTGTTTGAAAAGTTAGTTCATGTCTTTTGCCCACTTTTCAATGTCGTTTGTTTTACACTTGCTAATTTGTTTAAATTCCTTACAGATTCTGTGTGTTAGACTCTTACTGGTAGAATAGCCTGCAAATGCTTTCTTGCATTCTGTAGGTTGTATGTTTATTTAGTAGTTTCTCTTGCTGTGCAGAAAAAAGATCTCTTTACTTTAAGTAGGCCCTTTTTTTTTATTTAGATGGAGTCTCGCTCTGTCACCAGGCTGGAGTGCAGTGGCACCACCTTGGCTCACTGCAACCTCAGCCTCCCAGGTGGTTCAAGCAATTCCCCTGCTTTAGCACCTCCAGTAGCTGGGACTACAGGTGTGCACCACGATGCCCGGCTAATTTTTTGTATTTTAGTAGAGACAGAGGTTTCACTATGTTGGCCAGGATGGTCTCAATCTTCTGACCTTGTGATCCACCCGCCTAGGCCTCCCAAAGTGTTGGGATTACAGATGTGAGCCACTGCGCCCAGCCTTAATTAAGCCCTATTTATCAATTTTTGTTTTTGTTGCAATTTCTCTTGGCATTTTTGTCATGAAATATTTGCCAAGGTCTATGTCCAAAATGGTATTTCTTACATTATTTTCCATGAATTTTTATAGTTTTAAGTTTTATATTTAAGTCTGTAATCAACCTTGAGTTGATATTTGTATGTGGTATAAGGAAATGGTCCAGTTTCAATCTTCTACATATGGTTACCCAGTTATCCCAACTCCATTTATTGATTAGGGAGTCCTTTCCCCACAGCTTCTTATGGTAGACTTTGTCAAAGATCAGAGGTTTTAGGTGTCTGGTTATGTTTCTGGATTCTCCGGTCTGCTCTGTTGGTCTGTGTGTCTATTTTTGTAATGGTACCATGATGTTTTGGTTACTGTAGCCCTGCAGTATAGTTTGAAGTCAGGTAGCATGATGCCTCCAGCTTTGGTCTTTTTGCTTAGTATCATGTTGGCTGTTCAGGCTCTTTTTGGTTCCATATGAATTTTAGAATAATTTATTCTAATTTGGTGAATAACGGCATTAGTAGTTTGATAGAAATAGTATTAAATCTGTAAATTGCCTTGAGCAGTATAGCCATTTTAACAATATTGATTCTTCCCATTTGTGAGTATGAAATGTTGTTTCATTTATTTATGTTATCTCTGATTTCATTAAGCAGTGTTATAATTCTAGTTGTAGAGATCTTTCACCTCCCTGGTTAGCTATATTCCTAGGCATTTTATTCTTTTTGTTGCTATTGTGAATGGGATTGTATTCTTGATTTGGCTCTCAGCTTGGATATTTTTGATGCCTATAATGCTACTGATTTTTGTACAATGATTTATCAGAACTAGGAGCTGCTGGGCAGAAACTATGGGGTTTTCTACTTATAGAATCATATCAGCTGCAAACAGAGATAGTTTGAATTCCTCTTTTCCTACTTGGATGCCTTTTATTTCTTTCTCTGGCCTGATTGCCCTGGGTAGGACTTAGAATATTCTTGGAAGAAGGACCTACAATACTATGTTGAATAGAGTGGTGAGAGTGGGAATTCTTTCCTTGCTCCAGTTCTCAAGGGGAATGCTTCCAGCTTTTACCCATTCAGTATGATGTTGGCTGTGTCTGTCATAGATGGCTTATGATTTTGAGGTATGTTCCTTTAAAGCATTGTTTGTTGCAGGTTTTTAAACTAAAGGAATGTTGAATTTTATTGAAAGTCTTTTCTGCATCTCTTGAGATGATCATATGCTTTTTGTTTTTAGATCTGTTTGTCTAATGAATCACGTTTATTGATTTACATATGATGAACCAATCTTTCACCCCCGTGATAAAGCCTATTTGAGTGTGGTCTTCTTCATGGTGGATTAGCTTTTTAATGTGCTTTTTTAAAAAAGCTTTTTGATTAATTTTTCTAATGTTTTGTTAAGGACTTTTGCTTCTATTTTTACTAAGGATATTGGCCTGAAGTTTTCTCTTTTTTGTTGTGTCTCTCCCAGGATTTGGTATGAGGATGATGCTGGCCTCATAGAAGAGTTACTGCAGAGTCTATTCTCCTCAACTTTTTTGGAATATTTTCAGTAGGAACGGTATCAGGTCTTCTTTATACTTCTGGTAGACTTTGGCTGTAAATCTATGTGGTCCTTGGCTTTCTCTAGTTGGTAGACTTTTTATTACCAATTCAATTTCTGAACTCATTATTGATCTGTTTGGGGATTCAATTTTATCCTGGTCTAATCTTCAGAGGTTGTATATTTCCATGATTTATCTGTTTCTTCTAGGTGTTCTGGTTTGTGTGTATAAAGGTATTTGTGGTAGTCTCCGAGTGTTTTTTGTATTTCTGTGGGGTCAGTGGTAAAATCTCTATTTGTTCTTTCTGATTGTGTTTGTTTTAGATCTTCTCTTTTTTTCTTTATTAGCCTAGTTGGTGGTCTATCAATTTTACTTATTCTTTCAAAAACTAACTCCTGGAGTTTTAAATCTTTTGTATGGTTTTTTTGTTTGCCTCAATTTCCTTTGGTTCAGCTCTGACTTTGATTATTTTATGTCTTCTGCTAGCTTTGGGTTTGGTTTGCTCTTGTTTCCCTAGATCTTCTAGTTGTGGTATTAGGTTGTTAATTTGAAATCTGTCTAACTTTCCTATGTGGACATTAAGCACTATAAACTTCCCTCTTGGCACTGCTTTAGCTGTGCCCTAAAGATTTTGGTATGCTATATCTTTGTTCTCATTAGTTTCAAATAATTTCTTCATTTCTTTCTTTATTTCATTGTTTACCCAAAATTCATTCAGGAGCAGGTTGTTTAATTTTCATGTAATTGTATAGTTCTCAGCAATTTTTTGGTATTGATTTCTATTTTTATTTTTCTGTGGTCTGAGAGTTTGTCATGATTTTGTTTCTCAGTATTTGCTTAGGATTGTTTTATGCCTAGTTGCACAGCTTCTTTTAGAATATATGCTATGTGTATAAGAGAATAATGCATATTCTGTTGCTTTTGGGTAGAGAGTTAGGCCAATATCTGTTAGACCCATTTGGTCAAGTGTCAAGTTCAGGTCCCAAATATTTTTGTTAGTTTTCAGCTTTGATGATCTTTTAATGCTGTCAGTTGAGTGTTAATGTCTCCTACTATTATTGTGAAAACACTCAGAGAATGTTTTCATAGGTCTCTGAGAACCTGCTTTATGAATCTGGGTGCTCTTGTGTTGGGTGCATAAATATTTAGGATCATTAAATCTTCTTGCTAAATTGAACCCTTTACCATTATGTAATGCCCTTGTTTTTCTTTTTTGTTTGTTGTTGGCTTAAAGTCTTTTGTGTCTGAAATTAGAATAGCAACCCCTGCTTTTTTCTGTTTTCCATTTGCTTGGTAGATTTTCTCCATTTCTTTGAGGCTATGGGTGTCACTGCATGTGAAATGAGTCTCTTGAAGACAGCATACAGTTGGGTCTTATTTCCTTGTCCAACCTGCCACTTTGTGTCTTTTAATTGGGGCATTAAGCTCATTTATATTCAAGATAACATTGACGTGAGGATTTGATCCTATCATCATGTTGTTAGCTAGCTATGCACACTTGATTGTATGTTTGCTTTATATTGTCAATGTCCTATAAACTTACATGTGTTTTTGTGGTGGCTGGTAATGATAATGATCATTTGTTTTCATATTTAGCATTTCTTAAGTACCTCTTATAAGGCATATCTGGTGGTAATGAATTCCCTTAACATTTCTTTCAGAACACTGAATATAGGCCTGTAATGTCTGTGTTTTATAGAGTTTCTGCTGAAAGGTCCACTGTTAGCCTGATGGGTTCCTTTTGTAGGTGAATTGCCCCTTTATCTCTAGTTGTTTTTAATAGTTTTTCTTTCATGTTGATCTTGAAGAATCTGACAATTATGTATCTTGGGGATGATCATATTGTAGAGTATCTTGCAGGTGTTCTCTGCACTTCCTGAATTTGAATGTTTCCCCTTCTAGTGAGGTTGGGAATATTTTTATGAATGATATGCTCAAATATGTTTTCCAGGCTGCTTATTTTCTCTCACTCTCTTTCAGAGGTGCCAATGAGTTGTAGATTTGGTCTCTTTACATAATTCCATTTTTTTTATAGGGGCTTATTCATTCTTTCTTTATTTTATATTCTTAATTTTTGTGTAACTGAGTTAGTTCAGAGAACCAGTCTTTGAGCTCTGAGATTCTTTCCTCAGCTTGGCCTATTCTGCTGTTAATACTTGTGATCATGTTCTAAAATTCTTGTAGTGCCTTTTTAACTCCATCGAATTAGTTTGGTTTTTTCTTATAATGGTCATTTCATTTTTCTACTCCTGTATCATTTTATTGTAATCCTTAGATTCCTTGGATTGGGTTTTGACTTTCTCGTGAATCTTTATGATCTTTATTCCCATCCTTATTCTGAATTCTATGTTTGTCATTTCAGCCATTTTCAACCTGGTTAAGAATCCTTTCTTAGGAACTAGTGTGATCATTTTGGTGGAAAGAAGACATCAACTTTTTGAGTTGCCAGAGGTCTTGCACTGGGTCATGGGCCGATGTTTCTTGAACTGGGGTGTAATTTGAATATATAAGTTGGCTTCATTTCTGGATGTTTTTAGAGGGTCAAGGCTTTGTGCAAGTCTTTATCTATAGTTAAATTCTTGTCCTTCATTTCATAGGGGTGGATAATATTTGCAACGAATTTCTGGTGTTGAATTTTGGGTTGTGATACTTTAACCAGGGTGGGGCTGTGGACTCAGCTCCTTCCCCACTCCAATTCTGAGGTCACTGGCTTCTCTAACCCCAAGAATGGGGAAAGGGGCCCCAGAGGTGCAGTGAGGTTACCATTCAAATAAAAATTGTGGACCCAAAGGGTTTAGCAGAGAGTGATTTATTAGGCAGAGAGAGAGAAAAAGAAAGAGAGAGAGAGAATTCCCATGCTGCCGTGGGAGGGGATCCAAAGAAGGAATCCATATAGGTAAGGAGCATCGGGGTTTTAACCCTGGAGTTATTCCATCCTCATTCATGTTCTAGTTCAATGAGAGGAGTTCTTTCAAACTTCCTCTGGAGTGATTGATCTTTGACTCTGATACTGGATTGGCTGCTTGATCTGCAACAGAGACCCCTCCTCCCAAAGCTTTCAGTGGGCTTTTTGAACAAAGAAGCTCACCTGGATTTTCCACCTATCCTGGGCATGGGGAAGTTAGACAAAAAACTTTACATTCCCAGATGAGGGTGTGAAAGGAGACATGGTGCTGGGAAGCTCCTGCCTTTGAAACCATGCTCCTCATGAACCTGGGAAGATAAGCTTTTTTCCTTAACACAGTCCCTCAATACAATAGACGGCACTTAAACATAATGGCTTACAGGTCGGCTCTCACTCAGCCATGTGGCTCCTTCATGTTTCCTCATGTCTGTAGCCACGCTTCCTCTCAGTACTCTGAAAGTGGGGACTTCTCTCACACTCAAGTGCAGCTGTTGATATCAATATGGCACTCCTGGGTTGCACACCATAGTCCTGGGGAAAGTTCATGCTTTATGTTCCCTCCCCAGCTTGGAGGAAGCAGAGGAAAGGAGCTTGGCAGTGGTTGTGGCCGAGGGTCTTTCATTGTCTCTTGGGGCTCTGCTCCACCGAAACACAGAACCACTACCAATCAGTGTGATCAGCTCTACTTGGGGCAGCTGCATTGCGGGTCCAAGGTTGGAGGCCCTGCCCAGTGATGAGCAGGTGGGGCAAGGAGATCATGGGGAGACAGACTGAACTCTTCTCTTTAGGGTGGCCATGGCTTGCTGGAGGTATGGGTAAAGCACTCAGGATCTTTGTTCCTTTCACAGTCCGGGGGAAGCAAAGACAGTACCATTGCAGTGACAGAGGCAGAAGGCCTTTCAGTTGCCTCTGGGAGCTCCATTTCAGAGAAAGGCAGAGCGGCTGCACTGTTAGCCCAAGTTGAGGGCTCCCACATGGTGAAGAGTAGGAAGTTAGGGGCTCACAGGGAGGAGACACTGGGCTCCTCTTGATATGGTGACTGTGGTGTGCTGGCAGCCTCTTCAGACTCTTTATTCCTTCTTCCAGTTGGAGGGCACAAGGGCAAAACCACTGCATTGGCAGTTGTAGGGGGCAGCCTATTGTCTCTCAGAGCTTTACCCCAGGAAAACCCAGAGCCACTCCTAGTATGAATGCTCAGCTGTGGGTGGTGCAGCTGCTCTGCAGTCCTGAGCCAGGGGCTCTACCTGGTGAAGAGTGCAGGGTGAGGGCTCACAGGGGAGAGACACTGGCTCTGCATATGGTGGCTGCTGCTTGTTGGATGTGTCAGTGTGGTGACCTGGCCCTTTTTACCTTCCCTAGCTCGAGGGCAGGAATGGCAATGGCAGAGAAGCTGTGGGTGTCTCTTAGATTTCCTTCCCAGAGAAAACGGAGCCACCACAGACTGAAGTGGTCAGGTGGGTGCAGGGCGATTGTGCTGGGGGTCCAGTCTAGAGGCCCTACCAGTGAAGAGTAACGCGGGCAGAGACCCAAGTGGAAAACAGTCTGCTTCTCTGTAAGGCAGCTGCCTGTGCTGAGGTCTGCCTTAGCCTTCATCACTGTGCACTCCCTTCCAAGCTTGAGGGCAACAGGCATGAGGGCTGCAAGATCAGCACAAATGGCAGAGTGCCTGCTGCCTCTGGGAGCTCCGTTCTAGGAAGTACGGAGCTGCAACTGGAGAGTCCTGGTGTGTGGGTTGGGGGCGTGGCTGGGGTGCCAGGTGGAGAGGCCCTGCCCAGTGAGGAGTAGCAGGGGTGGAACCTGCATGGAAAACAGTCTACTACTTTTCCATGAGGCAGGTACGCTGTGCTAGGGGTCTGCAGTAGTCCATAATTACTGCTTTCCCTCATGGGCCTGAAAGCAACAGAAGTGAAGCTATGATTCCTATTTTATTAATAATTGTGCTGATGGTTTAATGAATATATTCATACGCCAAAACATTAAAGTGTACCTTCAAAATGTGTGTTTTTATTTCATGTCAATTATACCTAAATACATAAATAAATATTCATAAAATCTCACCATATAAAAAACATTTAGCATAAGAAACGTGGTAACACGAAAAAGAGAGAAAAAAAGAGTCTACTCAAACGTATAACTGTTGGTGATGTGTGTTTTTTCTCCACTCGATTTACTGTGCATATTTGATTTTATGTATGTCAGTTAATTTATTACTTTTAGTAACCTATATTATGCTCCTTGCAATTTCTTATTTATTATCTCTGACATAGTTTTGATTTGTCTTCAGTTTGTTTCTTTAGCTCAAGGTGTATTTTCTCTCCAGAGCTTCTTTTTAAAACTCTTTCATTGTTTTAAAAATTAAATATAGGGTCAAATTAAGCTTTATCTTAGGCTCAGTGAGATATAAATTTCAGAGATTTTCTATTCCTTAGTTTTATTTGTTAATGTTTTTATTTTTATTTTTTGCTTTACATGATGCATTTTCCTCTAACTCTTCTTTTCTCTCTTTTTCTGCTTCACAGTCATACACATGTGAAAATGTTTAGTACTGGCAGCTTTATTTTTCTGATATCATAGGGAGTAAATTATCTTGATTCCATTCTCTCTTTCTTGAGATCTATCTTCTCCTTGGAGTTAGAGTGTGAGGATTTAAGTGTATCTTCTATTTTAAGAAGTTATGGCAAGGAAGAGACGACCTTAGTTGGAGTTATAGAAAGCCTTAGAAGAATTGTTTTTTCGACTTTTCCTTTGGATGTTAAACTTCGTGTCATGGTTCACTTCAGTTACTGGAGCTAGGGCTTGGAGCAGGCAGTAATGTAGTGTTTCATGATGTGGGGTATGCCTTAGAAGCATTTTATAAATTCAGCTTGATACTTTGTAGCTTGTGTTTCAGTCAGAGAAACTTGTACCCAGGAGTTGCTTGCTTGAAAGCCATGTTTACTTCTTACTAGTTAGGTAGGTAATTTGTATGTATTATAAGAATTCTGAGGATCATTTAGATTCAGCATTATGATTTTGGGACAAAGAAAATTCAGAGCCATGTCATGCAAAACTTGTATTATCATTTCGTGTTTCCTTGTTTTGAGTTTTTGGCAAATTATGTATATTTTCTTATTTTTAGTAGTATTTTTGTGTAGCTATTTTGTATTTTTATGGGGAGAATATTTACATGCTTGACTTTTATCCATAAATTCCAAAGATATACTCCATATTTAAATATATGAATTATTATTTAAAAGAATTTTCCAATATATTAATTACTTAAAAATGTGATTTTGAATATATAAAACAGTTTGAACTTTAACCTAAAAAGAAATAAAGAAAGAAAAAATTTCATCCTGGGTAGATAGCTCTATTAAATGAAATTCCAATGGGAATTCTTAAGAATTTGTCTAAGAAAGAGCTCTAAATCCTGGACAGCTGATATAAAGTTAATTTTTAAAAATGTCCTCTCTGAACTTTCTTTATTTAAATTTTAAATTTTGGGGTGGTGGACCTAACAAATACATACTTTGCTATTGCTGGAGCTATGTTCTGTTAGAATGCCCTTGGCAGAGCAACCTATTTAATGAATAATGAAAATGGCGAAAAGAGGCAGTGTCCAAAGATTAAGAAGCTCTAAGCAAGGTTAACTGTCACTAATTTCCTCATTTGCTAAATCTGGCCTAAAATCATATAAATTTTTTATATTGAAATTACAACATAGTCACCTTTTATACTGTCTTGAGAATTGTGAAAAAGTTGAAGAAACAGAGTTAAATCTTACATATCGAAAGATCCTAATTCTAGCGAGAAATTGATACTATTAAGGCTATTTTTACATTTTTTAAAATTATGATAGTCCGTATGCTTTTGCAAAGATCAAGTCTGGTGAATATCATTAATCACTGGATAAATTTAATCTATAATGACTTCAATAAAGCTTTGACATATTCTTGAAAGATTCTTATCAATTAACTAGCATAATATCATATATAATGAAACATAGAGCAATAATTTTTCAGAATTTCATTTTATTTTGTTTTATGTGAGGATCCTACTTGTTTCAGCATTGAGAATTTCATTTCTTTTTTTTTTGCTTTGGGTAATTTGGGGTTGTAATCACTTGACTTTTCAGTGGCTGTGCCTGACATGATTCCAAATCAGGATTTCGGGCAGCCTCGAGAACAAAGATTTTGAAATCATGCTCAGAAGATCCTTTGAGTTTTTCTTGCCATCAAGTTTTTATCAAAAGTGTCAAGTGGGCAGGAACATCTGTTAATGAAAACAGCTCTTTTTTCAATACCTTATATATTGGCATTCTTGGTTAAATATGATAGCATAAAGAGTTGTGCTCCTACAAAATTAAACCTAAACTCATTGACTACACAATGTCAGTGAGAGAGACATTTATTAGATTAGATGATCACATTCAAAGTGGACATGGATCTCATTTGCCTAAATTCTATCCTGGAACTGCAATATTTTAACATTAATAACCTATATGAAAATAATTAATATGTTTTGAAACAAAGTAGAAGAGGTGATAGTTATTAAGACAAAAGCTAATATAATTCAGAAATATTCTAAAAATATCAAGAAGAATAAGGCTGCATATGGAAACTTATATGGTAACATGACATAGGCAGGAAACATTCTCAAATGAAAGATGGCTAATGATAAAGTAGGACCAAGTGTTATCACAGCCTATGCATCAAAAAGAATCTTCTGTAAAGAAGGTCTTACATTTAAGCATGATATTATATAATCAAAATACAAACATTAAAAATAAACCAAAATTCACTAGGTATCTATTATGAATTATATTAATCATAGGTAACTTGGTTTTTTAACTTTGGAAATTAAATTTAGGCATTGAGAGATAATTACTTAATTGGGCAGTAAGACACTATATTAAGCGGTGGAATCTCAAAACAAACAAATAATCTACACTTAGAAATTACTTGTTAGGTGCTCGTGGAAGTCACAGATGGGAAAACAAACTATGAGAAAAATAGTGAAGCATTTTTAAACAGATGACCAAGTTTAAGAGTAATTACAAGTAACCTGCTAGACAAAGGGAGATAAACGAATGCTAATTTTCTCTGTTGAAGACCAAACTGACATATCCGGAAACATACACCAAGTTTTACACACAGATATGCAAAAGGGTTGTGGGACTTAAGTTAGACATCTAAGGGATAAAAAGAAAGTAAATTTTACCATGTAATGGCCTAAAACACCAAGAATATATAAAATTTTGTTTTTCTAAATTTTATTGGATTCAGAGTCCAGAGTGTTAACCATTACATCATGGAACCCACGTCTAAATTTTATTGAAATTGATTTTTTTGTTAAAAATGGGATGATAATACATAAACTCTTTTTGAATATTAATATATTTTTAAAAATTTATCATAATAACATTTCAGACAAAAAACAGGAATAGAGAGCAAGAAAGACAGCAATATGTGAATACATTGATAGAATTATGAGTTTAGAAATTAAATCTCATTTCCAGTTGGGAGCATTCTGAGCAGCATTTGTTTTCATTCTTGGGCCCTGCCATGGGAAGTTTGGGTGGTTATTAAAAATGTGCTGTAGGCTGAGTGGCTTAAATGACAATTTTTTATCTTCATGGCTCTAGAGGCTGGGAAGTTCAAAATCAACATCCCATTGACCTGTGTGAGATTTAGAATGTTGGTCTCTTCCTATCCAGAAGACCTAGACAACTATTTACCTACTCACTAGTGACTAACTATATACAGGTTAAGTTAGTCATGTTTTGTCAAAGTACTAAAAGAAAAAGCATTTTCCCTTCAAATAATAGATTTATTTTTACCATAATTTGGCTAATAGAGTCATTCATAGGAGGTTCATTCCAAGATGACTTGTGTCCTTTATTCTTAGACATAAGATAATGTAATTTTGTGGACACCTTTCAAAGAATTGCTTAATCTCATTGACTTTCTGCTTTGATAGACACCCAATTATACCAATAATATTCTCAGTGGGAGAAGCACACATATATATATTCAGAATTGTCTCTAAGATATTGTATTTGTTTGCTAGGGATGTCATAACAAAATACTACGGACTGCATGGCCAAAACAACAGAAATTTATTTTGTCGCAGCTCTGGAGTTCGGAAGTCTGAGATCAAGGGGATTTTTTCTGAAGCCTCTGTGTTCGGCTATAGATGGCAATCTTCTTGCTGTGTGTTGACATGGTTGTCTCTTTGTGCATGCAAGTTTTTGGCCTCTCTCTCTCCCTCTCTCTTGTCCTCTCTCTGTTTGTGTATGTGCATGTGTGTGTGTGTGCCAATACTCTCTTATAAAGACCCCAGTCACACTGGATTAGGGCCTATCCTAAAGATTTCATGTTAACTTAGTTACCTCTTTAAAGCTCTAACCACCAACTGTGATTATATTTTGAGGTACTAGGATTTAGAACTTCAACATGAAATTTGTTTTTTGGCAGGAGGAGCACAATTCAGCCCATAACAGAGGTAACAGAAAATATGACCATGAAAGGAGAAGTGAGCTGGTGTCCTTAAATTACAATGTTACAATGAGAGCTCTCAGAGCTTACATGTGGAAAACCAGTCTCTGAGTCAAGCTGATGAAACAATGAATATACTTCCTGGCAGATGTTATTATTGAATACTAACTCTTGGAATTATATTGATTATATTATCTCATTGTAGATTTGATGAGACTATTTTTGAGGGCTCTTGTTAGTCTATGAGTACAGGTGAAAGAAAAAACAGTGAGGAGACAAAGGGAAGAACTGAGTGACTTAAATATGTGCTCAGCTTGATCCACTTGCTGAAATGATTATTATTTTCTGTCACTACTAAATTATTTGCCTTTTCTCATTTCCTCCTGTGAGTTTATTTACATGTACACATCAAACGATAGCATGAAATATCCAGGAGTCTACAACAATAAAACTAATTTGCTCTTTTCCTGAATGTCAAAGATAGACAGACATTTGTGGAGGTGAATTATGATTTACCACTGTTTTACTCATTTTATAATGTAATATATGCCTTAAACTTTTAAATGTTAATTCTGCACCAATACTGTGGAGGGATTTTTATGACATGAAATTTTAATGATCTTTCATTGTGACAAGCCAATAAAAAGAAAAAAATGCAAAAATCCAGTCTGAAAGTACAATAAACTTCAAAGCCCCAGCAGTCATGCGCCACATAATGATGTTTCAGTCAATGACAGGTTGCACAGAGGACAGTGGTTCCATAAGATTATAATATCATATTTTACTCAACCTTATTTATGTTTAGATACACAAATACTTACCATGTATTATACTCGCCTACCGTATTTATCACAGTTACATGCTGTACAGATTTGTAGCCTAGAAGCAATAGGCTATACCTTATAGCTTAGGTGTGGAGTACGCTACACCTTCTATGTTGGTATGACCTGTGATGTTCCCACAGTAACAGAATCGCCTAAGGACATGTTTCTCTGAACATATTTCAGTCATTAAGCAGCACATCATACTGCAATTATGATCAGTTTTGTTAATGAGCTAATATAAGGTATTTGGTATTAAGCTTTTGTTTATTTTTAATGTAAAAAAAACTTTCCATTTGCAGTCATTTAGAGACAGAATGTATTGAGTCATATACTGTGCAATTTCATATAGCAAATGAAAACAATAATATATTTTGACAGATATTTATAGCCTAAGTAATCTCATTTAAATTATACCCTGGTTTCGTTTGGGAGGTTTTTTCTTTTCTTTTTACTTCGAAGGGTATTATATACAATGGCATATATAATAAGGTATTCCCAAAACTGAGGGAAAAGAGAGAAAAAAAGAGAATTTTTCTTTATCAATAATTCAACAGAACTCAAAGAATATAAAATTACAGAAAAAATAATGGGTCTTTTTGGTGGCTGATTTAGCAAGTAAATGGAATTTTAACATGGATATAATTTTTTCCAAATAACAATCTGTTGTCATGGACTAAAGTATCAACCAAAATAATAATAATAGAATTTATAACAATAACAATAAAACATGTGTTTGATCAATGTCCTTTATGAATCAGATTTTTACATCTCCATGGTCAGTGGATTACACTGAAGTGGGTATTAGTCTTCATTTTATAAGCTGCAAAGACTCTGCTAAGAGGAGGCTTGTCTGAGATCATGTAAAAAGTTCATAGAACTAAAAGGATTTAGAATTTGGGCTCACAAATCAGTGCATTACTCTTTAGATAACACTGTTTCCCAGCAAATCTAACTTGCGTCTTAACTAAAAATTTGCTGTTTTGAAGTTTTATTCACTGAAATAACTAACAAAATGGAAAATGCATAATAGCTCATTTACAGAACATTTTATATCCTGTAATTAAGACTCTATGAATCAAATTATACAGTGTCAGCTCTATTTCTTTTAGCAGATATCATTGAAAATGAGGCATTTAGCATCTGCCACTGACTTTGACTTGGAGGCTGCTAAATTAACCTTTTGCTTTTACAACAATCTTATTGGCTAAAAATATAGATACTTTCATATAGAATGAGTATAAATGTCTGGCAAGAGTAACACACAATCATATTATTTTCTCATTCACTAGTTCTTTTGTGATTCAGTAATTAGTGAACATAACTGTCAACGTCTTAGGGATATGCTTGAAAATGTATACAGTAGTTACCCCTTATCTATGGTTTCACTTTCCGTGGGTTCAATTAGCATTGTCAACTATGGTCCAAAAATATGAAATGAAAAATTCCAGAATTAAGCAATTCATACATTTGAAATTGCATGCCATCGTTTGTAGCATGATAAAATCTCATGGCATCCAGCTCTATCCCACCTGGGACATTAATCATCCCTTTGCCCTGCATATTCGTGCTGTATACACTTCCTGTCCCTTAGTCACCTAGTAGCCGTCTGTGTTACAGGATCAACTGTGGCAGTATCACAGTGGTTGTGTTCAAGTAACACTTATTTTACTTAATAATGTCACTAAAGAGTAAGAATAGTGATGCCAAAGAGAAGCCTTGAAGTGCTTCTTTAAGTGAAAAGGTGAAATTCTTGACTTAATAAGGAAAAAACATAGCGTATGTAATGCTATGGTGGGAGTGTAAATTAGTTCAGCCATTGTGGAAGACAGAAATACCATTCAACCCAGCAATCCCATTACTGGGTATGTACCCAAAGGAATATAAATTTTTCTATTATAAAGATACATGCACATGTATGTGTATTACAGCACTATTCTCTATAGCAAATATATTCAATCAACCTTAATGCCTATCGATGATAGACTGGATAAAGAAAATGTGGTACATATCCACCATGGAATACTATGCAACCACAGAAAGAATGAGATTTTGTCCTCTGCATGGACATGAATGGAATTGGAGGCCATTACTCCTAGCAAACTAACACAGGAACAGAAAACCAAATACTGCATGTTCTCAATTATAGGTGGGAGCTAACTGATGAGAACACATGGACATATAGAGGGGAACAACACACACTGGGGCTTTTGCGAGGGTGGAGAGCTGGTGGAAGGAGAGGATCAGGAAGAATAACTGGTAGGGACTGGGCTTAATACATGTGTGATGAAATAATCTGCACAATGAACCCCCATAACACACGTTTACCTATGTAACACACCTCCACTTGTACCCTTGAACTTGAAATAGAAGTTAAAAAAAAGAAAAAGAAAAAGACATGTTATATATAAGCTGGGCTCATGCCTGCAATCCCAGCACTTTGGGAAGCTGAGGTGGGCAGATCATAAGGTCAGGAGTTTGAGACCAGCCTGTCCAACATGACAAAACCCTGTATCTACTAAAAATCCAAAAATTAGCTGAGCGTGATGGTGGGTATGTGTAATCCTAGCTACTCTGGAGGCTGAGGCAGGGGAATTGCTTGAGCCCAGGAGGGGGAGGCTGCAGTGAGCTGAGACTGTGCCACTGCACTCCAGCTTAGGGGAAAGAGCTAGACTGTGTCTCAAAACAAACAACCTCCAAAAATAATATATATAGGGTTCAGTACAATCTGGTCTCAGCCATCCCTGGAGGGTCTTGGAACACATTCCCCACAGATGAGGGGGAGCTACCATAGTTTCAAATTACTCAAGTAATTTTAACAGCATTCCTAATTTCCTATATTTTACTAAGGTTTGTTACTCTGGCAGTTTTTTAAAATCATGAGCAAACTGTGATATCTACTAGATTCAGGTCATTATACAGATGTATGAATTAGATCTGGGACAATAAGAGGTAGCTGAAGAGTTTATGTCTCCTCTACCGGAAGTTTAGTTCAATTTTTATTTTTTTGAGACAAGGTCTCATTCTGTCTTCCAGGATGGAGTACAGTGGTGCAATCATGGCTCATTTCAACCTCAAACTCCCAGGCTTAAGAGATCATCCTGTCTCAGCCTCCCAAGTAGCTGAGACTACAGATGTGGACCAACGTGCCCAGCTAACGTTTTTAGTTTTTGTAGAGATGAGGTTTTACTACATTGCCGAGGCTGTTCTTGAACTCCTGGGTTCAAGCAAATTTCCCACCTGTGCCTCCCAAAATGCTAGTATGACAGGCCTGAGCCACCACACCTAGCCTTGATTTTTATTTAAGACTGTCAGCCTGAAAAAGTACTTGTATATATGGGCTGTGTCTTGCCTGCTAATTACTGCAGGGCAGGTCCTATGGTGAGTACTTGGCATGCTGTAATTGCCACTCCAGGACATTTCTATTCTAGTGACCTGAACATTTAAAGCCATTATTTATAGTTGCCTAACTTCAAACTTAAATTGGAAGAAGCTATAACATTAATATAGAAAAGCCATTAATGTAGCAAAAAAAAAATCAATTGTTACACAATTGCTTTAGATAAAAATCCCATGCAATTTGTGTAATCCATATGAATTGGATTTGACATCAAAGGTGATTTGAGAAAAAATCTTTCAGAGAGTGATATGAATCATAACTTGGTACCATTTCTCCCATCCAACTGCTAAACCCAGCCCCACTCTGCTTAAGCTTCTAAAATCAGTCATGTTCAGGGTCGTATAACCATAGACAACTTATCACCATTTCTGTTCATCAAATTCTCTTTTTCTGCTTATTTAACAAAGCTATGGAAGCTATGAATATTCACCAGTGACACTGGGATTGGCTGCTCCCTGTATTTTCGTCTAAATGCCTCATCAATCCAGAGTTGATAGTCTCCACAGTGGCTGAAATCCTTCCCCAGGATGTGTATTACTGTGCATAGGAAGTATATATATCCAGTGCCGAGATCTCTCTGTATTAGTTTGTTATCGCATTGCTATAAAGAACTACCTGAGACTGGGTAAATTATAAATAAAAGAGGTGTAATTGACTCACAGTTCCACAGGTTGTACAGTAAGCATGGTTAGGAGGCCTCAGAAAACTTACAATCATCGCAGAAGGATAAAGGTGAAGCAAACACATACTCACATGGCAGTAGGAGAGAGAGAGAGTCAAAGAATGAAGCGCTGCACACTTTTAAACAACCAGATCTTATGAGAACTCACTCACTATCATAAGAACAGCAATGGGGAAACCCACCTCCATGATCCAATAACTTCCCAACATGCCCCTCCACAGTATTGGGAATTACAATTTAATATGAGATTTGGGTGAGAACACAGAGCCAAACCATATTCTCCAAGGAAATCCTGACTCCTTAACGCTTCCACGTATTAGGAAAGAAGAAAAATACCATTTAAATCAATTGCACGCATGAGAAAACTTAAACAAAGGGAGGCTAAGTTTGTTTCCTAGAATCACACACTGAACACAAATTAGAATGGTAGACTTTGGTCTCCTGGTTCCTCCTTGAATCACCCATTCCATAAGTTTTTTTTTTTTTTTTCCAGGAAAATCTTTGTGAAAGTTTGTAGCATAAACAACATAAAAGAAAAGAGAGACATGTTTCCTAAAAAGATGGAAGCGTATCTATTACGTAAACATTAACTGAAGTAACCAGGAGTGGCCTGGTTGTTGATTCCTGTGGAATGACTGAGCGTGCCTTATGGCAGAGCACGTTGTAGTGTATCAGAGTGTCGGCATGTTTTTTTTAATAAAACAGGTTTACTTGATCGATCATGTACATCTTCCCATCTATCTAAATTGATAATCTATATCTGTATCAGTCATTTGTTCATATCGATCATCAATATCTCTTCATCTGTCCTACCTATGAGTCATCTATCAGTCTGCATTCATCTATTCATCCATCTATGTATCCATCCCTTTATCAATCATCTATCTTTTTTTAATAGAAAAAGAAGTTTACTTTGAAGTTTTAAAAAGGGGACATGCTTTCAGCGATGGTCAAATAAATATTCCACTTTGTGTTAGAACCTTGAAATTGTGAATTTATGGAGCTGGTGAGAACTTTCTAGGCAACCCTCAGGTGCCATGTGGATGCTTTTCTTGCCTGGCTTGGGCTCCGGCTTCCCATCAAATAGCCTTTTCTCCTCCTGATATTGATGCCATCTTCACCCTGCCTGGGCTCTGATACCCTTCACAAAGTCACTCCTTTGACAGGTATCCTCCTCACCCTCTTAGACTGTAACTCCTTATGCGAAGTCTTCCCTTACGTGGATGTCTTTAACTGAGGCCCATGCAGGCTGCTCTTTTAGTGGGACATTCTCTTTGCCCTTTTGGACTCTGACTCCCTGCCAGATCATTCTCCAGAAGGATGTCCTGGTCATCTTTCTTGGACTCTGACCACCTGCTTGTAGACTCTGAAGCTATTTCCCATCCAACCACGACTACTGACACCACATGATAGCTGTAGGATGGAATTGCTTAGAAGGAAAGGAGGGAAATAAAGGATTGAAAGGAAGAGGGGGAGAAAGAGAAAAAGGAAGCTAAAATATACTTTATAAAATACTAGTTCAGACAATTGTGAATGCCAGTATTTTATCTGCCAGCTACATTTTCACAGAAGTTTGCTTCGGATTTAGGGCTTGTCAAATATTTGCTCAGGTGCTTTGGCCTCAGTTTCAGTATTTGGAAAGCTGAAGACCAAATGCATGTTTTGCTTTAATTTTGGTACCTCTGAACCTGTTTGTGAATAATCGTCACATAATTATGTTAGATCATGTTCAATCAGCATAAAAATAGTAGCCATTGAAATACGACATCTGAATTTTGCTCAAATCTTAATAGGTTAGTATCTTATAATTTCTTCAATTATAAATAAGAATTCCAGCTGTAACTTAAAATGGAAATCTCCTCAAGTGATTTATATGCCAAAATTCTGTTAGTTGGGTGTATATAAATGTATATTTATTATTTCCACATTTATTGCTGATTATGAAAGTGGATAATTTCTGTATACATGTTATTGGGCATATTTATTTAAAATAATAATATTTATACATAAATTATCTACTTTCCTACTCATCAATAACTAAAATAGGACATTTAAATAAATTTATTTAAAATTATTATTTAAATAAATAGGACATTGTAAAACAATGTTTTACAAAACGTTGGAAAATTATTATGCATATTATGTAGCACAGTGCTAAAATATTGTGAGGACTTTAAATCCTTTTTAGCCTTATATCCATATACTCTGACATATCCATGAGTAATAATTTAAGCTGTACTGATGGAGATTATATTATTATCCATATTCTAATCTTTGTGCTAATATTTATGACATTGAACAGAATAACTTTACAATTTAAGAATTAAAGTTGAGCTATTATTCTACTCTGGCCTGAAACATCAAAGAAAAAGTCCTACACAGATATACTTCACATTTTAAAAGAAGAAAATTTTCACCTCTCAAAAATTTATTAAGAAAGGAAAACTTCAAAATCAAGTATGATTAATAGGATAACTCAATGTTGATCAAGAAATAATCAAGCATATAAGGAGTTTAGAGGTTTCAGAAAATGAAAATATTACCAAAACAAAGTATTCTGCAAGTAGCTGACTCTTCCATGGCCATTAGGCAAAAATCAGCACCTGTCAGTACCATTTGTACCACAAATCTTCATCAATACTGCAGAAATCTAACAGTTGAATGTGCTGAGAAAGTATTGTTCTTTTGTTACCTGCATTATTAAATTAAAAATCAACTTGTTAAAAAATTGCCTTTAAAAATATTTAGATTTTATTTAAAATTGAATCTGTATCATATTATTACTTTCTCATTCATTCTATTCATAATGATCCTGGCTTTGTCTTCATTCAGCCATTCAACATTCATCTAAAATGTGTATTAGTAGGGGCACCTCTAAACCATACCTTTACTTGATAAGAAATCTCTTTAGAAACATAGATAGTTGCTTATAATTTTCTCACATCACAGATTTGCCCCTGACTAATTTGTGTTTATTAGGACAGTGGAAATGGCATTGGATCAGTTTGGCTTAGCTACTGAAATTTCTCAGATAATCTGTTTGTTTTGCAAATTGTGAAAATGCAGATACCCTCAGAGGATTTCTGATACTTCCTGATTCTAGTCTCTTCCCAGAGCATTTGTAACTTCTGTAGAATGTATTGTTTTGTTTTATGTTTTCATCAAAGCTTCACCGGAATCATAGGGCACACTCAGGGTGATACTGATTCAATAACTCTTCTTTCCTTAGTACTTTATAAGAATCACTATCTTTTATTGCATTTGGTTTCTTTGAACTTTCAACAATTTCTCTTGGGCTTTCTGGAATATATTAAGATATATGAAACACTAAAATATATGTCTGAAACCTAACAAATGTGAAAGTCATACTGGCTTCCTATAATAAATGTACTCAAGATGAGTGTAAGAGTTTAGTTTAGATAACCTAAAAAAAATTTAAACAGTAAATCACTTTAACGTGAATTATTCTCTGAAATCTTTGTCATCATGTAATCTTGGCAAATCATTCAGCAATTGCATCCCTGAACTATTAATTTTTAAAGTGTTAAACACTTAATGAGTCACATAACATTTATTGAGTTTCTTTCTATGTGTTATCTAATTTATTCATCACAACTCTGTGGAGTCATTGCTATTAATATCACTATTTTACAAAAGAGGAAATTGATGCTTAATTATGCCCTAAATTATGCTGGAACATGTAGAGCTGGATTTGAACTTAAAGAGTCTCATTTTAAAGCTCGGGCCTTTATTCATATGCTACTCAGAATATTGTTAGTGAAATCAATAAAATATAGTGGTTCTTAACTCTGAGCAATTAGATTCCTAATACCAGTAAAGACAGATAATACGTGGCATAGGATGAACATACAGCCATGGAGGTAGTGGTTGGGACAGGTGGGTGGTAATAATATTGGATGAACCCCAGAAGCCTTTGTATACCTTTCATAGCTCATTTAAGTCTCTATTTTTTAATCACTTTCTTGTTTTTTAATTAAAATGAAGTTTAAAATTATATCATAATAAACTATGATTAACATTAAAGTTGCCATTCCAAAATTGTACAATAAAGTTTTTAGTATATTTACACTACCACCACCACTATCTAATTCGAAAACATTTTCATCACTCCTAAAGAAACCCTGGGTCCACTGAACAGTCTCTCTCCATTCCCCACTCCCTGCAGCCCCTGGTAACCTCCGTTTTACTTTATGTCTCTATGAATTTACCTATTCTAGATACCCAGTATATGTGGAATCATATAATATTTGTCCATTGATGTCTGGCTTATTTTAATTAGCATGTTTTCAAGGTTCATTCATGTTGCAGCATGTATCCCTTATGACTTTTAATGGCTCAATAATATTTCATTGTGTGTGTGTGTGTGTGTGTGTGTGTGTGTGTGTATACACAGTACATTTTGTTTATCCATTCACCTTTTGTTGAACACTTGGGTTGTTTCCACCTTTTAACAATTGTGAATAATGTGCTGTGAACACTGGTATCAATTACCTGAGTCCTGTTTTCCATTCTTTGGGCATATATATCTAGTAGTGGAATAGATAGCTCATATGGCAATTCTATGTTCAGCTTTTTGAGGAACCGCAAAGCCTTTCCACAATGGCTGCATCATTTTACTTTACCATCAGCTATGCAAGAGGGCTCGAATTTCTCTACATCTTTGATTACACTTATTGTTTTATATTTTTTTGTAGTTGCCATTGTATTATAGCCTTCCTAATAAGTAGGAAGCTTGATCTCAGTGTGGTTTTGATTTGCATTTTCATTATGACTAGTGATATTGAACATCTTATCATGTGTGTATTTGTATATCTCTTTTGGAAAAATATCGGTTCAGATCCTTTGTCCATTTTTGAATTGAGTTGTTTTGCTGCTGTTGAGTTGTAAGAGTTTCTATATATTCTGGACATTAATCCTTTATCAAGGATGACTGTAGTCAACAAAGTTAATGGTAATATGCTATATAGTTTTAAAAAGCTAGAATAATATTGAACATTCCCAACAGAAAGAAAGAATACTTGTTTGAGATCATGGATATGCTAATTACCCTGATCTGATCACCATCCATTATATGTTTGGAAACATCACTTTATACCTTATGAATGTGCAATATGTACAATTAGTTGTCAGTTAAATAAACAAAATTTAAAAACGTTAAACATTTTGTGCTTCAGGTACCACTACCAAAAGAGTAAGAAGAAAATACATGGAATGGGAGAAAATATTTGGAATTGGCTAAAAAATTTATATAGCCATTAATGTTTATATTTCACTGTTGACAATTAGGGTGCCCTCAGAAACTTAAATGAAAATTGAAATAACAAGTTTCAAAATACAGGTTTTGAAGACTGTCTGGGCTCAAATCTTGACTTTTCGCTTTTTACTTACATGTTACTTAACCATTTTGTGCCTCAATTTCCTCACTTGTAAGAAAAAAATAATGATAGAACTTATACCACAGAATTACTTTGAGGAGTAAATAAAATTAATACCCACAAAATACTGAAAATGATGCCGCCTCCATTGCAACTGGTCTGTAAGTATAAGCTATCATTAAATGCAGAATACATATTTCTGGGGCTGGTAGGAGGTGATTCTTCTTTTGTTTATGAGTAACATATCCTCTTAAAGGAACGATAGTTGATATACATGGCTGCACATCACAACAAAATGTCTCTATGAATTTACCTGTTCTAGATACCCAGTATATGTGGAATCATATGATATTTGTCCATTGATGTCTGTCTTGGGCCTTAATAATCTGGTAGCATCCATGTCAGAACTCTAGAAACAAATCATCTTCCAGTGAACCTAAGTCCAAGCAGAGATAAAGAAATGTACCATCTAAATTTGCATATATTCGTTTTACTGAAGATATCTGAATCTTGAGGCTTTGAGTTCAGACATTTTTTTGTGGCGATAAAAAAAAATAAGAACATCTTTCTTGTCAACAAGAAAAATTAGAATACTGGCTGAGATTACCACACACATATATACCTTGTACTAAGTTTAGAACCTGAACTGTTGCCTTTTCACATTTTTGTCAACCATGTTATCTTTGTGCTAGCAAGTTAACCCTTTTTTTCACTATGCTGTAGCTGTGGACAACAAGCTGGAGAGTTTGTTTTGTTTCGCATTTTACAATTCCCAGAGGAAATAAAGCTGGTACACTAAGCAGTTCTATAAAGCCCATAGTAACCCTCTCCAAGATGAGTTTGTCTGCCAATTTTATAGGGTTCTGTAAATATATATGTCCATTATACCAAGCTATTTAATTATGTTGTCAAATTTTGTGAATTTGCACTAATTTTTTGTTTGCTTCAAAGTTTGATTACTGAAAGGAGAATGTTAAATCCTCTTACAAATGGTAAATCAATTAAATCTTCTTTGTGTCAGTTTTTGCTTTAATATTTTGAGCCTATGTTATTACTTACAAGTTTAGAAATGTTTTTACTTCTGATGAAGGCATCTTTTACATTACTTACCGAGACTCTTAGCATTCCTCCTGATACCATACTCTATTTCAGCATTCCTTTCTTCAGTGTTTATTGCTATGCCATTTCTATGCTGTTACTTAAAAACTTGTGATTTTTGTAGAGTAATTTATAAATAATATAGAACAGAATTTTCTATTTTTAATTACAATCTACCTTTGCTTACTGAAGCCTGTGAATTTATTTTTATTATGATATATGATACATATTGAATTATTTTACAATATTCTGTTTGTGTATGATTTTGATCATTTTGTTTCACTTCCTTCCTTTTTGGGATTGTTTTTATCTAGCTTTGTGGCTGCTGCTACTGTTGTCACTTATTATCATTACTCTCTTAAATCAACTTAGTTTGGAAGTTTTACTATTATTATTCAAACAAAATTATCTAAAAGTTAAAGTTCACACTCTTCCTAAGCAATGAGAAAATTAGAAAACTCCTACACTCTAGCTGTACTCTCACATATTGTATATGTTAATCTTGAGTGGGCTTCTAATCTCTCTCTGTATCTCATAAATTTAACATTGATTTTATTTTATATACTAAATAATTATTTGTATTGCCCAAATATATGAGAACATCTTTTCTCATCATTTCTTCTTGCCACTCAGATCCTCCTTCTGGGATAATTTTCTTTGTTTATAAATTATTTCCTTTAGAATTCCCATTAGTAAGATTCTATTGTTGGCAAGATCCTTGTTTCCTTATCTGAAATTGTTTTTACTTTACTTTCAGCGTTGAAAGATAATTTATCTGGCTTTGATTTGCTTCTCTATGAATTTTGAGGATATTGTATTATTGCCTCATATCTTTGATTGTTGTTATTGAGAACTCATCTGCCATTTTAATTTGTGTTTCCTTGTATGTAATCTGTTTTATATCTCTGCTGTTAAGATGTTTTATTTGTCCTTTTTTTCTTTCTGAGCTTTGCTGAAATATTTTCTTTGAGCTGCATTTATTTTTGACATAATTTGTTTTTCCTCATATATTATGATCATTACATTTTCGGCTTCAGGTTTGCCATGCACTGTAACCTAAATATTCATTTTTTCAATTTCTTGGGAACGCTCTTTAAACACACTATCTCTTACAGTTCCATGTAGCTGCGTAGACCTCACAATCAGGGTGGAATGTGAAAGGCATGTTTCACATAGCAGCAGACAAGAGAAGATAACTTATGCAGCGAAACTGTCTTTCTAAAACCATCAGATTTTCTGAAATGTATTAACCATCATGAGAACAGCATAGGAGACTTGCTCCGATGATTCAGTCATCTCCCACTGGGTTCCTCCCACAACACATGGGAATTAAAGATGAGATTTTGGTGAGAACACTGCCAGGCCACATTATTCTGCCCCTGGCCCCTCTCAAATCTCATGTCCTCACATTTTGAAGCCAATCATGCCTTCCTAGCAGTCCCCCAAAGCCTTAGCTCATTTCTGCATTAACTTATAAGTCCACAGTAAAACATCTCATCTGAGACAAGGCAAGTCCCTTCAACCTAGGAGCCTGTAAAATCAAAAGCAAGTTAGTTACTTCTTAGATACAATGAGGGTACAGGAATTGGGTAAATACAATCATTTCTAACTGGAGAAATTAGCCAAAACAAATAGCCTACAGGCCCCATGCAAGTCTGATATTCATCAGGGCAGTCAAATTTTAAAGCTTCAAAATGATCTCCTTTGACTCCATGTCTTGCATCCGGGTCATGCTGATGTAAGAAGTGGGTTCCCATGGTCTTAGGCAACTCCAACCCTGTGACTCTGCAGGGTAAATCATCCCTACTGGCTGCTTTCACAGGCTGTTGTTGAATATCTGCGGCTTTCCCAAGCACATAGTGCAAGCTGTCAGTGGATATATTATTCTGGAGTCTGGAGGATGGTGGCCCTCTTTTCACAGCTCCACTAGGTGGTGCCCCAGTAGGGACTTTGTGTGGAGCCTCTCATATTTCCTTTCCTCACTACCCTAGCAGAGGTTCTCCATAACAGCCCCACCCCTGCAGCAAACTTCTGCCTGGACATCAAGGCATTTCGATACATCCTCTGAAATCTAGGCGGAGGTTCCCAAACCTCAATTTTTTACTTCTGTGCACCCACAGCCTCAACATCATTTGGAAGCTGCCAAGGCTTGGGGCTTCTACCCTCTGAAGCAACAGTCAGAGCTGTTCTTTGACCTTTTTAGTCATGGCTGGCACAGCTGGCATGCAGGGTACCAAGTCCCTAGACTGTACACAGCAGAGGTTACCCTGGGCCTGGTCCATGAAACCATTTTTGCTTTCTAAACTTCCAGGCCTGTGATGAAAGGGGCTGCCAAGCCACAAAGTTCTCTGACATGTCCTGGAGACATTTTCCTCATTGTCTTGGTGATTTACATTCAGCTCCTTGTTACTTATGCAAATTTATGCAGCTGGCTTGAGGCTTGAATTTCTTCACAGAAAACGGGATTTTTTTTTTCCTATGGCATTGTCAAGCTGCAAATTTTCCAAACTTTTATACCCTGTTTCCCTTTTAAAACCAAATGCCTTTAACAGCACCCAAGCCACCTCTTGAATGCTCTGCTGCTTAGAAATTTCTTCTTCCATATACCCTAGATCATCTCCCTCAAGTTCAAAGTTCCACAAATTGTTAGGGCAGGGGAGAAATGCCACCAGTCTCTTTGCTAAAACAACAAGAATCACCTTTGCTCTAGTTCCAACAATTACCCCCTCTCCATCTGAGACCACCTCAGCCTGGATTTTATTGTCCATACCATTATCAGTATTTTGATCAAAGCCATCAACAAGTCTTTAGGAAGTTCTAAACTTCCGCATATTGTCCTGTCTTCTGAGCCCTCCAAACTGTTCCAGCTTCTGCCTGTTACCCAGTTCCAAAGTTGCTTCCACATTTTCAGATATATTTTCAGTAACACCCCACTCTACTGGTACCAATTTACTGTAATAGTCCATTTTCACACTGCTGATAAAGACATACCTGAGACTGGGCAATTTACAAAGGAAAGAGGTTAATTGGACTTACCGTTCCCTGTGGCAGAGGACACCTCACAATCATGGTGCAAGGTGAAAGCATGTTTCACATGGTGGCAGACAAGAGAAGAGAGCTTGTGCAGGGAAACTCCCATTTTTAAAACCATCATATCTTCTGAGACTTATCAACTATCACGAGAACAGCACGGGAAAGACCCACCCCATGATTCAATCACCTCCCACTGGGTCCCTCCCATAACATGTGGGAATTCAAAGAGATTTGGGTGGGGACACCGCCAAACTACATCAACATGTTATACCCTTTCATTCCATCCTTTAGGGCTTTTAACGTTTATCACGTTTGTCTCTGCTGCATTTTACATAATTTCGGTTGATTGATCCTTGAGTATGACAGTTGTTTTTATATGCCAAATATATATCAAATCTTCCATTTTACATATTAAATCTTCTGTTTAACACTGCTTTTAATTATTTAATAGTAATTTCAATTAAATATTTTTAATGATTATATTTCTACTCCTGGAATTTTGTTTAAGTCATTAACACTAGAATTAAATGTTGCTCATAGCATGTGTGGATGTGTGTGTGTGTGTGTGTGTGTGTGTGTGTGTGTGTGTGTGTATACACAAAATGAATTGCTACATAATAATAAAAGTGAGTGTATTACAGCTGTAACTGTGAACATATATGAATATCAGCAATACTAAATTTGAGCTAAATAAGAAAATAACCAAATGAAAAAAGTACAGTTCTATGTATGTAGAATTCAGATATAAGCAAAGCTTAATATTATACTAAGAAAACTGTGAGTAAAATTAAGGGAATAATTATTTTATAAGTCAAGGCAGTGGTTACAATGGTGAAGGGGAAAGATCTTGATTGTTAAGAATCATAGAAGGATCCTCTAAAGTTCTACAAATGTGTTTTTGTTTTTTTTTCTAAAAAACTAAGTGGGGGTTACATGGATATGGGCATATACATTTTATATGCTCTTATACACAGGTTCTATTTTATTCTTTTAAAAGCATGTCTGATTTGCTTGAAAATACCTTTCATCTTATTCATGCTCTAGATTCATTTATTTCAAAAAACGAAAAGTCAACTGTGCTTACTCCAAAATCCACATTTGGTAGTTGGAATATCTAAACTCCTTGGTTGTCTAATTCAATCATATGTTCTTTCTGCTCACTACGCCTCACATTGGCATAGTTCTTTCTGTATTGTGAGTTCATGTCTGGTTGGGGTTTGTCTTTTTGTGCTGCATGTGGTCTCAGTGGTTATGAATGATTACAGAGAGTATTTTGGAGCCTATCAACACAGGACCAACTTAATTTTTTAACTTGAGTTTTAATTAATTGCAAGAACTATAAATTCAGATCCCTGACAGTATAAAGGCAGGCCCGAGTTATACATTTTTAGAGAAGACTTTTTCTATTTTCTATTTTTCCACCAAGAGTCCTTTCTAAGACAGACGTTTCCTGTGACTTCTTCCTGGAAGATGGACTTTCCTTAGTCCATCTTCACACTGAGCCTGAAGGCCTTTCAATGCTCCAGCTTTATTCAGGCAGTACTGAATACATTGTCTATTTGGACCACGATGTCTTATCTTTCTTCTCTGGCTTTGCTTTTAGCATTCAAGATTCTAGATTATTAGAAACAGTAAGTATCCCAGGACTGTGGTGGCTTCAGTGCAGCTTCCCGGTTTGGCATCCTAAAAACCTTTAATTTTTGATCAAAAATATTGAGATTATTTACTGTTTTCTATTTACTTAAAAAGCATGTTTATTTTTATCTAGCATTTCTGGTTTCTTTTTCCAGGAAGACTGTTAATATGTACTCACATATAAACAAGAAATAGAAGATACAACCAGCCATGGTTGGTTCTGAATCTGCTTATTAAAAGCCATTAGCCAAGTATTAGTAAACAACTGCTTGATGACCACAGAATATACCATGAAGCCAGAATGTAGGTTAAATCCGTAGCAAATGTTGCAATCCTCAAGTCACTTAGGTCAAATTAAATTTTAAAGAGTCCCTGACTCACCAGACCAGATTGCTGAATAGAGCATTTAATATGTAAATATCTCACTATAAGGTTAACTTTTTTGGCCAGGTGCGGTGACTCAGGCCTGTAATCTCAGCACTTTGGGAGGCTGAGGCAGGTGGATCACTGGAGCTCACGAGTTCAAGAACAGCCTTGGCAACATGATAAAGCCCCATCTCTACAAAAAATAAAAAATTTATCTGTGCACGGTAGTGTGTGCCTATAGTTCCAGCTACTCAGGAGGCTGAGGTTAAGCCTTGGAGGCGGAGGTTGCAGTGAGCTGAGATCACGCCTGGGCCGTAGAGCCAGAACTTGTCAAAAAAAACCAAAATTCACTTTTTAAGGTATGGCATTAAAGGCTATGTCATTATCTACAAAAGACTATCATTAGATTTCCATGGGTTACACTTTATGGGTTCAATTTTGTTTTTGTTTTTTTTTTTACTGAGATGGAGTCTCACTCTGTCACGCAGGCTGGAGTGTAGTGGTGCAATCTTGGCTCACTGCAATGTCCACCTCCTGAGTTCAAGTGATTCTCCTCCTTCCGCCACCCGAGTAGCTGAGCTTACACACACCTGCCACCATGCCCAGCTAGTTTTTGTATTTTTAGTAGAGACAGGGTTTCACTATGTTGGCTAGGCTCGTCTCAAACTCCTGACCTCAAGTGATTTGCCCACATTGGTCACCCAAAGTGCTGGAATTACAGGCGTGAGCCACTGTGCCCAGCCTCAAGTTTGTTTTCTAGGGAAAACAGGATACATGGCCTCATTACTTTTAAGTCCAGTATATGTAAATGTAACAAGATATGTATCATCTATATGCCCTAAAGAGAAAGATGATTTTTGGTATCGATAACTTTAAACCAGCTCCTTTATATGGTTTAGGATGCTGAATTATCTGGAGGAGATGAGATGTTTGTTGGGGCAGAGCCAAAGAAGTAATGAGGCCCTTGCACTTCAGTGATCTAGCTGTTAGCTTGGGCACAAACATGCTTACTAAGGGACAGGAGACCAGTGAATGAGTTTTATTGAGCTGGGAATTGTCAGGAACAGAGAATATACTATCATGATGACTGTGAGGTGGCAGGATCTCTAACATTTGGCACGTCACAGCAGCACAGTTGCGGCTTCAATGACTGGCTAAACATCTGATTCCTCCAGCACATTTCTTAAAATACCTTCTATTATCTGGGATGTTAGCAGCTCTTGAACAGGGCAGGTGAAACTGTTTACTTATGATTCTCATGGAGATTTGGACACAGACTAGATAGCAAACCACCTTTGTGCCTGCAGCGCCTTGTCAAGTGCCAAGTACCCCAGAACCTACTGCTTTCTATGATTCCAATATACTAGGTTCACAGCCCTGCATTTTGGAACCCTTGAAAAGACGAACAGGCCTCAGGAATCATGAGCATACCACTTATCAACAGCCCCGGGGTCTGCAATTAACTACCACTACTTGGGTATGCCACAGTCTGGTATTTATGGGTCTGTTTCACCCCGCGTTACAGTTTGCCTTGTTTATGGTCAAGTGGGCACCTCTTTTCTCCCTCTCCATTTGCTGAACTTGTGGAGGGCAGAATCCAGACCTTGTTAAAAATGTAACCCTCTGTAAGAATTCAAAAACTACTTTGTAAACTGAATTAAATTTTAATTGTTGTCATTTTCCCACTTATACTGACCCAATATCCTGATTGGTTGTTTATAATCACAATAAATCCCTTCAAGCACATAATATGTAGTTGTAGGCTCTTTTTGGAACTAATATCACTCACTATTTTCTGCTGCTTCTGCAAGCTTTGTGGAGTGGCACTGTATTTTTTTTTTAGTCTACATTGACAGCATACAATATAATGGTTCATTTAGGATGAGTTTTTATGGGGCCTGTCAAGATTTAGCTGTGTTTTGCATAGTAAACCTAATATTAAATGACAAGATGCATCATAGTAGATACTTCACAACCATTAAGGTGGAGGCAGCAAATTTGTAGAAGATTACTATGCATTGCAAATGGTGGAGCAGCTAAGATAATAAATAAAGTATAATTGAAATCCAGGGGGCTTTGAATATTAGTGGTGTAACAACTCTCTGATCTATAGTGTGTGTGAGAAATGCTGCAGGAAGATTGGCTGCAACTCATGTGTGCTGGTCTCTTTGCACAGCAGGCGATGTGCTGAACTTAAGAACCCGCTGTTCAATTTTTTATTTAAAAAATAAGATGGGAGCTAAGTCGCAATTGCTTTGGGCAAGTGTCTTATAAAAATGTTTGTGTTTAGAAGTGAGCTAATTTGATTAGAGAGCCATGAAATCTGTTCAACAGGGTAATGGAACGTCAACTAAATCTAAACTGGCAAAAACCCAGGACTTTGAAAATTAATGAATATTCAATATTGACATGCTCTGAAAATAGATGTCTTAAATACAAGGAAGGAAAAAGTGCAAGAGAGAGATGGAGAGACTCTATAGCATTTGTGACATTTCTATTTCTGTCATAAAGTGTTATGGCAAAACAATCACACAGGTAAGTCACCGTAACAATTTATAACTCTGTGAGGTCAGGGAATATGTTTTATTTATTTTGGAAATTCCCAACCCTCGAAATCCATATCTCATGCTTTTCACCTAGCAACATTTCAAACACTAGCTACATTTTTTGCCAGATAAGGAAGAACATCATCTATCAGGATGTACTTCCCATTTATTGGGTGGGAAGCCAGTTGGATACAGAACAGGGAAGTGGGTTTTAATGGCAAATAAAGGAATGACCCCTGCTTTTAAAAAAGTAAAATGAATGGGAAAGACATTACTTATATCTATAAAACCAATTGCTAAAAACATGAGAATAAGTAGACTGCTGGTGTTCACTCACTTCATTAGAGGTCAGACACTGATCTGGGTTATCCAAGTGTTATTAATACATAGGAAAAATTCTTTCATTTATTTTTATGATTTAATTTAATTAATTAATTTATTTATTTTTGAGATGGATTTTTGCTCTGTCGCCCAGGCTAGAGTGGAATTGTGCAATCTTGGCTCACTGCAACCTCTGCCTCCCAGGTTCAAGCAATTCTCCCGCCTCAGCCTCCAGAGTAGCTGGGATTACAGGTGTGCACCACCAACATGCCCGGCTAACTTTTGTATTTTTGTAGAGATAGGGTTTTACCATGTTGTCTAGGCTGGTCTTGAATTCCTGTCCTCAGGTGATCCTCCTGCCTTGGCCTCCCAAAGTGCTGGGATTATAGGCCTGAGCCACAACACCCAGCCCATCTATCTTATTAAAATAAGAAGAATGTTAGATTGCAGTGGAGAAAATAATTCACAGACATAAATAGTTAGGGAGAGTATTTCTACCAAAGAAATCATCTCCTTGGTAGAGCAGATTCATTGTTTATGTTAACAAGATTTCAATTTATATTTGTTATCTCATGTTCTCAACTAACCATTAGTTTGGCCCTATAGTATCAAATGCTATTTGAGCTGGGAATTTTCAATCTTAGGTCCAAAAAATGGCCCTTTTATCTGTCTCCCCAACTCCCACATACTTAACTTGATTGCTCAGTTTCTTGTTTGCACCAAATGAAATCTATTTCTAAAGAATTCAGGTTTATAATCTAAAAATAGTTTATTTCAAAACTGACTATACATCTCTGTTTGGTGGAAACCATCCTGGAATATACCTATTTTCTTACCTTAAATATTAATGGAAATTTTTTTTAAATCACTTCCAAAGGTGTTCTGCTTTGGATAAATTATATGATTACCCTACAAATCCCATCCCCTCAAGTTTCTTATTCTCCATAATTAAGAGATTCCATGTGTCCCTTGTGATTTTTTGTTTGTTTGTTTGTTTGTCAACCTTATGGCTCAGGCTTGTATCAGTTTTTGCCCAGATGTCCTTAGGATTCTATAAATGTTCTTTTAATCATTCAGTCTTTTCATCACCATTCTACTGTAAAAAACAAAAGGAATAGGCTGGGCATGCTGGCTTATGCCTGTAATCCCAGTACTTTGGGAGGCCAAGGCGGGCAGATAACTTGAGGTCAGGAGTTCGAGACCAGCCTGACCAACATGGTGAAACCCCACCTCTACTAAAAATGCAAAGTTAGCTGGGCATGGTGGTGCATGCCTGTAAACCCAGCTACTTGGGAAGCTAAGGCAGGAGAATTGCTTGAACCCGGTAGGGGGAGGTTGCAGTGAGCCAGTGAGCCAAGATTGCACCACTGCACTCCAGCCTGGGCAAGGAGAGCAAAACTCTGTCTAAAACAAACAAACAAACAAACAAACAAACAAAAGGAATATAATTAAATCTTACTTTCAACATGCTCTGATTATACTTATAAAATTTTTCTAACTTATTTTTTCTTATTAACCAAACTCTAAAATTCTCTGGATTTCGGGGCTTTATTAACTGGTCTTCTCCTGCTGATTCCACTTTATTTTTCACTTTCCTTAATATTTCTTTCCAGTTTAGTTAGATCAGTCCCACTTTTTGCTAAAAAATAATAGAATAGGGAGCCCCTATAACTAGAGACAGGAAGAGTTACTGGAACCAGAAGAGCTCTATGAGGAAGGCCTCTTAATAAGAGCAGCGGAATGGTATAATAAGAGCAGCCGACCCGTGGTGAATTATTAGAGGAGCGAGAGCTGGGGAAAGAATTTCTGACATTACTCTCTACTTCCCTATTTATTTCCTGCTAGCTTTTAATGGCCAAACCCAACCAGGAATCAGAAGAGCAAAGGAAT
Organism: Cebus imitator; assembly: GCF_001604975.1. Lineage (NCBI taxonomy): Eukaryota > Metazoa > Chordata > Mammalia > Primates > Cebidae > Cebus > Cebus imitator. The sequence goes on along the minus strand of NW_016107380.1, from coordinate 3,466,390 downwards.
AGATTCAGTCTATACAGATTAGGTACTGGAACACAGGCCAGGGTGCAGAAATGCAGGCAGTGAATCTGGAGGAACAAATGGCAAATATCCAGCACAGCTCAAACTTTGCAATAACCTCTTCTCTATTAGGGAAGCCTTATTATGTATGATTTTGCATAGAGAACCTGAAGTCACAAACACTCTAATGCCAGGTTAATAATTTATACCTGTTCATCTATTCACATATTTTACTTACCCACTGACTTCTATTTGGATTCATACTAATTAGTTCAGGAGCCCAGTTAGAAAAACAGAGAACGCCAAAACTGAGGAACTGTTTGTTCCTCATGTTTTTGAGGTTTGCTTGTGGTTTGCTTCAGAAAGGTAAGAGAATTGTAGAATATAATTTAATTAGTGGTGGGACTGTATGCATTATTATCTCATACTACTATTGGATAGAAAGCCATTTAAGATTACTTTTAAGAATTAAACAGTAGAGTACATTATCAAAGGGATTGTATTCAGTGACTTCTTGGGTCATTTTCCATGAATGTTGGAACTCTAAATTGGCAGGAGAAAGGGAGAAGGCAACTTCTTGTAATAAACACATTTGATGATGTGACTTTTCATAGAAGAACTGAGAATTGGCTTAGTAGCTTTGTGGACTCTAATTTTGACACAAATGATTTTTCTATTAATTACCTAAAAGACAAAGGGATGATTAGTGGGAAGGTAGAAATGTTTGACACAGTTTTATATATGTTTTCTGTTGGGCAGCCAGCATCCATTCCCCTTTCCTCTTAATGACAGTATATTCTTCTTTTTATTGGGGTTTTGCCATTTCCCCATGCAGCCCATATAATTCTGAGGAAACTGGATGCCTCCTCAGCCATGGAAGTAAGGCCTCATTAGCTAAAGATAATCTACCACATCTCTTCCTCTGTCTATAGTGATTGATTCAGGGCCTACATTCTAAATGTGAGCAAGGCACTCAGAGGTAACATTTCCTGAAATTTCTGGAAAAGATGCTTTTTCACGATTCGGACAGAACCATAGCAGAGGCATTTACTCTAATCTAGACATGAATGAGAAAGAACAGAAGCTTGGGAGACTGTGAGACGGTGTAAGACCACAAGGACAGAAAGTTGCTATGGAGTGAACATCAAGGAGGAAGAACTGAGAAAGGAGAGGGTTTGGGTCGGAAAAGTGAACTGCCAAAGCAAGCTTTCTCTGAATGCAGATAAAGAAATTCAGAACATTTTACTTATGTGGGCCAACATAATTCCTTTATTGTTTGTGCTATCTTGACTTGCGTTTTCTTTGATAACAGCCAAAAGATTATATGCCGATATTGAAGAGTAGAACCATAATAATAACTTCATTTTTGGCATCATCCTTCCTCATTTTGGTCTACTGGTTATTTGATTTATTTTTTATTTCTTTGAAGTAATCATTCTTTGCCTTTTAAAATAGTTCTATGTATTAAAATTTAAATATAAGAACCATTTTGAGTTTTGTTCCAATCTCGTATTAGTCTTTCCCTTATCTGCAGACAACTGGAAGTACCAAGTATTCCTGTTAACCAGTATCAGGAACAGACTGAGTCTGAGCAGATTACATTAAACAGAGCTTCACCTAACCCTAAGTACTTCCCAAAGGTCCCATCTTAAATGCCATCACATTGGAGGTTAGAGTTTCAATCTATGAATTTTGGAAGAACACTAACATTCAGTCCGTAAGAGCAGGCCTGAAAAGTTTTTATTTAGCCAGTGCAATTTATATTGACCCCAACTAATTTTCCTGGCACTCATCCCCAATCTTTCACTGTTCCTATATACATCACAGCAAAACTCATGATAACTTAATGTAAGGGAATAGTGCCCATATAAGAAGAAACACTGGAGAGCTTACTCTTTCTCTTTACCACGTAAGGACACAGCCAAAGGGTTGTTTACAAGCCTAGAAGGGATCCCTCACTAGGAACTGAGTTGAGTTGGCCAGAACCTTGACTTTGAGCTTATCAGTGACCAGAACTCTAAGAAAATCAATTTTTTTTGTTGTTTAATATATTTGGTATTTTTTTGTTATGGCAGATTGAGCAGACTAGGACATCACCCTTTCTTACTGAATATCTGGCAATGTTTTCACTTGTATTTTAATATTTTTAAATCTTAACAATCACTTTTGTATTTTTTTTAATCAAAGAGATGATGCATTCTTCAAGGAGGTTATATATGAGAGCAATAATTTATAGATGTTAGTCATTATGTGAAATCTGTCAGTCTTTACTGGGTTTTTCTAGTCCTTCAGAATTCTGCTGGACAAGTTGAAAAATATAACATTTCAGTAGAAAGAAAACGTATGGATGTGCAGAAAAAAATTTAATTAACTTGTATACACTAATAAAAGTTTCAATGTGTTAGCATAGTTGACAATCAAGATATATTAAATTCTTAATTTGAGGAATGAATATTGTTAGGATGAATAATAATCAGTAATTCTCATTTTTTAACATAAACAATTAAAAAAAATCATTTTCTCCAAATGGCCAAGCAGTTTTATGTCAACCATAACAAACTTAACATTAAAAATCTTTTAGTAAATTTCATATTTATTAAAAATGTGTAATGAAAACTTTGGTTTCCAACAAAGATTACCTTAATTCATTAAATTCAACAAAGAGTGCTAAGTATAATAATATATACTGCTCCAACAATCAACAGTTAAGGAAAACTATTTCCGAATGTTTTGTCAATTACCTGCTAATCTACAAAGTTCTGTAATATGACCTCCCGCCATAGTAAACTGAGGTTTCAGTGTAAAATAGATGATGTATTCTTTTGGAAATTCCTTTTATAACACAATTAACTTCTTCACCTTTCCAAAAACACATTGTCATTATATTGGGATTTTATTTAATTTAATATGCTGTATATGGTGCTGATCACTGCCAAATAGCATTTTTAATTTTCCTAAAATTTATTTTACATTTGTTAGGCTTTCAGCTACTAATTACACCATGTTTCAGTTTTTATATAATATTTTGAGCCAGTATACAATAATAATGTGATAAGCATTAACTGCAGGGCATTCTGGTGGTGAAATCTGTTTTATCAGATGTTAGAGAGTTGTTTAATGAAAAACCAAAAGAAACTCTCTAGGAATAACTACATGATGTATCTTGCATGAAACTACCATTACAAAAGACATGCCAAGCTTTTTCTCTTGCAGAAAATGTTTCATTCAAGAAGTAATAAAAGTGTTTCAGAAGCACATATGAATAATGAATAAAGAAAATCATAAACAGGAACAAAAATACTAAAGCAACAGCAAGAGAATGTTTTAAGAAGGAGTTTATTTTATAGCTTTAACTGTAAACTATATTATTTTAGGGCTTATATTAAAATTGGAAGTGCTCTTAGAAATGATTCACTGCCACTCTGTAGCCTCATATCAATCCCTGTTATAACAATGCCATTGAGTGGAAGGCCAGCCTGCGCTTGAACACCTCCAGGGAGAGGAAATTCATTGCCTTGTAGGGCAGCTCATTACCTTGCCTTGATATATTCCTTCATAATCTGTAAGGCTGCATATATGTATGTCACCCTTCTTTGATTGTAAGCTAGAGGTAGAGACTAAGTCTTATTCATATTGTTATCTTTTCATAATATCTAGCACAGGGCCACTTACATGAAACGTACTCAACTAATGTGTTAACATGATGCAGAGCTAAGGATTGATGTCTATTCTATATAGCTTTTAAAAAAGTCCTAGCTGTGATCTCTTTAAAGAATCTCAGGAAGCTTGTCTAGAGTGTCACAATACATATGAGTAAAAATAAAAGACAACCAACATGTGTTTTTATTTAACTCTACTGTCAGTGTGATTTTATTTCATGAATTCTCCTTTTGTTGCTCATCTGCTGATGCTTCTATTAAATGTGTCTGAACCAGATAAATTGTATCACAAAAACTGTATTTTACCATATTTAAGAGGAAAACACAAACTGAGACACTGGTCATAAAAATTTACTGTTTCAGCAGTTGATTGGTTATAAAATTATTGTACTAAGAGCTTATAAATATGTGCTGCACACTCACTTAGGGGGGAAGTTACACTGTGTGGCTTTTTATCACTTTTTAAATATGATATTCAGTAATGAGTTAAAACAATTTTTAGGAAAACCACTTTTATGAATTTGCTCCAGAATCACACTGTGTTGTCAGAGTTAAGGCAAGGAAGAAAAGGAACACTGACCCAGAGTCCAAGGTCTGAGTTTTGAGTACTGATCTGCTACTTTGTACAAAGTGACATTGAAATATAATTTAACTTTGAAAAGATTCAGCTTTCTTATGTGTAAAATGATGAAAAGGCACATGTTCTGCCTATTCAAAGGGTAGCAGCAGGATCAAACAAATCATTGTGCTGAAAATTACTTTGTAAAATAGAAAGCTGTCTATGTGCCCCTGGTGGACTATGTCCTGCCTGCAGTGTCCCTGCAGTGTCCCTGCTGTCCTCACTGGAGCACTTTTTCTGATAGCCTCCCATCAGGGTGTGTTTCCCCACATTCCCCCACCATCCCTCAACCACAGTGTGCTTCCTGTTTCTGCCATCCCTACATCCCCCACTGGAGAGCTTCCCCACCACCACCTCTGCCACTCCCGATGGACTACGGTTGCCAGTGGTCTGGGAGCATATTGGCCCCTCCAGCCCAACTGGGACTTGACCTCAAAAGACCAGAAGACAAAGTCACAGATCCAGTTCCAGCCACCCAGGGTTACAGCATGCATCCCAGGAGTGAGGAGTTGAGCTTTGGCCCTCTGAAATGAAGTCATTTAACTATACCCAACTTGTACTATAGTCAAACCCTTAAGTACAATAAGGAACACGGAAACAAAATGCCCCATCTAAAAAATAGCAACTTTAAAGGATAAAGTAACATCAGTTCTCACAGATGAGAAAGGACCAACTCAAGAACTCTGGCAACTTAAAAAGCCAGTGTCTTCTTATCTCTAAATGATTACATTAGCTTCCCAGCAATGTTTCTTTTTTCCTTTTTCTTTTTCTTTCTTTCTTTCTTTTTTTGAGATGGAGTCTCACTCTTGTTACACAGGCTGAAGTGCAATGGTGAGATCTCGGCTCACCACAACCTCCACTTCCTGGGTTCAAGTGATTCTCCTGCCTCAGCCTCCTGAACAGCTGGGATTACAGGTGCATGCCACCATACCTGGCTAATTTTTTTCTTTTTTTTGTATTTTTGGAGATGGGATTTCACTATGTTGGTCAAGCTAGTCTCAAACTCCTGACCTCAGGCAATCTACCCACCTCGGCCTCCCAAAGTGCTGGGATTACTGGCATGAGCCACTGTGCCCGGCCCCAGCAATGTTTCTTAACCAGATAGAAATGGATGAAATGTCAAAATTAGAATGCAGAATCTGGGCGGCCAGAAAGCGCATCAAAATACAATAGAAGGTTGAAATTCAATCCAAGGAAAAAGTAAAGTGATCCAAAATTTGAAGCATGCCATAAGCATTTTAAAAAGAAACCAAACAGAACTTCTGGAGATAAAAAATCACTACAGAAATGTCAAAATACAAGTTGAAGCATTAATAAAAGAATAGATCAAGCCAAGGAAAGAATCTCAGAACTTAAAGACAACTCCTTCAAAGTAACACAGTAGACAAAAGTAAAGAAAAAAGTATCTTTTAAAAAATTAACAAAACCTTTGAGAAATATAGGATTACACAAGGAGACCAAATCTACACATCACTGGCATTTCTGAAAGAGAAGGGGAAAGAACAGCAATTTGAAAAACCTATTTATGGATATGGTCCCCATGAAAATTTTCCCAATATCACTATAGAGGGCAACATTCAAAGTCAAGAAATTCAGAGAAACCTTGTGAGATTGTATACAAGATGACTATCCCCAAGACACATAGTCATCAGAATCTGCAAGGTCAACATGAAAGAAAAAATCTTAAAGGCAGCTAAAGAGAAGGGGCAAGACACTTATATGGGGAAATCCATTGAACTGACAATAGACCTTTTAAAGGAACGTTTAGAAGCCAGAAGAGATTGGGGGCCTAATTTCGACATCCTTAAGGAAAAGAAATTCCAACCAAGAATTTCATATCCCATGAAACTAAGATTCGTAAGTGAAGGAGAAACAAAATTCTTGTCACACAAGCAAATGCTAAGGGAATTTACTACCATTAGAGGTGGTTTTCAAGAGGTCCAAAAGGAAGTGCTAAGCATGGAAATGAAAGAATAATAGTTGCCACCACAAAAACACACTTAATTACATAGTCTATCCACATTATAAAACAGCTATACAATCAAATCTACATAACAACAAGGTAACAGCATGATAACAGGATTAAATCCTCACATAACAATACTGACCTTGAATATAAATGGGCTACATGCCATACTTAAAAGCCATTGAGTAGCAAGTTGGATAAAGAAGCAAGATCTAATTTCTGCTGTCTTCAAGAGACCTTTCTCACAAGTAATAACACAGGTTCAAAGTAAAGGGCTAGAGGAAAGATCTATCAGACAAACAGAAAACAAAAAAGAAGAGAGATGGCTATTCTTATATAAAATAAAACAGACTTTAAATCATCATGATTGAATAGGGAAAAGAAGGGAATTATTACATAATGTAAAAGATCCAACCTAACAAAAGACTTATATCTTAAATATATATGCACCCAATATCGGAGCACCTATATTCATAAAATGAGTTCTTAGAGATCTATGAAGCAATTTAGATAATCAAGCAATAATAGTGGGGGACTTCAACATGGCACTGATGGAAGCTGAAAGATCATCAAGAAAGATAACTAACAATGGTATTCAGGACTTAACTTCAAGATTTGACTAATTGGCCCTAATAGATATCTACAGAACAGTTGACCCAACACCAACAGAATATACATTATTCTAGTCTGCACATGGCACATAATCTAAGATCAACCACATGCTCAGCCATAAAGCAAGTCTGAACAATTTTAAAAAAAGCAAAATTGTATCAACCACACTCTCAGCCCACAGTTTAATAAAAAAAAGAAATGAAAACCAAGAAGATCTATCAAAACCATTAAATTACATGGAAATTAAACAATCTGCTCCTGAATGACTTTTGGGTATAGAACAAATTTAGCACAGAAATAAAAAAAATTCTTTGAAACTAATGAAAACAGACACAACATACCAAAATCTCTGGAACGCAGCTGAAGCAGTGTGAAGACGAAAGTTTCCACACTAAATGCCTATATCAAGACATTAGAAAGATTTCAAATTAACAACCTAATGTCACACCTAGAGGAACTAGAAACACAAGAACAACCCCAAAACTAACAGAAGAAAAGAAATAACCAAAATATGAGCTGAACTGAAAGAAATTGAGAAGCAAAAATCCACACAGAGATCAAGAATGCAAAAATGAAAAAGCTGGTTTGTCTAAAGATTACAGAAGATTGATAGATCACTAGCCAGATTAATAAAGAAAAAAGAGAAAAATCCAATTAAACACCGATATTGTCCGGCTGTGTCTCCACCCAAATCTCATTTTGAATTCCCATGTGTTGTGGGAGGCACCTGGTGGAAGGTAATTGAATCATGGAGGCAGGTCTTCCCACTCTGTTCTCATGATAGTGAATCAGTCTAATGAGATCTAATAGCTTTATAAGGCGGAGCTTCCCTGCACAAGCTCTCTTTTTGCCTGCCACCATGCACATGAGATGTTACTTGCTCCTTCTTGCCTTCTGCCATGTTTGTGAGGCCTCCCCAGGTGTGTGGAACTGTAAGTCCATTAAACCCCTTTTCCTGTATAAATTACCCAGTCTCGGGCACATTTTTATTGGCAGTGTGAAAATGGGCTAATACAATAAATTGGTACCAGTAGAGTGGGTGCTGCTAAAAAGATACCCAAAAATGTGGAAGTGATTTTGGAACTGGGCAACAGGCAGAAGTTGGAACAGTTTGGAGGGCTCAGAAGAAGCCAGGAAAATGTGGGAAGGTTTGGAACTCCCAAGAGACTTGTTGAATGGCTTTGACCATAATGCTGATAATAATATGGACAAAGAAATCCAGTTTGAGGTAGCCTCAGATGGAGATGAGGAACTTGTTGGAAGCCACAGCAAAGGTGACTTTTGTTACGTTTCAGCAAAGAGACTGGCAGCATTTTTTCCCTGCCCTAGAGATTTGTGGAACTTTGACTTTGAGAAAGATGATTTAGGGTATCTGGTGTAAGACATTTCTAAGCAGCAAAGCTTTTAAGAAGTAACTTGGGCATTCAGTTTTATAAGGGAAGCAGAGCATAAAATTTCAGAAAATTTACAGCCCGACAATGTGATAGGAAATATCATTTCCTGAGGAAAAATTCTAGCTGGCTGCATAAATTTGCATATGTAACAAGAAGCCAAATGTTAATTACCAAGACAATGGGGAAAATGTCTCCAGGACATGTCAAAGATCTTCATGGCAGTGCCTCCCATCACAGGCCCAGGGTCCCTGTGCTGTGTACTAGATAGGGGCTTGGTGTCTTGCATCCCAGCCACTCCAGCCATGGCTGAGAGGGGCCAACATTGAGCTCAGGCCATGACTTTTGAGGGTACAAGCCTTAAGCCTTTGGAGCTTCCATGTGGTATTGAGCCTGGAGGTGCACAGAAGTCAAGAATTGGGGTTTGGGAACCTCCTCCTAGATTGCAGAGGATGTATTAAAATGCTTGGATGCCCAGGCAGAAGTTTGCTTCAGGGGTGGAGCACTCAGGGAGAACCTCTAGTAGGGAAGTGTAGAAGGGCAATATGGGGTTGAAGTCACCACACAAAGTCTCTACTAGGGCACTGCTTAGTGGAGCTGTGAGAAGAGGGCCATTCTTTTCCAGACCTGAGAATGGTAGATCCACTGACAGTTTATACCATTCACCTGGAAAAGCCACAGAGACTCAATGCCAGCCCATGAAAACAGCCAGGAAGGAGGCTGTGCCCTGCAGAGTCACAGGGGTAGAGTTTCCCAAGACCTTGGGAACCCACTTTTGCTTCAGCATGACCGGAATGTGAGACATGGAGTTGAAGGAGATCATTTTGGAGCTTGAAGCTTTGACTGCCCTGATGGATTTCAGACTTGCATGGGGCCTGCAGCCCCTTTGTTTTTGCCAATTTTCCCCTTTTGGAATGACGGTATTTACCCAATACTTGTGCTCCCACTCTATCTAGGAATTAACTAACCTACTTTTGATTTTACGGGCACGTAGGTGGAAGGGACCTGCCTTGTCTCTGATGAGACTTCAGACTGTGGACATTTGAGTTAATGCTGAAATGGGTTAGGATTTTGGGGGACTGTTAGGAAGGCATGATTGGTTTTGAAATGTGAGGACATGAGATTTTGGGGGAGGGGAGGGTCTGAATGAAATGGTCTGGCTGTGTCCCCACCCAAATCTCATCTTGAATTCCCACGTGTTGTGGGGGGTACCTGGTGGAAGATAATTAAATCATGACAGCAGGCTTTTCCCATGCTGTTCTCATGATAATAAATAAGTCTCATGAGATCTGATGGCCTTATAAGGTGGAGTTTCCCTGCACAAGCTCTCTTTTTACCTGCCAGCATTTACATAAGATGTTACTTGCTCCTCCTTGCCTTCTGCCATGATAGTTAGGTCTCCCCAGTCATGCAGAACTGTAAATCCATTAAATCCTTTTTTTAAAATAAATTACCCAGTCTTAGGTATGTCTTTATCAACAGCATGAAAATGAACTAATACAAATACAATCAGCAAAACCAATGTAACATTATAATTGACCCCACAGAAATACAAAAAATTCCAAGAGACTACTATAGGCACTTTTATGCCACAAAGTAGAAAAGCTGGAAGAGATGGATAAATTCCTAAAAAAACAAAGCCTATCAAGATTGAACCAGAAAGAAATTGAAATCCTGAACAGACCAATAATGCATTCAAAAGTTGAGTCAGTGATGAAAGAAAGTACCAATTAAAAAATGCTCTGGATCAGTTGGATTCACAGTCAAATTCTACCATATGTACAAGGAAGAGCTAGTACTCATCCTGCTAAAATTATTCCAAAAATCAGGAAGGAGGGACTCCTCTCTAACTCATTCTATGAAGCCAGAATCATTCTGATGTCAAAACCTGGCAGAGACACAGTGAAAAAAGAAGCTCTATGTCCATCCATATCCTTGATAAACATAGATGTAAAACTCCTCAACAAAATACTAGAAAAATGAATCCAGGAGCACATCAAAAAGTTAATTCACCACAATACCACAATCAAGTAGGCTTTATTCCTGGGAAGCAAGGCTCATTCAATGTACACAAACCAATAAATGTGATTCACCACAGTAATAGAATTAAAAAGGAAAACCACGTGATTATCTAAATAGCTGCAGAAAAGGCTTGCAATAAAATTCAACATCCTTTCACATCTTGCACAAATTAGGCATTGAAGAAAAATACTTCAAACAACAAGAGCTATATTTGGCAAATGACAGCCAATATCATTTTGAATGGGCAAAAGTTGGAAGAAGTCCCCTTGAGAATTGGAACAAGACAAGAATACTCAGTTTTACCACTTCCATTCAACATATTATAAGTCCTAGCAAGAGCAGCTACGTGAGAGAAAGAAATAAAAGGTATCTAAATAGGAAGAAAGGGAGTAAAACTAACTCTCTTCACAGATAATAAGATTCTCTACCAAGAACACCCCATAGATTTTGCCAGAAGTCTCCTAGAATTAATAAATGACTTCAGCAAAGTTTCAATATACAAAATCAATGTACAAAAATCAGTACCATTTCTATGCACCAAAAACATACATGCTGATAGCAAAATCAAGAATGCAACCCCATTTATCAAAGCCACAAAAGAAATAAAATACCTAGGAATACAGCTTTGTAAGGAGTTGAAAGATTTCTATAATGACAGTTATAAAACATTGCTCAAAGAAATCAGAGATGAATCTGGGTGGCCATTGTAAAATGGCAGTGCCTTTGCTGCTGAGCTACAGTATTGGGTAGTTTCTGTTGCCCTTCTCAGAAGGAGCCTAGAGTAGCCAATTATGAGCTTGCAAATGCTTTTAATTGCTCAAGATAATTTTTAGAGCAAACTATGCTATGAATTCCAAAATTCCTGTTCTCCAAAAGACAGAGACCAAGAGAAAGTACTACCATGTGGTTATAAGATCAAGCTCCCAAGGATGTAGAACAGGATGGGAGAAGAACCTCATCCATTTTTTTTCAGGGACCTGAAGTAAAGTTTATAACTGACCAATTCACTGGGCTGTCTTGAACAACAGACTATAAGGGATCCTAGGCCTGCATTCTGTTTTATGGTACCCCTCATTTATGACAGAACAATACAGAAAGACACAAAAAGCACTCCAGATTTGCTACAATTTAAGATGAGTCACACAAATCCTTTTTCTAATTAATCAAAACTTTGCAAGAGATAGCAATTTTTTTCCCCATTCATTCAATTGGTTTGCACAGAGAAAGAAAGGAAAGGGAAGAGAGAAAAGCATTGCCTATGGTGGGGTGGTGAAATTGAGGAGATCAGGAAAGCTGGAGAAAGATCTATTTATTGCAGCTTACATTAAATCAAAAGTTCAGGCAGTTACTTGTCAGTCAGGAAGGGATATCTTCCAGCAGTCCTATCAAGTTTCCTCCTTTAGGGAGAGATAAAACACCCCATGTCCCCATCCTGTCCCAGCTTATGTTTGAGCTTTTTTTGGTTTTATATCTGTGTGACCTTTATCATTTGTTAATTCTCTTCCCCTCCATGACCGGTCTTGAATTTTCCTTTCTCTTAGCACAGAAATGTTACTGATTCAGCCTGGACAGAGTCTGTTAATAAGAGATTTTAAAGAACTTTTTAAAGAGTTAAAAGCCAGCTTAATTAAAAGTGAATATTCAATTTCTAACTGCCTAGGGGTCCTTGGTAAAAACAGAGGAGGCACCACATACACTGTTTTGGAAAAAATCTGTTTTCCTCATAAAACCCCAGGAATTGGAAGGAAATAGATACCTCTCAACATCTAAGGCTCTCTTCTATTTTGTATTGTGTTAGGTGTTTTTTACTTCTATGGGTTTCAGAAATTACTTCACATTATGAGAGAGCTTTAGTGTGTAATAAACTAGTTAGAAAAAGTACACTTGGAGATGGCTAATAGCAGTTATGGAGAGATATGAGGCTTCTTTAATATTTGGATCAGAGAAGCATGCTCTTGACCACCAAGGAAACCTGGAAATGTCCCCACTCCCCACTGAGAGATAGGACTACCATGGTGATGGGCTGATTCCCCTTTTTTGGATCCAGGATTTGTTATAAAAATGGGATCCTTAAGTTTTTGGACCTACTTTGCCTTCCAGCTGTGCCTGTTTATTAGGCCCAAGAAACTGTATGCTTTAAACAGAAGCTTAGAAACTGGCCAATTAAAAATATTACAACTACTGGATCTTCTGTCTGTCAGGGTGTTTATATGTGTTGTGTGTGTGACATGAAAGAGCTTCAATTAATTTGTTTGAAAATAATAAGTGTTTAAATCAAATATTTTGTCTGAAGGTAAAAAGTATAATGCCTTTTAGTTCATGTGACTTAAATACTTTGAAAAATAGAAACAGTGTCACAAGCAAAATGTGTAAGGAAGGCGAAATGCGTTTTTGATAAAAAATTACAAGAAGGCATTGGAATGTGGATTTCTTGCCTAGACTAAAGGGTGAAATGATTTTTGTGAGATAGGCAATATTCTAAAGGTTTAAAAAAGTTGTGGAAGTTTTATAAAAAACTAATTGTAAAAGAGATTCTGTGTGTGAACATATTGGCTGAAAGTGTATTCAATTTTTCTGTAAAGTAAACTTTGGAATAAAAACACAACTGGTTTTTTTTGAGCACTGACCTGCTCTTCAACAAAAACTTGTAAAGGGTTATAGAAGGTTTATGAGAATTTTACTTTATGGTCAGACACTAAAATTGGATGCATTTGTCTATAAGGTTTTGTTAAGAATTGGGTTTAACATTAATAGTGCAGTAATGTAAAGGGGAAATTTGGCTCATTTAATAAAAAATTTATACAGGAAGCATTGTCAAATATGAAACAGTATTTGGCTTTCTTTGGGCTATATTTATATGAATATGTTATTGTTATGTGTTTTAAAATTATGAGAAACATAATTCTGATATGACTTAGTGTATGTTATTAATAATTACAATTATTATGTAAAATTGTTATGTGCCACAGCAGTAACCCAAATTCCTTGTCAACTGTGGCTTTAATAGAGTCTGCCCTAAGGTATTTTGTCATCCACAGACAATTGTTTTGTTCCTCTTTAAATCGTGGTTTATAATCTGCTGTAGGATTCTAGCAGGTGCTCTCCTAAATGCAGGTTTCTGATAACTTTGGAGATTCTCTCATTAAAACAGAGGAAAAAAGTTGCAGGACTCATGGAAAGCTGAAATGTTTATGAATCTCAAGCAGCACAGGAGTTAACTGCATGGGCTAAACTATTAGAAAACTTAAGTAATCTTTTTGGCTTTTTGCTAAAATTGTTGCTGATTTTTTGTTTTGTTTTTCAAGTAAAAAAAAAAACCTGTTCTTTTGAGCCTAATGCTTTTAACAATTGAATAGAAAGTGTACTCCTCTGAGCAAATTTTGGGACATATTAATTTCTCTCTACCTGGTTTCTCCAAAATTTGGAAACTACTTGTGAATATTCTTAACTTATGGCAGTATCGTTACTTAGTTATTTGCATAAGTGCAATATGAATCTGTTTTCTTTCTTTTTTCTTTCCTTTTTTTTTTTTTTAAGATGGAATCTTGCTCTGTCACCCAGGCTATAGTGCAGTGGCATGATCTTGGTTCACTTCAACCTCTGCCTCCTGGGTTCAAGCAATTGTCCTGCCTCAGCCCCGGAGTAGCTGGGATTACAGGTACATGCCACTGCTCCTGGCTGATTTTTTAATTTTTAGTAGAGATGGGTTTTTACCATGTTGGCCAGGCTGGTCTTGATCACCCGACCTTGTGATCTTCCCACAATAATATGTTTTCTTTTGCAACAGAACACAACTGGAGAAATTGGAAAATTCTTTTCCCAAGGCTTTGATTGGAATGATGTGCTTTCTTTTAATGAATAAAATTTGATGTATATATCCAAGGAAACACCTTGGGAAAACTAGCTTGACACCTTGTGTACACAGTCCCTGTTCAGGGTCCTAACTTGTGGTACATAAAGAATGTCACTTTTTGACAGGCCCAGGAGTCCCAAGTTATCTTATGGCCTCAAGAGGACAGAAATTTACCTAACTCATAACTATTTGATGGTACAAACACATTGTTGGGCTTGGCTTTTAAAAAAGTCTCATCTGAGATGACTTACAAAATAGAGTTCCATCAAAGCCAATTTTAAAAGCCTACGTAAAAAACAATTATTCTTGCACTTTATACAAATAATCAGGCCAAGCATAATAAAGCAAATCAGTCTTACCACGATTTGTCTGAGTAAATCAGACAAATGAGAGACTGAAGAGAGAAAAATTATGTTTCAAGAACTATGGTACACCTGTTATTAAATTCTAGTCTCATCAGTTGTTGCTAAGGTGTTTTTCCTGTAATTTAGACTCACTCTGCTTATTGCTGTGAACAAACCACTGATAACTGGTTGCTGCTCAGAAGAAACAAGAGGGATAGATAATGTAAAAATCTGGATCAATATTCTAATTCTGGGCACACATTGGAATCAGCTAGCTACCCCATTATCAGCTTGGTTCCAACAATTGCTCAGTTCATGAAAAACTTTCTTATTTAGTTTACTTAAAATAATTTTGATTATTTTGTTTTACTGTTGGGGAATATATTGCTGTTGTACTCTTTGTGTAGGAATGCAAGATAAGCTTACTGGAAGTTTTTCTTAAATTGAACAGGTCTTAATCTTCCAGATAACAGCTTTTGTTGAAACCCAAGGGTTATGAATGGGCTTTACCATACCGACACTTTCTTACTGAACTCCTCTCTACCCTGAATACAAGAGACTCTAATAGTTAAGAAGGAATATCATTACCCCCATTCAGCATGAAGAAGTTACAAAAGATGGATATTTATCCCTCTGCAACACTTACTATTAAAGGTTATATTATAAAAAGAAGGGGGGACATATCAGAGGTGTTTGAACCAGAGAAATTCCATCTTGAATAAGGGATGGGTGAAATAAGGCTAAGACCTCCTGGGCTGCATTCCCAGTAACTTAAGGCATTCTTAGTCTCGGGATGAGATAGGAGGTTGGCACAAGATTCAGGTCATGAAGACCTTGCTGATAAAACAGGTTGCAGTAAAGAAGCTGGCTAAAACTCACCAAAAATAAAGATAGTGATGAGACTGAGCTGTGTCCATTCTCACTGCTACACTCCCACCAGCGCAATGACAGTGTACAAATGCCATGGCAATGTTAGGAAGCTACGCTATATGATTTAAAAAGGGGAGGCATAAATAATTCACCCCTTGTTTAGCATATACTCAAAAAATAACCATAAAAATGGGCAAGCAGCAGCCCTCAGGGCTGTCCTGCTATGGAGTAGCCATTCTTTTGTTTCTTACTTCTCTAATAAACTTGTCTTCAATTTAAAAAAAAAAACATAAACAAATGGAAAAAGTTTTCATGCTCATAGATAGGAAGAATCAGGATTGTTAAGATGGCCATACTGCCCAGAACAATTTATAGATTCAGTGATATTTCTTTCAAACTGCCAAGGCCATTATTCACTAAATTAGAAGAAATTATTCTAAAATTCATATTGAACTAAAAAGAACCTGAATCAACAAAGCAAATCCTAAGCAAAAAGAACAAAGCTGGAGGCATCACACTACCCAGCCTCAAACTATAGTGCAGGGCTACAGTAACCAAAACAGCATGGTATCATTACAAAAACAGACACATAGACCAATGGAGCAGACTAGAGAACACAGAAATATAGCCAAAACTCACAACCACCAGACCTTTGACAAAGTCAATAACAAACTATGCAGAGAGGACTACCTAAACAATAAATGGTGATGGGCTAACTGGCTAGCCATATGCAGAAGATTGAAACTGGACCCCTTCCTTTTATCATATATAAAAATTAACTCAAGATGGGTTAGAGAGTTGAATGTAAGACCCAAAACAATAAAACCCCTAGAAGAAAACCTGTGAAATACCATTATGGACATTGGCCTTGGGAAATAATTTATGATTGCCTTCCCAAAAGCAATTGCAACAAAAACAAAAACTGATGAGTGAAATCTAATTAAACAAAAGAAGTTCTGCACAGCAAAAGCAACCATCAACAGAATAAACAGACAACAGACAAAATGGGACAAAATATTCACAAACTATGCATCTGACAGTGGTATGACAGCCAGGATCTATAAAAAACTGTAACAATTCAACAAACAAAGAAACAAACACATTAAAAGATGGCAAAGAAGTTGAAGAGACGTTTCTCCAAAGAAGATGTACAAATAGCCAAGAAACACAGGAAAGTATCTTTAACATAATTTGGTCATTACAGAAATGCGTATCAAAACTGCAATGTGATAAGACTTCACACCCACTAGGACAGCTATAATTATCTGTATCATTCACATCATCTTATCATCGTAATTATGGAAAAATAACAAGTGTTGGAGAGAATGTGGAGAAATTTGGACGGTCATGCCTTGCTGGTAGAAATGCTAAACAGTGAAGCCACTGTGGAAAATAGTATGGCAGCTCCTCAAAATGTAAAAGATAGAATTATTATATGACCTAGCAATTCTTCTCCTAGGTATATACCCTAAAGAGTTGACAGCACAGATACTCAAGCAAATACTTGCACATGATTGTTCATAGAAACACTTTCATAATATTTAAGTGGTAGAAACAACCCACATGTGTCACCAGAGAAATGGATAAACAAAATATGATATATACATACATTAGGGTATTATTCAGCCATACAAAACAATGAAGTGCTGATACATGCTACAACATGGATGATCCTTGAAAGCATTATGCTAAGCAAAGGAAGACAAACTCAACAGGTTACATGTTGAATATTTCCGTTTATGTGAAATATTCAAACTAGTTACATTCATACAGACAGAAAGCAGATTTGCATTTGCCAGAAACTGAAATAGGAAGAAAAAATGGGAGGTGGGGGAATGATTGCTCTATGGGTGCAGGGTTTCCTTTTGGGACGATGAAAATATTTTGGAACTTGATAGAGTTGCCTAACTTTATGAATGTATTAAATGCCACTCAACTGTATGTTTTAAAATGATTCATTTTATGTTACATGGAATTCACCTCAATAAAATAAGATCATTCTACCTGTTCCTTCTTTTTTTTTGCACTAGTAAAATGAAAAATTTAAAATACATAATGTCCAGTGTAATTTCCTTTCTGATTAATTCTAGTTTTGGATTTCAGTTTGGATAATAAATTGTGTTAAATACAATTAAAAGACTCTTTCATACATGCTACGATAGGGAAATAAATGTTCTTACTGTTTTTCTGAGGTAATTAAGTTGTCATGGGGATATGAGTCCAAACTGTAGAAAAGATATACTATTCAAGAGCACATGTTCCTTTTTAAAAAATTCTCCTTCCCTGTTTTTCCCAGGGGGAAATGACTTTCTAGAAATTTAAGGAAGTTACAAGATATACAATTGGATTTTGAGATACTACATATTTGGAGACAGAAAGAGACGGGGGTTATGACATTGAAAGAAAGGAATTATTAAAAACAAATAGGTAAATTTTCATTTTTGAAGTAAATGCCTACATTTAGGATGCAAATGAAAAGAAGTTCAGTAATATAGTGCCAATATTTTATAGTTTTATCTTCATTTGAAGCTAACATTTTCATATACAAAATGAAAAATAGCCTCCTAAAATTATACTGTCACCTAGTTTCTTTTTTCCCAAAGTTGTCAAATGACAGCAAAATTATTGAATTAAAATACTGTGTTATTAGAATGGGAGTAAAAAAACTCAAAACATGATAATAGAGAACTTAAAGATTGGCCTCTACAATTCATTTAAATAAAGAACTTTTATCACTGTGATATTATGTGATAAATAATATTCTGAATCAAGCCCTCAATTTTATATTTATTTATATGGGCAAGAACAGATAGTAAGATATCTGAAATATGATCTGTTTTAAACCTGGTAACCAATAGAAGATATTTCAAATGTTTTTCTGTAGAAAGATAATTGTCATCGGAATATTCGGGAAAACGGTGATGCCAAATTTTTACAGGAAAAGGCAGGTATAAATAAATAAATCTATAAGTAATAACTAACTAGTTCACTAAATATATAGTGACTACTAATCAAGTTGAACTATTTATTAGAAACATATGAGATTATAATTTTTGTTGCTTAAAAATAACAAAATAGTAGCAATTTCATATATTTAAGTTTACCTTATCCACTTTCACTATTCATGTATATAAGGATTATAGACATCTACTATTATTTAGTTTTTCAAGTGAAAATATTATGAAAAGTGAAACTAGAATATATTTATATCTATTTTTATATATTGTTATATTTATCAGGGCCCTGAGATATAGGTGACAGAGACCCAACCCAGACTAATTAAATAAAACATAAAGAAACAAATAGATGGATTTTTTACTCAGAAATGATGATAGTTTAAGTCTCAGGCAAAACCCCTCCAAGTGACCAGAAGCTCCAAATCTACAAATAAATGATCACTGATAAAAATTAAATAAAAATAACAGTACGCTTTATTTCATGGTCCATGAATTAATCTCAGAATTGAGATTGACCAGTGTAAATCAGTTTCCATCCCTAAATCATTCATTCTAGTCAAGGGAATGACATTCTTTTACTGGCCAGTCTAGTTCTAGGCATTAATCCTGGCAGATGGGAAGCAAGGCCCTATCTGGCTCACGTTTAGTGTGGGGATGAAGCAGCGCATAACTTCTCTCCCCCAAATATAGCTTACTATTGTTAGAAGAAATGGAAATGGATACAGGCAGACATAAGCAAGAGAGGTCCAGTATTACACTTAGTTTTTCAAAATACATTTAAAATTTCTTTAGAGTAAAGCTTGCCAAGTATAACATAAAAAATCCAAGAAATAACTTTGATGAGGTTACTTTCAACCTAAAAAAATAATTCGTATATTTAAGGGGCTGGTACAGCAAAGTGACTTTATGATAAAACTTTTAAAAATATGTTTTCATTTTAAAATAATTATGAATTCATTTTGAAATTGAAAAGATAGTACAGATAGATTCCATACATTCTTAATCCAGTTTCCCTTAATGGTTACATCTTACAGACTTATAGTTCAACAGGAAATCCAGGAATTTGGCGTCAGTGCAATATGCATGTATATTTCTATGTCTTTTCAACACATATATAGCCAGCTTTGTATAATAACTACCTCAATCAAGATACAGAACTATTTCATCATCACAAAGATCTCTCAAGGTATTTGTTTCCTCTCTATCATGTTTTCATTTTGACAATGTTACATTTGTAGAAAAATTCAGTATGTGATTTAAAAAATAGATATAGGGTGTACATGTGCTTGTTTGTAACATGGGTATATTGCATATTGCTGGGGAGTAGGTTTCTAATGTACCCATTACCCAAACAGTGAACATCATAGGTAATCTTTAAGCCCATATCCCCATTTCACCCTCCACACATTTGGAGTCCCAGTGTCTATTATTTCCATTTTTATGTGTATGTGACTTTTCTAAATTAGCTTTATTTTTCAGTCAGTGTAATGCCCTGAGATTCATACAAGTTGCTGAAGGTGTCAATAGCTCACTTCATTTTATTGTTGATATACCACGGTATGAATGTGCCACAGTTTGTTTAACCATTGACTTACTGAAGGACATTCTCATTTTTTCCAGTTTTTTGCTATTATATATGAAGCTGATATGAGCAACCATGTTCAGATTTTTTAGGGGGACATACAAGTCTCATTTCTCTGAGAAAAATGCACAGAAATACCATTGCTGGATTGCATATTATGTGTATGGTTTGTTTTTTAAGAAACCACCAAGTTATTTTCTACAATGACTGTATCATTTTACATTTCCATCAGCAATGATTGAGAGATGCAGTTTTCTCTGCATCCTCACCAGCATTGTGTGTTGTAACTTTTTAGATTTTACCCATTCTGATAAAAATATCCTGTGATATCTCATTGTGGTTTTCATTTGCATTTTTTTAAAGGCTAGTGACGAACATCTTTTCATGGCCTTCCTCCTTTCATGTACTACTCATATATTCTTTTTGGTGAAACATCTATTTATTTGTTTTGCCCATTCTCTGACTTAACTGATATTTCAATGTTGAATTTTGAGAGTTCTTTGTATAATATAGATATGAGTCATTTTTCAGGTATGTGTTTTGCAAATATTTTCTCCCAGTCTGTAGCTTGTATTTTCATCCTCTTGATAGGTTATTTTGGAGAGCAAACATTTTAAATTGTAATGACTTCCAATGTATTGCTTTTTGGAGGACAAATATTTTTAATTTTGATGAAGTCCAATTTTAAATTTTTTTCTTTTATGGATCATACTTTTGGTGTCATGTCACAGATTTGTTCACCAGGCCTTAAACCGCAACCTAAATTTCACATCTTATACAAAAATTAACTCAAAATGTATCCAAGGTTAAAATGCAAAATTATGCAACATTTACAAGATAACAAGAAAATTTTTTTCACATGAAATTGATTTATTTTCTCTTTTTTTTGTAAAATTTTTTAATGTAAAATTTTTGTAAAATGGATTTATTTTCCCTTCAATTTAGGATTGATTTGAGAGTTTAGGAATATAAGGAAATATTCATAATTTCTTTATGTAAATTGAAAAGTCAGTTGAGAATTATTTTGGATTTTCAAAGGGTAAGTAATAATCTTTATTTAGCCTCCTCCCATCTTGACACAAGTTAGACAATTTTAGCAATAGTTGATGAGTTCTTCCCTGATTGCAAAAGGGCACTAAAATTGATAGGCATCAAAGAGGTCAAGGCATTTATTTCCATTGTAATGACGTGAAAATCTTATTAATCAAAATGTTTGTATAATAAGTAGTAATTATGGTGTTTAAAGATTTAACTTCAATTGCAAATTACTGTGATAGAAAACCACTTTTGAGATACAGGGTATTTCTCAAAAATATTGGTGGAAAGCAGTTTCTCAGTACTCTGTTTTGAGGGGGTTCTGAGTATTTTATAATAGGAGATTTTCTATAACTGAAGCAAATGATATCTGTCATAAAAAATGGTAATAGTCAGGGCCAAACTGAGAGTTGCTGAGAGGAAATGGCCTTTCCTTCCTCCTTAAGCTGTATTTAAAATTTCCTATTCATTTTTAGTTTGGCTACACTGGTGTGGAAATTTGCTTTTGACTGAGCCATAAAGTAATAAAAATTTACTTCCAACTGGTTGGTAGATAAAGTCGAGAGCACCAGTTACAACAGAAAGCACTCGGAACTGAATGAGGCAACTTCTTTTTGCAAGCATCCTTAATTAAAGTTTTGGATGAGTATTGATCTGGAAATTAAGTCCTAGACTCCCTTTAATGAAGAATGTTTAATCCATAAGAGCTATAACTTATTATAAGCAGAACATCACCTTACCTTTTGGCAGTTTTTGTAAAACGAAGAGCTATAACTTATTATAAGCAAAACATCACCTTACCTTTTGGCAGTTTTTGTAAAATGAAAAGGTATAAGTTTGTGGTACTCTACACTTCAGTTTTAAATAAAATGGATGCGATTAAATGTAAAAGAATTTGATAACTGACAGGAGACCAGAGTTAATGGGACTTACCAGAGACCAGAGGTAAGTTCTCCAGGCTACAATACTGACAGAAATTCTCAATGAATCATTCAGAAAACTCAAAAAGGACTGGAATATGTATGAGCTGTTGCCACGCTAACCTTGGAGGCCCTTTGTTTTAAAGAATGGGATAGTAGTATGAGATGGTAGTGCTGATAAGGTAATGGAGAGGAGATACTCTTTATTGCTGCTGTCAACCTCATAGAGATGATTGGGAGAGATGTTTTTGGTTACTGTGGGTATCTCTTGGGATAACAGTGACAACTATCATCCTCCAATTTATTAAATCCCAATAGGAATGTTTCCATCATCTCTTTGCAAAAAAATTGTTAGATGTAACATTTTCCAGAAGTACTGGAAAATTTATTTATGTGCCAAAAATAAGAGTGAAATTGACTAGAAGCAGAAAGTCCCTTGTCCAAACTAAGGAAATGCAAAAAGTAAACAAATGGTATAAATAGCAAAAGAATGTAAGTCTGTGGTTAGCAGTGACGTCTGAATGTCCAATTTAAAATTTTGTCCTTTATTCCTGACCCGTTACAAAGTGAATGAAACTGACACAATATAAATATCTGAATCTTCTGATTATTCTTTAATTAACATTTCCTTAATACGTCATTCCAAAATGCTTTGAGATTTTAATCTCAGAAATAATTGTCTGTGTCAAAAACAATTCATTCTAATTGGCCCTTTTAAATTCATGTTACAGATAACTGTATATTCCCTTAACCTAGGCACCCCAAAGAGGCTTTTAATGTGGGTCATAGGTTCTCCAAACCTGAATTATGTTGGTTGGTGCTATTAATTACCATTTGAAAAATATATGATGGGGATGCTTAAGGAGCCTTACTGTTGTTTAATTTAGTTTTGTTTTTGGCCTTAAATCTTTAGGATACTCATTTTCAAGTGCAAATGTTTATAACCTAATAGACATTAGATATTTTCAGGTTTCTTTCTACAACTTCTTTGAGTAGAAATTCTCCCAGGTACTGATTACCTTGAATGTTACTAAATAAAGATTGATTTTAAAAAATAAACATTACTATCAATACCATTCAATTTACCTGTTAATCATGTAATATTTTGAAAGTATAGCAACTAACTATGAAAATACACTATAATACAGGAATTTTCTTTCTAACACTATGGAAAAGAGATTAGCACTACAGATCATTTAGACTCATGTTTTGATAGTAAAGGTATCTGTTGAAATACACAGCAGTTCTTTTATTTCATATACCATATTTGAAATTCTATGATTATATTGGCTCTATTTTAAAATGTGTTACAAAATTCGTAATACATATCTTTAATTTCAAATACTTATTATTTTACAATATCTAATGGAAATGATCAGTTATGCTCATTTCTACACAAGGTGATATAATAAGACATAAAAATGAGTAAAACAGGTGTTAAATCTCTTTCCCTCACACTGGGGTCATCATCTGCTAATCTGAAATGTATTTTATACAAAGAAAATGGTCTTGGAAGACAGTCATTGGTAGTCTAAAATTTCTTGCCTGGATATATTTTGGAAAATGTTACACTGTTTTTTCTCCTTTCCTTTCTGTATCTCTTCTATTTATAACTATTTTACAGCTAACTATTTAAAAAATATCTTAGAGTTTAACTGGCCTGAAATATATGAAATGTAGAGATTGATCAAATAGTTTTGATAAACCTCTGTAATTTTATATATGAAGAAACTGAAGTCTGAAAGTGTTACACTCTTTTTGTCTCTATTCTGAAATATAGTGACAAAATTAAGACATATAACCAGCATCTACTGAATCGTGGATCATTTTTATAACTAACCAAATCATTTCTTTTTTTCTCCAGAAAAGTTGATAGGAGGAAAAGTTAAGAATAACACATACGTTATTTTTTAATTCTATCGAGCTATCGATCTGTCTATCTAATCAATCAATCAGTTTTGTTTCACTGTAACCCTAACCTTTGTCAATGCCATCAATAGCATGGCTTGTTCAGAAAAAAAATGAACATTTTTGGAGTCAAGAAGTCCAACGCAAACTCCATCTTACTGATACAGAAGTGCTGGGAATGGAAGAGCATGGTTCCTTTAAGGGTATGGAAGGGATGAAGGGAAGCACTGGGTAGAGGAAGGGTGTGATCCCCAGCTAGGCCTCCACCCCCGTGGACCTAGGTGAGGACAGGCACTCCTGCCTTCACACTCAAATGCTGAATTTCCCAAGAACACCCTAGCCCTCCATGTCCCCATCCTGTGCCTATAAAAACCCCAAAGCCAGTTGGGTGCAGTGGCTCACACCCGTAATCCCAGCACTTTGGGAGGCCAAGGTGGGCAGATCATGAGGTCAAGAGATCAAGACCATCCTGGCTAACATGATGAAACCCTGTCTGTACTAAAAATACAAAAATCAGCTGAACGTGGTGGGGTGCACCTGTAGTCCCAGCTATTTGGGAGGCTGAGGCAGGAGAATCACTTGAACCTGGGACTCGGAGGTTGCACTGAGCTGAGATTATGCCACTGCATTCCAGCCTGGCAACAGATTGAGACTCCATCTCAAAACAACAACAGCAGCAGCAACAACAACAACAAAACCCAAGATCCTAAAACGCAGAGAAGAAGCAGCTGGACATGGAGAGGAGCACATCTGCAGAGGGAACACACAGGTGGCTGGATGTCAAAAGGGAATCCACCAGCACCAGCATGCTGGCAGGATACTGACGGGCAGAATCATGTGGAGTTTGGCTGGGGCAGTTGGAGGAGAGCCCAGGCCTCCTAGCGTCTTGCCTCCAGGGCAGAACCATCTCCCTCTGGCTGTCCCATCTGCTGAGACCTACTTCCACTCACTAAAACCTTGCATTCATTCTTCAGGCCCACATGTGATCCAATTCTTCCAATACACCAAGGCAGGAAACCCTGGAATACAGAAAGCCCTCTGTCCTTGTGACAAGGTAGAGGGTCTAATTGAGCTAACACAAGCTACCTATAGACGGCAAGCTAAAAGAGCACCTGTGTCATACGCCCACTGGGGCTTCAGGAACTGTTAGCATTCACCCCTAGACACTGCCGTGAGGTCAGAACCCCACAGCCTGCCCATCCGTATGGTCCCCTAGAGGTTTGCGCAGTGAGGCACTAAAGAAGTGAACCATACCTCCATAGCATGCCCTGGGAGGGGACAAGGGAACATTTCCTGTTTCATTACTAGATGTATGACCTTTGAAATTTACTTAAATCTTCACATTTTAAAATGAGACCTATACTGAATAGCCCCAGGTGAAATGAGTGATTTTAAGCAGCCTCATTTTGCTTATTGACATGATCCAGAGATATGTTAGTCATTTACTGATTTGTTGATTAATTATTCCTGTTTCTAAAAAAAAAATCCCATTTGTATTTGGTGAAAACTGAAAATGCATCTTCATCTTCAGTGAAAACTGGAAAAGCATCTTCATCTTCAGTTTTAGAAACTGCAATGGACTGAATATTTATGTTTCTCCTAAATTTATATATTGAAATTCTAACCCCCAAAGTGATAATGATATTAGGACGTAGAGTCTTTGGGAGCTCTCATGAATGAGATTAGTGCCCTTATAAAACAGACCACAGAGAGATCCCCTACTCCTTCCCCCATATGAGGACACATGAAAAGGTGGCCATGTACAAATCAGGAAGCAGGCCCTCACGGTATACAAAATGTACTGGCATCTTGATCTTGGACTTCTCAGCCTCCAGAACTTTGAGAAATAAATGTTTGTTGTTTATAAGTCATCCAGTTTATGGCATTTTGTTACAGCAGCCTGAATAGTTTAAGACAGCAATTTGAATAAGATTTAAAAATGCCACGCCTGTCATCCCAACACTTTTGGAGGCTGAGGTGGGCGGATCATGAGGTCAAGAGATCGAGACCATCCTGGCCAACATAGTGAAACCCCGTCTCTACTAAAAAAAATACAAAAATTAGCTGAGCATGGTGGCGCGTGCCTATAGTCTCAGCTACTCGGGAGGCTGAGGCAGGAGAATTGCTTGAACCTGGGAGGCGGAGGTTGCAGTGAGCTGAGATTGCGCCACTGCACTCCAGCCTGGCGCCTGGTGACAGAGCAAGGCTCT